>NW_028270172.1:37359400-37673283 GCF_037043375.1 Chiloscyllium plagiosum
CACACAGACACAGAGACACACTCACACACACACTCACACATGCAACCATACACAGACACACACAGAGACACACACACTCACACACACAAACATATATAGACACACACACAGACACACACAGACACAGAGACACACACACACACACTCACACACACAAACATACCCAGACACACACACAAACACACACACCACACACACACACCACACACATAGACACACACACACAAACATACCCAGGCACACACACAAACACACACACATCACACACATAGACACACACACACCACACACACATAGACATACACACACGCACACACAGACATACACACCACCCACGCATACAGACACCCAGACACCACACACACACAGACACACACACCACACACACACCACACACAGACACACACACATACACACACATACACACACACTCACACCACACACACCACACACAGACACACACGCGCACACACACACACCACACACATAGACACACACACACGCCACACACACATAGACACACACCCACGCGCACACAGACATATACACAGACACACACACCACACACGCACACAGACACACAGACACCACAAACACACAGACACACACACACCACACACACATAGACACACACACAGACACACACACCACACACACAGACACACACACACACATAGACACACACACAGACACACACACCACACACACAGACACACACACACACCACACACACACACATACACACACACCACACACAGACACACACACCACACACATTCACACAAACATACACAAACACACACCCACCACACAAAGAGACAAACACACACACACCACACACACAGACACACACACATACACACACACCAAACACGCACACACAACACATACACATACACACACACCACACACAGATACACATACACACACACCACACACAGACACACACACACATACACACACCACACAGACACACACACCACACAAACACAGACACACATACAGACACACACACACCACACACACAGACACACACACCACACACACACAGACACACACACCACACACACATACACACACACACCACACCACACACACACACAGACACACACACATCACACACACATAGACACACACACACGAACACACAGACATACACAGACACACACACACCACACACAGACACACACACACAGACACACACACCACACAAACACAGACACACACACAGACACACACACACAGACACACACACCACACACACCACACACACACAGACACACACACCACACACACATACACACACACACCACACCACACACACACAGACACACACACATCACACACACATAGACACACACACACGAACACACAGACATACACAGACACACACACACCACACACAGACACACACACACAGACACACACACCACACAAACACAGACACACACACAGACACACACACACAGACACACACACCACACAAACACAGACACACACACAGACACACACACACACCACACACAGACGCACACACACCACACACACAGACACACACACACAGACACACACACACACACACATCACACCACACACACAGACACACACACACCACACACACACAGACACACACACACCACACACACATAGACACACACAGACACACACACACACACACAGACACACACACACACACACACACACACACACACACACACACACACACACACACACACACACACACACACACACACTCTCTCTCTCTCATGGTGTCACAAACAGATCTTGTCAGCCAAATCATAAAATTCAATTTCCAAACACTGAGGCTTTGAGTAACACTCAAGATTAAAGCCACACACTCATTTGAAAACTACACTTCACATGGGTGGAGTTTTAAAAGGATGTTTTAAACCATAGTTAAGCTCACTATAAGATCATTGCTATTCCTCTGAAGAGTGACTTTAAAAAAAACTCGTTCCCCCTTTCTCCGCTGCTCAACGTGTTGAACTGAACAGCAGAGGAGAGAGGAATGAAACAAAAAGGTGAAAGGAAGAAGATAATGTTGTCAAGAGACCCTGAATGGACGACCAGCTAAATTAAGAATCATTGAATCCCTCTAATGCAGAAAGGGGTCATTCAGCCCACTGAGTCTACACCAACCCTCCAAAGAGCATCCAACCTCCGACACTAACCCTGTAACCCTGTATTTCGCAGCTGAGAGCGGCGGGAGCTGGGCGGAAGTTCAGGCGGAGCGCAAAGCCGGTCGGGAAGGTAAGTGATTGCTATTAGAGTGGGTGTGTTCGAGACCCTAGGTCCTACAAAGTAGGGTCTCCATCCCTCCCTCCTCCTCTAACCTAAATTAAGAGTCCACAGACTTGCCACAAAAAGAGGGTCTAAGGAAGTTTGGATCGAAGAGTGAGGCTTTAGCTCAGGAATCTTTGACAAGGAGGTTGAGTGAAGTGATTACACCACAGTTGAAGAGGGTGAAGACATGACTGCCCAGCTGGTTCAGTGCGCTACGTGCTTGATGTGGGAGGTCAATGACTCTGGTGTGTCTGGCTCGTATATGTGTGGAAAGTGTGTGCACATTCAGCTATTGATCGAGCATATTGTAGCGCTGATGAAAGAACTCGAGGACCTTAGGCTCATCCGAGAGAACGAGATCTTTCTGGACAAGACCTTCAGCGAGGTTATTACACCAATCATGCCAGAAGAGAGCAGACGATGAGGAAGGCAGAGAGGAGACAGGTGCAAGAGACCCCGGGAGAAGTACCTATCAGGAACAAGTTGAAGCTTTTGGAAACAGTAGAGACTGATGACACTGCCAGTTCGCAAGGCGGCCAGGTCTGTCAATCAAAAGTTGGCGCAGAGGCAGAGCGGAAGAGTCGGACATCGCACAGAGCCGTGGTAATAGGGGACTCCATCGTGAGAGGAACTGACCGGGGTTTTTGTGGCAGCAGGCGGGACTTAAGGATGGTGTGTTGCCTTTCTGGTGCCAGGGTGAAAGATATCGCAGACAGAGTGCAGGAAATCCTCAAGGACGAGGGTGAAGAGCCAGAGGTGGTGGTACATGTCGGCACAAATGACGTCGGGAAGAAGAGGAGGAACATACTACAGCGAGACTTCGGAGAACTAGGAAGAAGGCTGAAAAGCAGGACGTCCAAGGTGGTTATCTCCGGTTTGCTTCCAGTTCCTCGGGCTGGTGTGGCCAGAAACAGGGAGATAATGGACTTGAACGTGTGATTGGGGAACTGGTGCAGGAAGCAAGGATTTAAGTTCTTGGATCACTGGGGTATATTTTGTGGTAAGCATAAATTCTACAAGAGAGACAGCTTGCACCTTAATAGGTTAGGGACCAGCATTCTGGCAGGCAGGTTTGCTAGTGCAACACCGCTACATTTAAACTAAGTAGCTGGGGGGAGGGGACAAGCTGGATGTTTAAAAAGGAAATTGAAGGGAAAGTTAGAACAAGAGAAGTCAAGAAAGACAACTGTATTAATGAGGCAGAAAACTCGGAAAGGGATCGTGCTGTAAAGTTGAGTGAAATAGGGGTTGATGGGAAGGGTGAGAGCAGTAACAAATTAAAAATACTATACATGAATGCACGAAGCATTAGACATAAGATGGATGAGCTTGAGGCTCTTTTGGAAATTGGCAGATATGATACTGTGGGGATAACTGAGACGTGGCTTCAAGTGGAGAGGGCCTGGGAAATGAATATTCAAGGCTACACGTGCTATCGTAAGGACAGACTGACGGGCAAAGGGAATGGGGTGGCCTTGTTGGTAAGGGAGGATATTCAGTGCCTTGCGCGGGGCGACCTAGAGTCAGGGGATGTAGAGTCAGTGTGGATAGAGCTGCGAAATACTAAGGGTAAAAAGACCCTCTTGGGAGTCATCTACAGGCCCCCAAACAGTAGTCTGAATGTCGGATGTAAGTTGAATCAGGAGCTGAAATTGGCCTATCGCAAAGATGTTACTACAGTTGTTATGGGGGATTTTAACATGCAGGTAGACTGGGAGAATCAGGATGGTATTGGACCTCAAGAAAGAGACTTTGTGGAGTGCCTCAGAGATGGATTCTTAGAGCAGCTGGTGCTGGAGCCAACCAGGGAGAAGGCAATTCTGGATCTGGTATTGTGTAACGAACCAGAATTGGTCAGAGACCTTGATGTGAAGGAGCCATTGGGAAGTAGTGACCATAATACATTAAGCTTCAATCTGCAATTTGAGAGGGAGAGGGTACAGTCAGAAGTGACAGTACTTCTGTTGAATACAGGGAACTATGGAGCTATGAGGGAGGAGCTGGCCAAAGTGCAATGGTGCAATACCTTAGCAGGGATGACCGTGGAGGAACAATGGCGGATATTTCTGTGTATAATGCAGAAGTTGCAGGATCAGTTCATTCCTAAAAGGAAGAAAGATCCCAGGAGGAGGCGTGGGTGGCCATGGCTGACGAGGGAAGTTAAGAAACATATAAAGTTAAAAGAGAAAAAGTATAACATAGCTAAGATAAGTGGGAAAACTGAGGACTGGGAAGCTTTTAAAGAGCAACAGAGGATTACTAAGAAGGAAATACGCAGAGAAAAAATGAGGTACGAAGGTAAACTGGCCAATAATATAAAGGAGGATAGTAAAAGCTTTTTTAGCTATGTGCAAGGCAAAAAAATGGTTAGGACTAAAATTGGGCCCTTGAAGACAGAAACAGGGGAATATATTACGGGGAAGAAAGAAATGGCAGAAGAATTAAATGGGTACTTCAGATCTGTGTTCACTGGGGAAGACACAAGCAATCTCCCTGAGGTAACAGTGGCTGAAGGACCTGAACTTAAGGGAATTTATATTTGCCAGGAATTGGTGTTGGAGACACTGTTAGGTCTGAAGGTTGATAAGTCTCCGGGGCCTGATGGTCTACATCCCAGGGTACTGAAGGAGGTGGCTCGAGAAATCGTGGATGCGTTGGTGATTATTTTTCAGAGTTCGATAGATTCGGGGTCGGTTCCTGAGGATTGGAGGGTGGCTAATGTTATACCACTTTTTAAGAAAGGTGGGAGAGAGGAAGCAGGAAATTATAGACCAGTTAGTCTGACCTCAGTGGTGGGAAAGATGCTGGAGTCTATTATAAAGGATGAAATTACAACACATCTGGATAGTAGTAACAGGATAGGTCAGAGTCAGCATGGATTTATGAAGGGGAAACCATGCTTGACTAATCTTCTGGAATTTTTTGAGGATGTAACTCTGAAGATGGACGAGGGAGATCCAGTAGATGTAGTGTACCTGGACTTTCAGAAAGCTTTTGATAAAGTCCCACACAGGAGGTTAGTGAGTAAAATTAGGGCGCATGGTATTGGGGGCAAAGTACTAGATTGGATTGAAAATTGGTTGGCTGATAGGAAACAAAGGGTAGTGATAAACGGCTCCATTTCGGAATGGCAGGCAGTGACCAGTGGGGTACCGCAGGGATCCGTGCTGGGACCGCAGCTTTTTACAATATATGTTAATGATATAGAAGATGGTATCAGCAATAACATTAGCAAATTTTCTGATGATACAAAGCTGGGTGGCAGGGTGAAATGTGATGAGGATGTTAGGAGATTACAGGGTGACCTGGACAAGTTAGGTGAATGCGCAGATGCATGGCAGATGCAATTTAATGTGGATAAATGTATGGTTATCCACTTTGGTGGCAAGAACAGGAAGGCAGATTACTACCTCAATGGAATCAATTTAGGTAAAGGGGCAGTACAGAGAGATCTGGGTGTTCTTGTACACCAGTCAATGAAGGCAAGCATGCAGGTACAGAAGGTAGTGAAGAAGGCTAATAGCATGCTGGCCTTCATAACAAGAGGAATTGAGTATAGAAGCAAAGAGGTCCTTCTACAGCTGTACAGGGCTCTGGTGAGACCACACCTGGAGTACTGTGTGCAGTTCTGGTCTCCAAATATGAGGAAAGACATTCTGGCTATTGAGGGAGTGCAGCGTAAGTTCACGAGGTCAATTCCTGGAATGGCGGGATTACCTTACACTGAAAGACTGAAGCGACTGGGCTTGTATACCCTTGAGTTTAGAAGACTGAGAGGGGATCTGATTGAGACATATAAGATTATGAAAGAATTGGACACTCTGGCAGCAGGAAACATGTTTCCACTGATGGGTGAGTGCCGAACCAGAGGATACAGCTTAAAAATACGGGGTAGACCATTTAGGACAGAGATGAGGAGAAACTTCTTCACCCAGAGAGTGGTGGCTGTGTGGAATGCTCTGCCCTAGAGGGCAGTGGAGGCCCAGTCTCTGGATTCATTTAAGAAAGAGTTGGATAGAGCTCTCAAAGATAGTGGAATCAAGGGTTATGGAGATAAGGCAGGAAGAGGATACTGATTAGGAATGATCAGCCATGATCGTATTGAATGGCGGTGCAGGCTCAAAGAGCTGAATGGCCTACTCCTGCACCTATTGTCTATTGTTTATTGTCTGTTTCCCATAGCTAATCCACATAGCCTGCACGTTCCTGGACATTATGGGCAATTTAGCATGGCCAATCCACCTAACCGGCACATCTTTGGACAGTGGGAGGAAACCAGAACACCCAGAGGAAACCTGTGCAGACATGGGGAGAACAAACATGGGAAGAAGGTGAGACTTCGAAAGAGAAAATATATACATTTGCAGATGGACACCAACATGGAATTCCACACTATTAAATGGATCCAATGCAAATATTGAAGTACAAAGAGCATGACACAGATCTTTTCCTTCTTAGTAGGCTTATGCATCTCTTCCATCTAATATTAATATCATATATTGACTGTTTACTGCCTCTTTACTGTTAAGACCAGATCCCAGGAGTGGTTCCCCAATTCATTACAGTTCCAGACAGGAGACTCCAAACCGTTAGCCTCCCGGTTGAAGGGGGATGAACTGGCTCCCCTTCTTTATCAATGTACCATTTCATTTAGTCACAATGAACTTAATTTAAAAAGGATTGCTTCTCTAGTTAGTATCTTTCTCCCTGACCCAAATGAATTTAAACATTCCAAACGATGCAAATTTAGCCAGGGCTTTAGTTAATAAAGAATGAGTTTCTTATTTACTAAATGTGAGAAGAATTAATAATGCAACACACATGCTCAGATTAGATATCAGGTGAGTCCAAAAAGATAAAAACTATAAAAGCAGGTATATGGATCAGTTTCTGAATTGTTCACAAAGAGCAGATGGTTGAAGATTTGGCTATTGCAGTGGAGATTACCTATTGTACTGACACTGGTAGATGAACAGTTGGTTTCACAATCCATAATTTTGTGGATTGAATGGCATTCTATAGTGCTTATATTTTTTGACTTCGATTGAAATTCAGCATTCAAGTCTAAGAGAGTCATTTTGCTGTTCTGTTTCATTTTTAACTGGAATGACTGGCACTCAGAATGATTAGGGATAGTTCTGTAACTGTGATTTTCACAGCACATTAATACTCAAATGCACAAGAATGTTCAGCCCCACTTGCACATGTACCATTCAGCAGAGATAAAACTCCCTTTTTAACTACATGCTTGTGCATTCTTGAAAAGGAAAAGCATGAAATGGATCTTTAGAGGGTCATCAGCTCCTCATTATCTTTGTAGTCACAAGAGATCATAGTTCAGCCTATTTGAAGTTTATTTGATACTTTTTGGCATTACATCCTATTGCTCTTTTATGGAACTTTCTTCTTCCACGTGCAGTTATTTTCTCACAGTGACAGTCCTCTTTTTAAAAAAATACACCATTGTGGAACTAAGGGCTAAAAGTAATATTTTGAGGATCCAACCTGTCATCATAACACAATATGTGCTCAGTCTTTATTCAACAATGCCATCAGCTGTACATCTTTCACAACCTAATCAGCCCAATATCAGCACACACTTAAGATTGTCTGTTAAACTTGTAGAGGAAATCACGGAATTACAAAATTGTTACAGTGTGCAAGGAGGCCTTTTGACCCATCATGCCTGCACTGGCTCAACACATGGGCATCACCATACCATCGCACATGATTGTTTAACCAATTAATCAACCAATGCCCTCGTGAAAGCCTCAATTGAATTTTACTCCACCTCATTTCCAGGCAGTGCAATAATGTAAAAGGAAACATCCTTAACTAAATTTTAAAAATGCTTTGTCATAAAATATCATGTCAACAGTTGTTTTCTAGAATTTTGTTTAAACACTATGTGCTGCTGTTCATGCCAGAGAACATTCTTGCATCCAAGACCATTTTGCACAACTCTAGGAAATAAGGCAAACTGACCTTTTAAAGACCCCGTGTCATTAGTTCTTCAGGTCCCAGAACACCTTATGGGAGCCTTATGTTTCACATTTTCCCTTTACCTCTCAGAATGGAGAGGGAGATCTACTGAAGGGAAAAATCAATGCCATGACTCCCTTCTGCAAACTTACAACCACATTATAGCAAGGTTGATCATTTCAGACTGATTTCAGATGAACAGGTCACTGCCTAACAATATCATCAGTGTTGCAATGCATTGTCTATTGGAAGCCAATGGAAGCTCAGTTCTATTTGCTGCCTGAGAAAAGGGCCATGAAGGGAGGAAAACATGTGAGTTTCAAACCTATTCTTCTCCTTGAATTCCACGTGGATCGGAAGACCACTTCCAAGGAAACCTTGGGGCTTCCCCAGCATCTGGTTGGCATGGACGGTTTGGACCGAAGAAGCTGTACATCTCTATGACTCTATGACTCTCTGCACCTTGATGAATGCACCAGGCCTCCCTAATTATCTTGGCGATCCATTCTCCCTATGATTCCTGGGTGCTGATCTCACAGGCTGTAGGCTCCAACAAAAAGGTACTTGATCTTGTCTGCTGATCGAGTGTAGTGATTACAAAAAGCCATCCAGGAACTTTGTTTAACTTTAAATGAGGCCCACCCTTCCTATCCAAATAAAAACTAAAGGAACACCCAATCTTCACAATATGGCAACTGAAACCAGGAAAAGCAAGGAATCATAGGGAACGTATATCTGTAGGGGTACACACAACAACCGTGAGAACATTGTCTTCGGTAATTGTTTTGAGTTTTTCAAACAAAACTACATAAAATTGAAATATTCATTTGTGTAGCATCTTTTCCCCTCATTGCGCTATGCAGATTTACATTGATTTCCTTTAAGGACCAATAATGTGCTGGCTTTACCTGAAGGCTGCATCTCACAACATCGAGTCTAACAATTTCAGAGCATGAACACCTATTTCCATGTCCATTACCTACCTCCATGACCACTGGTCCTGTCACAATATGGGCTGCTTTTGGCACAGCCAACTCATATTCATCAAACCTTTTCACTCAGTTATCAGCTATTTAGCTTCTCTTCTTTCCTGGCTTACTATCAACAATCCCTTTGCATGCCTTCCATTTTTTATCTCTCAGTCTGATTCCATCTCTCCATTCACTTGTCCCCCACCCTCAGTCATCAGTATAAATAGCACCTTTTCCTAGCTGCTTCTAGCTATGAAGAAATGTCACTTGAAGTATTAACTCAACAGATGTTTCAAGACTTAAGCGTTTCTCCAGCAATTTCTGTTTCTGTTTATTTCAGATCTTCAACATCCACAATTCTCTGTTTTATTTTAGTCTGCTGACTGTTATCTGTGCACCTACATGGTGCTGTTTGATGATATCAGTGATGCCAGTCATTAGTGGCAGCATTAACAAATAAAGTTCTTCCTCCAGTTGCTGTTTTCGGAGGCCAAAGAGATTCTTGGGAACTGGAGTCAGTATCTGCAATCAACCATTATCTGATCTCATCTGGGGCTCTAGTCAACTTTCTGACCCTGTGGAATTTTCTAGCCAAACACTTTATTTCATGTGGTACTTTCATCCACCTCCCATTGATTACAAATGCAGCAAAACCTCTTGCAATAGACACTTCTAGACTTGCCTCAGTGAAAGGAATTATCACTTCACACGTCCATATTAAAAATTGAATTCAGCAACCAAGGGGCCAACAAGGAACATAAAGTGGAGCAATAGGTTTTGTGCATACAGTAGTAGCACCTTACCTCTCAAGGAGGCCTTGATTCAAGTCCCACCTACTCCAGAGGTGTGTAATTACATCACAGGGTAGTTTCATTGGAGAGGGGGAAAGGTATCCAAAATTGGGAAAAAGTTTGAAAACCTGCCTGGGCCTCAACTGCTGACTCCTCTTACCTTATTGTTCCTGTTGGTCAGGAGACAGTGCAGGACTCCCAGTGTGCTGAGGTTGGAGCTAAAATAAAGAGACGTTTTCCATTGTTCTGAGGTGCTGGGAAGGAATGAGTTAAAGCAGTATGATTGGACTTGAAATGAGCAGTGATGAAGCAGGAAGAATGTGGAGTTCAGGGGAACAGTAAAAGTAGAGCTTAATGAGAACAAGGGCAGCCTTTTCTGTTTAACAGGAAAGGGCCGATGTAGCAACAGGAGGCGGAAGTTCTGCTCAATTCCACCCTTGTCGAAGTGGATAATGTTGAGAGTGGGTGGCTGGAATCGCAGTACTGTAGCCAGTGTACTTTTTCCAAGGTTATAGCAGTACATCAGGCTCTGTTTCCTATTTGTAAGGTTTCAGCTCACAGTAGCTGCAGGAAGGAGGAGTGCATTCCTGTATGGTTGCACCACAGTCTATCGGTGACAGCAATACGCTTACAATCTACTGCAGTTACATCCTGGGATGGCTCCAGGAGATTAGAACAAGCTAAGCAAATTCAAAATAAGCATTAAGAAAGGAGGCTTTGTGGCATAGCATTGAGCAATCGCCTCTGGATGACAAATTTAAGTTACTGAATCTTTTCATGGATCCTCTCCACCCACCTTCCTGAAAAATAAAGTTTGTGTTCTCTTGTGTGTATCTTTTGATTACCTACATGTAAACAAGATATCGTGCAGCTGCCTCATCCAGACCAGCAAAGCAAGTACTCCTCCACAACAGTGTTGCATCTACCAGTCCAGCCTTTCAGTTGATATTACTGGCAACATATCAACGGTAAAAAGCAAGAAATTTTTCACACAAATGTCAGAGTATATGGGTTTATCTAACACTGCCACACCAAGCCACAAGACCTTTATGCTGAACAGCATTTATCATCTTTAAATTACAGAGGGAACACTTTGTATAATTAACCCAATCTGTACACCTAAATTATATCCAATTAGCTAAATACATTAATAGGTAAAAGTATAATTATATCCTCCAAGTTCTGTTCAATTTACAATTTCAGTTATAATGCCAAGGTATTCTAATTAACCTGATTTACATATGGAAAGTACAGGTAATTAGCACAATCCATCAATCTAGCCTCCAAGTATAACCTGTTACATAATTCAGTTTCCCTTATCCGATGTACATATTCAAATTCTGACATCTCCTCAACTTAATTTGCATATGTAAATTGATGTAAATAGATTTATTTCTTCAAAAGGTTCTATCTTGAGAGTCAGCCATTGCTCAGTCGGTTGCACTCTTTCCAATTGAGTCGCAAGGTTTTGAATTAATTCCCATTCAGTTCAAAACTTGAATACCATGGACTAAAATCAAACCTGACACTCAAATACTGCAGCCAGACATATTACCTTTTGGATGGAATGCAACACTAAGGCCCTCTCGCTATTCACATGAACGTAAAAGTTTAATAGGGCAGCAACTGACCACTTTCTATTCAGGTCATAACTGGGCAATTCTCCACGTAATTGGGTGTTGTAGCTGCATAGGTGTAGCTACTTCTGGAACATGTCTTCAGAACCATTGTCAGAATGTTGCAGTATCCAGTTTCTTCAGCCATTTCTTGACATCTTGTGGTGTGAATCAAATTGGTTGAAGGTTGGTAACTGTGATGTGACACTAAGATAGATCAGCACTTCTGGCTGAAGATTGCTGCAAATGTTTGCATTGATGTGCCAGGCTCCCATCATTGGGGATGGAGAACAGTTGTGGAGACTCCATCCCCTGATTGTTATTGAATAGTTCAGCATCATTCATGACTTGGGGTGAGAGGACCACAGATGCTTGAATCCATTAGTTGTAGTTTTGCTTAGCTCTAACTATGACATGTTGCTGCTGCTGTTGGCAGGTTGACACCTCACTTTTAGGTGTGCCTGATGCTACTTCTGGCATGTATTCCTGTGTTTCTCAATAAACTAGGGTTGATCTCCCAGTTCGGTGGTGATGGTAGAGTAGGGAATATTCTGGGTCATGAGATTACAGGTTGTACTGACTGTAATGAGGTCGGACAGTTCGACTTCATAGAATATGAATTCCCTGATTGGGGTTGTTAACATGGTACAATTAGGGACAAATATAAACTGGAGTGTCAGAGGTTCTGTTCACTCTGAGAGCTGGCTCTGAGGAAGCCAAACCAGAGTCAAGAATTATGCACATGTACGTAAAAGGTGACTTGGAGATAGGATACTCGTCTCTGTGGAGTTATTTCACAGGTTATGGTCAAAAACAATCCTGCTGCTGATACCCCACAATGCCTCAAAAAGGCCCAGTTTCGAGTTGCTAGATCTGTTTGAAATATGTTCTATTTGGCAAGTTATAAGCACATTAAATATGCAAGTTGATCCACATGGCATTACACTTGGGAATCAAGTCCAGGTTTCATGTTTAGTTGAAACGTGCTAAGTATTAATGAATTACAGGTGTAATTCAGCCCCATTTCAAAGTTTGTATCCTTGTTGTTACAAAACGCTTATTACTTGCAATTAAACAGCAACACTCATAACAATTTGGGAAATAAATTACAGTTGGTTAGAGTTGGCTTGAGCCCTCTTCTGGTGCAACAAGAGGCCCAAGTTCAAGTCCCACCTGCTCCAGAGGTGTGTAATAACATCTCTGAAGTGATTAATTAGAAAAATAGATGAAATATTTCTAAAAGAAAAGAGGCAAAACTGGAGAGGTTTAAACTGCAGCACTGCAGTTCCTTTCCAGAACTGGTCAGAGCAAAATTGATAGAACTGTAGCCAAAATAGGTCAACAGGAAGTTGTTTTTGTAGACAGGATGTATATAAATGGGAAGCACTCCGTTATAAACAGGAAGTACTCAGATATAAACAGGAAATATACAGACATAAAATATATTAATATCCTATGTCCACACATAATTTCTAGCTGGAAACCCTCACTCTCAAACATCAATTAAAATTGTCAGTGTGTCCCATAGCATATGAAAACAAGGGTTCTACAACTTGCCTACAGGCATTCTTACAACGTCTCAAAAAAACAAGCTGGATATCAGACAATAGTATGTCAGCAATTTTCCAGTGAGTATACAAGATAGAGCACGAGATCATTTCAGGCAAGTGACTGGCGGATTACCCTCTGGTTAATTCTAACACCATGGGCTTCAATCCATGTTTTAGCCATGGTGAGATTTTTTGGGGGGTTGTCCCATAGCAAGGTCACGGTTTGGCAATCCTTAAATGATCAAAGATACTACTCAGAAAAGGAGTAGAATTGCGAACAATTATTACTGTCTGCCAGTTTGGTCTCTGCTATGTAAATGTGGTTACAATACCTGACCAACAACAATCATTAGATATATGACTAAAGTATCTTTATTTCAGTGAAGGATTCTGAGGCAGCATAGAAGTGCCCTCAATCAAAATGTGTCAGCAATTCTCACAATGGAATCTGAGGGAAGTTGGGCAAGAATGTTTTCTTCAAGTAGGAGAGAATTCAGGGAAGGAAAATGGTGCAGGGTTGGTCATCAATGGCAGACTGGAGAAAATCAGGCATGTAGTAGGGGCTAGAATAGTAGGGAGCACAGGCACATGCCTCAGGAATTGGAGAGTTGGAGAAGATTAAAAAGACAGGAAGGGGTAAGTCAGGAACAGATTTGAAATGGAAGATGAAAATGAATTCATGTCTGTAGAGAATGGGAAATGCTCCCTCCACCCTTATATTCTGTTCATGTAGATTGTAATAGTCAGATGAGACTCAATTTTTTACATCAGTACTTACAGTTAAACTGGGAGATTCTGTACTGTACTTTGCTGCTTCTCTAGAGTTGGTTTCATGCTGGAGCAATTTAGAGAGGGCAAGCTGCAAATAAGAACAACAGCTATATTGTCACAGAGGCTTTGATGTCAAAAAATAGTCCAAGCTGCTTCACAGAGAACAGGCCAGATTCACCGTGGTATCTATTTGGTTTCACCATGCACAGCTCTTTGCAAACTCACGACATGCTAACTGGCATCTGGCCACTGTGTTATACACAGCACCTGAAGCCTGTGTTTATACAACATGCTTGAATGATCATGAGGAAAAATAAGTGACCTGCCTAGAGCCAGCAACTGAAGCAAGGCTGCATCACTCAATCCAGATAATGACAGTGAGCCTTCCTCTCCAAAGATGCCATGAAGATGTTGCAACGATAATCACACAAGTGCAATTCATTTACAAAAAGGAAATAAAAGCAATTTAGTTCAGATGAAAAGGCACCATTCTGCAAATGTTGGCACCAGTTGGTTATTTAGACTGAGATGGCACAATGCCATGAGATCATAACCATGAATAAACTGTTCTGGCCTGCAGCAGACTGATTTTTTTTGATTAACTCACAGATTCCATCAATCTTTTTCCTCCACTATCAACCAAATGACAAATGGTCAATTGATTATAGACTAGAATGTTAAATTGTCAGCTGAAATATAATGTTGCTACACAACCAGGTAATCGTATCATATATAGTGCCTTAAAATTAACTTATCAGTCTGTGATTTTAAATAGTCTTCATCCAAAAGGTGTATGACTATTAATGACAGAAATATGTGAATAATGCTGGACACTGCAATTGAAAAACTTCCATCTTTGATTTAATTATGCAGCCTCTCTTCAAAAGACTAACATGGTTATCCTTGAAAAGGATTGACCTAATTGACTTTTCTCTTTGACAGTCTGGATTGTGGACTAGTGGAAAGACTGACCTTTCATGGTGATGGCACGGCATGCCTTTAATCCCACTGATGACCCAATTTCAATCATTTGGGTTGCTGCTACACACTGCAATTTAGCTGAAGTTAGAACTGAACTGACACTTTCTGAGCAAACAGGAAGCCTGCCTCTGAATTACTCCTAGATGAAGATTGGGGATATCAACACTGTTGATCTTATTGAAGATTTTAACTGGTCTGTTTGGAAAATTGAGGCAAACATAGACAAAAAAAGGCCCCAAATCTACAACTGAGAAAATACCAATACATATGTCTGAAAGCAGAGGTTTGTCCTGAAATCTTGTGCCAAATTTAGGATAAAAGATCAGGAATATTCCAATGGCAATTACAGGCCATAGCCTATTGGATTATGATGGACAGTGAACAGTGGACTGAGAATGTGCAGTTTTGCAACATGTGCTCTAGACATACAGGAATTAATGTACTGGAATTTGTACACTATATTAAAACCAAGATCGCAACCTGAAATCCCCACAGGTCCACAACAGGGTCTTATTTTCAGATGCCAATGCCATCAGATTGAGCAAAGCTTAAAACCCAAAGTTATACACTGCATAGGGGAGGCAGGAAGGAATATGCACAGATGAGAAGCTCAAATGAGACAGCGTAACCTGGTTTAATAAATTACAGGAGAATTGACACAATGGGCAAAGGGTTGAACAGTGAGCTTCCATAATGAAAGTTGATACAGTTCACAAGTTGACAGTTGTAGGTAATTTCAGACACTGGCTTCTTCCCATCTCTAGAATTTGAGCCAAATTGGCCAGGGCCCTTGTGATACAAATCAACAAATTACAAACAGTCTATACAAAGCAATCCTATAGAAATCTCTCTATTGTTAGTCTGGAGTATGGATGTGTTCACTGGGCAGAGAAACACTGTGTGTAAGGGGAAAGATTTCAACTTCTGCTATCCACTGCAAATGCGTAAATATGCTTGTTGCCTATATCAATAGGAAACAGTGAAAATCATTCCTTTGCCCTCAAGCCCCTCAGTGAATAAGGACTCTAAGCTGATGATCAAGGTTAGTACTTAGAGAGCGCTGTGCTGTCAGGGGATTTTCAGAAGAGATGCTAGACTGGGACCTTAACTGCCCTCTCAACTGGAAGTGAAAGATCTCATGCCACTATTTTGAAGATGAAAAGGAGAGGTCAGCCAGTATATTGACTCCTAGTTATCCCTCATCCACCATCACCAAAACAAATCACTTTCATAGCCACACCTCCCTATGCAGTGACTGGCCCTGACTCCAACTGACATTACATTAACTGCAATAGATTTTCTATCATTATGTCTCGGGTCCATGAGGATAACAAGTATCTCCAAGACAGACAAAGTTCCTCAGATGGCTATCAGCTCTCATCAAACTTCAACACCAATGTGCAGCAACAGCCCAAATGATTGAGATTGGGTCATCAGTGGGAGGAAAGGCATTTTGTGCCATCACCATAAAAAGTCTTCCCACTAATCCACAATCCAAACTGTCAAGGAGAAAAGTCAAGCAGATCAATCCTTTTAAGTTAGTCTTTGGAAAGGAGACTACATAATTAAATCAAAGATGGAGTTTTTCCTGAGATCTGCACTCAGTGCCATGCACAGACACAATGAGTCACAGAGATGTAGAGCACGGAACAGACCTTCAGTCCAACTCGCCCATGCCCACCAGATAACCTAAATTAATCTATTCCCATCTGCCAGCACTTGGCCTATATCCCTGTAAACCCTTCCTATTAATATACCTATTCAGATGCCTTTAAAAATTATGTAATTGTACTAGCCTCCACCACTTCCTCTGGCAGATTATTCCATACATGCACCACCCTCTGTGTGAAAAAGTTGCCAGTTAGATCCATTTTAAATTATTTCACTCACACCTTAAAACTATACCCTCTAGTTTTGGACTCAAAGCCTGGGGAAAAGACCTTGTCTATTTATCCTATCCATGCCCCTCATGATTTTATAAACTTCTGTAAGGTCACCCCTCAGCCTTTGACACCCCAGGGAAAATAGCCCCAGCCTAATCCACCTCTCCCTACAGCTCAAACCCTTCAACCCTGGCAACATCCTTATAAATAATTTCTGAATCCTTTCAAGTTTCACAACATCCTTCTATCGGAGGAAAACCAGAATTGAATGCAGTATTCCAAAAGTGGCCTAACCAATGTCCTGTACAGCTGCAACATGACCTCCCAACTCCTATACTCCATGTTCTGACCAATAAACCAAACACCTTCTTCACTATCCTATCTACCTGTGACTCCACTTTCAAGGAACCATGAACCTGCACTCCAAGGTCTCTTTGTTCAGCAACACTCCCTAGGACCTTACCATTAAGTGTATAAGTCCTGCTAAGATTTGCTTTCCCAAAATGCAGCACCTCGCATTTATCTGAATCAAACTCCATCTGCTACTTCTCAGCCCATTGGCCCATCTCTTCGTTGTCCACTACACCTCCAATTTTGGTGTCATCTGCAAACTTACTAACTGTACCTCTTATGCTCGCATTCAAATCATTTATGTAAATGACAAAAAGTAGAGGACCCAGCACCGATCCTTGTGGCACTCCACTGGTCACAGGCCTCCAGTCTGAAAAGCAACACTCCACCACCACCACCACCACCCTCTCCTTCCTACCTTCAAGCCAGTTCTGTACTCAAATGGCTAGTTCTCTCTGTATTCCATGTGATCTAACATTGCTAACCAGTCTACCATGTGAAATCTTGTTGAATGCCTTACTAAAGTCCATATAGATCACGTCCACTGCTCTGCCTTAAGTTACTGAGACATGATTTCCCACGCACAAAGTCATATCGACTTTCCCTAATCAGTCCTTGCCTTTCCAAATACATGTAAATCCTAAACCTCAGAATCCCCTCCAACATTGGCCCACCACTGATGTCAGAATCACCCCTGTGCAGTCCACTGGCTTTTCCTTACCACCTTTCTTAAATAGTGGTACCACATTAGCCAATCTCCAATCTTCCATCACCTCACCTGTGGCTGTCGATATGAATATCTCAGCAGGGGCCCCAGAAATCACTTCCCTAGCTTCCCACAGTGTTCTAGGGTACACCTGATCAAGTCATTATAGGTTCCCCACCACCACCACCCCCCTCTCTCTCTCTCTCTCACTGTCTCAATATCAGCATCATCTTATCCTTATACAATGCTATCTTGGTCCCCAGTTCCTTCTCCTTCTTAGCTCATCAAGAAAACTTAACAAGAACCTTTTTCTCTTCCTTGCAGGTTTTAATGACACAAGTGATGAATGTTGATATGCCTCTGGATATCTTTCTGCCTGGCACTTCTCTCTGACCTAATCCCTATATCTAACTCCACCTCTCATTCACTATACCCTCTGACCTTGCACAATGAATGAATTGTGCTCAGCAAAGGACTCAGTTTTATCCTGTTACACTTCCCCCTCAATGAATTTCAGGGACAACACAATATTGGACTCTTCTTCATCCAAGACCCTAAAGGAGCCTTCCACATCCATCAAAGTTTTACCTGCACATCCACTAATATCATTTATTGTATCCATTGCTTCCGATGCGGTCTCCTCTACATTGGAGAGACTGGACACCTCCTAGCAGAGCGCTTTAGGGAACATCTCCGGGACAACTGCACCAATCAACCACACCGCCCCGTGGCCCAACATTTCAACTCCCCTCCCACTCTGCTGAGGACATGGAGGTCCTGGGCCTCCTTCACCGCCGCTCCCTCACCACCAGACGCCTGGAGGAAGAACGCCTCATCTTTCGCCTCAGAACACTTCAACCCCAGGGCATCAATGTGGACTTCAACAGTTTCCTCATTTCCCCTTCCCCCATCTCACCCTAGTTCCAAACTTCCAGCTCAGCACTGTCCCCATGACTTGTCCTACCTGCTTATCTTCTTTTCCACCTATCCACTCCACCCTCCTCCCTGACCTATCACCTTCATCCCCTCCCCCACTCACCTATTGTACTCTATGCTACTTTCTCCCCACCCCCACCCTCCCCTAGCTTATCTCTCCACGCTTCAGGCTCTCTGCCTTTATTCCTGATGAAGGGCTTTTGCCCAAAACATCGATTTTACTGCTCCTCAGATCCTGCCTGAACTGTTGTGCCCTTCCAGCACAATTAATCCAGAATCTTCTTCTGCCACGTCTACCTCTATTCCTACATCATTTGGCAGAGGTGTTATGCTACTCCACAGATCCTTTTACCAAATGCTTCCTGTTCACTTGGGCTCCTCCTTTTGCCCTCTGCCCCATTCTTCACCTTTTCACTGTTTCCTTTTTAGAGATAGCTTGTCTATTAATATTCATTACAAATTCTCTAACAGACATAGCTACCTCATCTATACTTCTTTAGACCCTGCTTTCTCTATGAACTCCATTCCGTTCTCCCAGTTTCTCTGTTTCTGTTCAATCTGTTTTGATTCTGTCAACTTTGACGGAAGTGTTTCATCTATGCCTTTCTTCTCCTTCAACCAAGTATTTTTGCACCCATTGTGGTGAACAGGACTCTCACATGTGCCTGACCAATTTCCCACACTTCTACGCTCAGTGCTCTCCTTTTTGCCAGAGCAGTGATAGGATTCCCTTGGTCATCATCTTCCATGCCACGAGCATCCATACTCAAAAGGATCATTCTCCACTACTTCTGCAAACTCCAGCAAGATGCCACAACCAAACGCATTTTTCCCTGCCAGTATTCCAAAGAGATTATTCACTGGTAATACCTTGTTCTTTTATTACCTCCAAAACCTCACCCCTCCCTCTCATGGCACCTTCCCAGAAGGTAAAGTACTCGTTCTGTCACTTCCACCCTCCTCACTATCCAAGGCCCCAAAAACTCAATACAGATGAAGCAACGATTTACTTATTGTTCTTTCATCCTAGTCTACTGCATTCACTGCTCACAATGAGATCTCTTCTCCATTAGGGAGGTCAAACACAGACTGGGTGACCGTTTTGCAGAACACCTCCATTGTGTCAGCAATCATGACCCCAACCTTTTAGTCATTTGCCATTGAAATACACTATCAGCTCTCATGCTCACATTTGTGTCCTAAGTATGCAGCACTGAAGCTTAACAAAATCTGAAGGAACAGAATCTCATGTTCCATTTGGGTGCTTTACAGCTTCTGAACCTAACATTGAACTCAACAACTTTTGATCATGAACTCTATCCTTTGTTGTTCCCTGCCTTTATCCACCATTCACCATAACCCACTCCCTACCCAACTTCCAACCAATTGTGGAGTGTCTGACTTCCATGGCTTTGCTTTCAAAGAGCTCTCTACTCTCCTATTAACATCCACGATTAGCAACTACTCTGGACCTAAACCCCTTCTCCAAAATCAATACCAATACCTCCGCTTGTTGTTCTGTGACATCTGTGGCCTTCAATCTCTGATGTTCCCTGGTGGTCTATTTGATTTTCCTCATCCTTCTTCTCCAGTATAATATTTTTCCACCTCTTCAGTTCTGAAGAAGAGTCAGATTGGGCTTGAAAATGTTAACTTTGTTTCTCTCTATACTAATGCTGCCATACATGCTGAGTTTCTCCAGCACTTCCTGTTTTCATATCACTAAAATAGATCACCCACTCTTTATCAGATTGTTATTTGTGGGACTTTGCAATATTCTCTTTGGCTGCAGCACTTCCTATATTATACAGTGATGATAATTCGCAAGTGCTTCATTGATTGTGAAACACGTTGGGACACCCTGAGGTTATGAAGTGCATTATACGAATGAAAGTATTTTTATTCTTCCTCCTTTTCTTTGTAACCAGTCCTTTATAGGACCGTTCTGGAGCTCAACGCATCCACAAAAATGTACCATTACAGAAAATCAATTTAAATTCAACTTGCTTGAGAAATTGGTAAAATATCAATGAAAGAAATTGCTGAAATTATCCAAGGCAGCAGCATCACCATAGGAATACTGTGGTGCACTCTAGTCAGGATGAACCGATTTAGTACTGCATGACATCTTGAATTCTATAGTTGCTACACGCAGTGCAACACTGCATAAAAAAGTGGGGCTACAGCAGTAAATCATGTGCCCCATCAATGGTTACACAGAAAATTGTGTAAGATGTGAATTAGCAAGCAAGCAGTTATCAGAAAGATCAGAGACACCAATCAATGGCACCTTGATTGGTCACTGTCTTTTACATTCTTTTGGCTAAGTGAGGGTTATGGTAAGTCCCTTGGAAGGTCTTTTGCCACACAACGCAATAAGTTTTCTCATCAGATGTTACAAACTGATCTTGTTAAGCACCTATCCCACCGCTATGGTGTCCCTATCATCCATTTCTAACTCCCTCTTACCAAGTGCCATTCTGATAACAACCTGCCACTCAATAGATATCAAGGAATTGACTGGTGGTGTCCAGATCAGAAGTGGCCCTGTGGGCACTGCAGGAATGCCAGGAGCTGCATTCCCCACCTGGGGCCTACTCGAGCTGTTACTGCACCAGTTTCTGGGCCACCCAATTTCACACTGGGTCACAGTCACGATGTTGCAACTGGCAATAGCAGCCTCCCAGTGTCATGGCAACAAGTCTTTGCCTTCAAATGGACCTGGTCTCTCAACACAATCGGGCAACCAGCTATTAGGCACTGAAAAAAAGTCAAGCAGAATGTATTTAACAACCCACTAAAATCATATTTCACTCAAAAGTTCAAATCTACTAAACAGCGAGGCGAAGCACACATAACACACACAAGTTACACTGCAACTATTTGTTGGTCCTGACATAAATTAGCTCTCGTAAGTCAACGATTCTTTAGTCCCACATTAGGACTTATCTCAGAGAGAAAATTGAAGCTAACTAGCCTGAGTACGGGCTGCTGCCGCTTTTCCTTGCTTATCAGGAGCCCTTGAATTGAACTCTTTAGATTCTGGAAACCGCATCAAAATGTAAAATCTCGATTCGCACGAATGCTCACCCCTGACAGGCTTCTTTTTTTAAAGCTGTTGAGTAACCATTATGGGATAAGTTCATCTTTGCAAAAGTAAATGAGAATTTTAGACTTGGTCTACTCAAAGTAGATGGCAATTATTTTTCAAGTGACAATATCTGCACTTTGCTGAATTTCTATTTAATCTGTAATTTCTATTTCTATTTAAGCATGAAATGTAAGAGAATCATTACAAAAGAAGGAATTCAACATAATTTACTTGAAAGATCATTTATTTATTTACAGCTATGTTCTTTATGTTTAATTGCACAGTAAATATGAAGGAGATTTTTTTAGTGGACTCTTACCCACTTTGAAAAATGCAGAGGAATTTGTTTTGGTTTAAACAATAATCAACAAAGTATCATTTTTAACTCTGACTACAAAAAAAAAGCTACTGCACTTTCAGAGGAAATACTGACTTAACTTTAATCTCATGCCAAACGCAGTGCACTTTATTCAAAGTTCATGCCTGCAGAGGCTGGCATGCCACATGATTGGCGTGCTGCATTTCTGTGGACTACTGCCAATGGACCTCTTTCATTATTTTAATGTATATGTATCTGAAATAAATTTAACTCATAATTGCTTGCCATTTAAGTTTCTGACTACAAGAACAAAGCGTCTCCATCAGCTCTAAATGCTTGAGGCACCATTAGTGTTTATACAAAAGTGAAATACTGCAGATGATGGAGTTTTTTAATATTCACTCATGGGATGCGGCCAGCCCAGCATTTATTGCCCATTCCTTGTTCCCCTGGAGAAGTGGTGAACTACCTTTTTGAACCACAGCAGTCCATGTGCGGCATTTTGACCCACAATGCCATTAGGGAAGAAATTCCAGGATTTTGACCCAGCGACAGTGAAGGAACGGTGATACAATAGCGCCTCGACTTACGAACTTAATCCATTCCGGGACCCGGTTCGCGAACCGAAAAGTTCGCGAACCGAAAAGTTCACGAACTGAATCAATTTTTCCCATTGTTCAGACAGCGTAAGAATGCTTGGACGGCTGTTTACAGCGGACGTGCCAAAGACGAACTGAATGAGATCATGTGCGGCCCGAGAGCTTTTGCATTCAATATGTGCGTAGCAAAGCAGAACAATGAAACCACGTGGTCACACACGGGCTTTTTACCTTCGTACCTTCATTCCTACGTTGAAGCAAAATTTTACGTACAATCCTGTTCGTAAACCGATTTGTACATGAACAGGGTTGTTCGTATGTCGAGGCGCTACTATATTTCCAAGTCAGAATGGTTTGGAGCAGAACTTGCAGATGATGGTGTTCCCATGTATCTATTAACCTTGTCCTTCTATGTGGAAGTGCCTTGGGTTTGGAAGGTGCTGAGCTAAGGTACACACTGCCAATACTGAACATCAATGGTGGTGGGAGTGAATGTTTGTAGATGTGGTGCCAAGCATGTGGGCTGCTTTGTCCTTGATGGTATCAAGTTTTAAGCCAGAATACATAGAGGAGAAAGCACCAGCCACACCTGTCACACAACGTGAATGGGAGACCTGAGTGTGTTTGAATTCAATTTAATTCTCCTATATTGCTGATGTGGTTGGACAATGTCAATAATTTTCTTCAGTTACCGTTGGAACAACTTAGAAATTGAAGAAAGAAAGAGAAACATACATTTATTTAGCGCCTTTCATGACCTCAGAATGTCCCAAATCGCTTTACAACCAATGAAATACTTCTGAAGTGCAATCATTGCTGCAAAGTAGTGCAGCATATATCAAGTTCCCATAAACAGCAATGAAATCAATGACCAAACTCTTTGTTTTTGTTATTAGTTCTTGATAAATGTTGGCACAACCATCAGGAGAATTCCTCTTCTCTTCTGTAAAATAGTGCTATGAAATCTGTAAGGCCACTTGAGAAGGCAGACATCGCATCCCATTGATTGCTGCTCTGCCAGTCCCGCACACCTTCAGTATTGTTCTGCATTCTGTGTCCAGATTTTGTGCTTCAGACACTGGAGTGGCACTTGAATCCACAGCCATCTGACTCCGAAGCACCAGTTCAAAGGCTGTGATCAATGTGAGTCATACCAACATATAATAGCAGAGTTACTTCTCAAACAGAGTCTTGCATTGGTTGTCAGTTGAACTTACATTTCCCCATCTTTTCACACCAAGCACATTCATACTGTTCCCTTTTCATCATCAGCAGTACCTTGACTGAGTTTTTTGAAGAACTAATGAAGAGGATTGATGTGGGCAGAGCGGTGGATATGATCTACATGGACTTCAGTAAGGCATTCGACAAGGTTCCTCATGATACACTGGTGAGCAAGGTTAGATCTAATGGCATACAGGGAGAACTAGCCATTTGGATAAAGAACTGGCTCAAAGGTAGAAGACAGGGGGTGATGGTGAAGGGTTGCTTTTCAGACTGGAGGCCTATGACCTGGGGAGTGCAACAAGGATCGGTGCTGAGCCCACTACTTTTCGTCATTTATATAAATGATTTGGATGTGAACATTGGAGGCATAGTTAGTAGATGACACCAAAATTGACAATGTAGTGGACATCGAAGAAGGTTACCTCAGGGTACAATGGGATCTTGATCAGATGGGCCAATGGGTTGAGGAGTGGCAGATGGAGTTTAATTTAGATAAATGTGAGGTGTTTCACTTTGGAAAGGCAAATCAGGGCAGGACTTATACACTTAAAGGTAATGTCCTGTGGAGTGTTGAGTTGAGAGTGTGATGCTGGAAAAGCACAGCAGGCCAGGCAGCATCCGAGCAGCAGGAAAATTGCTGTTTCAAAATGTTGATGAACAAAGAGACATTGAGTCCAGGTTCACAGCTCCTTGAAAGTGGAGTCGCAGGTAAACAGGATAGTGAAGAAGGCGTTTGATACACTTTCCTTTATTGATCAGAGTATTGAGTGCAGGCCGTTGGGAGGTTATGTTGCAGCTGTACAGAACGTTGGCTAAGCCACTTTTGGAATATTGTGTGCAATTCTGGTCTCCCTCCGATAGGAAGGATGCTGTGAAACTTGAAAGGGTTAAGTAAAGATTTACAGGGATGATGCCAGGGTTGGAGGGTTTGAGCTAGAGGGAGAGGCTAAATAGGCTGAACTATTTTCCCTGGAGCATCGGAGGCTGAGGGATGACCTTATAGAGGTTTATAAAATCATGAGGGGCATGCATAGGGTAAATAGATAAGGTCTTTTCCCTGGGGTGGGGGAGTCCAGAACTAGAGGACATAGGTTTAGGGTGAGAGGGAAATAATTTAAAAGAGACGCAAGGGGCAACTTTTTCACATAGAGGGTGGTGTGTGTGTGGAATGAGCTGCCAGAGGAAGTGGTGGAGGCTGGTACAATTGCAACATTTTAAAGGCATCTGGATGGGTATATGAATAGGAAGGGTTTGAAGGGATATGGGCCAAATGCTGGCAAATGGGACTAGATTAATTTAGGAGATCTGGTCGGCATGGACGAGTTGGACCTAAGGGCCTGTTTCCGTGCTGTACATCTCTATGACTCTAAAAACGCTCGCTCACCCCACCTCCACTCTTACTTTCTGAAATGTACTCTAGCCTTTCTCCCAAACAGAAACAGTCTACCAGCTGTCAGGTTGCAGGAAGTCACTGGATGAGTGAAGTCCCTCAATCCTCTTGCCAGACACATCAATATTTCACAATGGTTCATGAATAAAGACAACAGATGAACTTTGCAAACTTTTCACAGGAAATTATTGTGTAATACACTGAGAGCTGTAAAGTTTGCTACAATTTTCACTTCAATGGAACAGTCACTTCCTCAACAATTTAGTCCTTAAATTTTGCTTTCATCTCGAACACAGGCCACATACATGTACATAATAATTGTTTTCAACCCCTACTCCAATGGTCATTACACTGCAGTTATCAGTCAATTGACTGTGATTCAGCGAACTGTGAATAGGCTATTTTATCAAACAGGTTCCTTGAGATCTAATTAGCTATTATGGGCCCTGGAGAAGACGGGGAATTAATGCATTGTTTTTCCAATTTCTTTTGTTTAGCTCACAATGCTCAGCAATCTGCTTTATGTTGTGTGCTTTCTGTCTTTCCATATTTTGCTTAGAGCAGGTGGAGGGGAAGAAGAAAACAAAGGACTCTGATAAGAGCCATAATAGAGTCTGGATTACAAGGCCATATAGCATATGATAAGTGCCACTCCTGCTTTAGGTTTACTGGAAGTCTTTCACTTGAACACCATGTTTAAATAATGTCCTCTCTAACATCAGCAGGAGACATGCTGTGAGGGAAGGGATCACAATTCTATAAGAAAGATCTAGGGGCTTGTGAACATGAAAGTGCTTGGTATGCCACCTTATATAATATACTTAGCAAGGTTAGATCTCATGGTATATAGGGAGAACTAGCCATTTGGATACAGAACTGGCTCAAAGCTAGAAGACAGAGGGTGGTGGTGGAGGGTTGTTTTTCAGACTGGAGGCCTGTGACCAGTGGAGTGCCACAAGGATCGGTGCTGGGTCCTCTACTTTTTGTCATTTACATAAATTATTTGGTTGCGAGCATAAGAGGTACCGTTAGTAAATTTGCAGATGACACCAAAATTGGAGGTGTAGTGGACAACGAAGAGGGTTACCTCAGATTACAACAGGATCTGGACCAGATGGGCCAATGGGCTAAGAAGTGGCAGATGGAGTTTAATTCAGATAAATGCGAGGTGCTGCATTTTGGGAAAGCAAACCTTAGCAGGACTTATACACTTAATGGTAAGGTCCCAGGGAGTGTTGCTGAACAAAGAGACCTTGGAGTGCAGGTTCATAGCTCCTTGAAAGTGGAGTCGCAGGTAGATAGTATAGTGAAGAAGGCTTTCCTTTATTGGTCAGAGTATTGAGTACAGGAGTTGGGAGGTCATGTTGTGGCTGTACAGGGCATTGGTTAGGCCACTGTTGGAATATTGTGTGCAATTCTGGTCTCCTTCCTATTAGAAAGATGTTGTGAAACTTGAAAGGGCTCAGAAAATATTTACAAGGATATTGCCAGGGTTGAAGGATCTGTGCTACAGAGAGAGGCTGAAGAGGCTGGGGCTAATTTCCCTGGAGCATCGGAAGCTGTGGGTGACCTTATAGAGGTTTACAAAATTATGAGGGACATGGATAGGATAAATAGACAAAGTCTTTTCCCTGGGGTCGGGGAGTCCAGAACTAGAGGGCATAGGTTTAGGGTGAGAGGGAAAAGATATTAAAGAGACCTAAGGGACACCTTTTCACACAGAGGATGGTACGTGTATGGAATGAGCTGCCAGGGGATGTGGTGGAGGCTGGTACAATTGCAACGTTTATATCTAAATTAGATTACTTACAGCGTGGAAACAGGCCCTTCAGCCCAACAAGTCCACACTGACCCTCCGAAGACCCATTCCCCTACATTTACCCCTTCACCTAAAACTACGGGCAATTTAGCACGTCCAATTCACCTAACCTGCACATTTTTGGACTGTGGGAGGAAACCGGAGCACCCAGAGGAAACCCATGCAGACATGGGGAGAATGTGCAAACTCCACACAAACAGTTGCCTGAGGCGGGAAATGAACCCGGGTCTCTGGCGCTGTGAGGCAGCAGTGCTAACCACTGTTTGGATGGGTATATGAATAGCAAGGGTTTGGAGGGATATGGGCCGGGTGCTGGCAGGTGGGACTAGATTGGGTTGGGATATCTAGTCGGCATGGACAGGTTGGACCGAAGGGTCTGTTTCCATGCTCTATGACTCTGTGACTCTAACAATCTAACATATATTTCTGAACTGCAAATACTGTGTGCAGTACAAGATCCAATCCAAATAAGATGAATTTGTTCATTTTCCAGAAGCTGCTATTGAATAAATAATAATAATGATAATGATAAATGCTGGATCTTGGAGACGAACTAGCTTCATCTGCTTCTTTTAAAGAGAGAAATGAGCTTGTCATGAACTGCTTAACATTTATTAAGATCATCCAGACGTCAAAAGCTTTTAATATAGACTCGTAATTTTCTGTCCTTTGACCATTCCTTCTGTATCTTAGAAAACTACTTATGATTGACAAATTTTGACTGATTGTGCAATCAGCTCTTTTGATCTTTCTTTGTCTCAGTACAGACTTCAAATGAAGTGAGCATATATGTTTTCTGGAGCTTCATTATTCTCTACTGAATTGCACTTTTCATCGGATGGTTAAATAAGTCAAAACCACTGGAACTGTCACAGCAATATTCAATTTTATGGTTAAATGCCCTCATGTGAGCCAAATTTGAAGGATTATTAAAATTTCTATATGTTTATTGTTTGTAGCGGGGTTCTGCTTACGAGACTTCATGCATTCAATGTAATCCATCAGTTTTGCTGCTCTTCCTTCTGTTTAATGTTACTGATGATTATTTGTAATTTTGAGTCCAAAATATAGTGTCACATCTTCGTCAGTCAAACAGTTCAGTGTTGTATTTCTTGTATTCACCAAAAAGTGGACCTCCTGATCTCATAGAACATATTTCCTTCTGGAGAAGCTCACAACATTAGAGTACAGAAGAAGGCCACTTTGGTCAATGCACCTGCACTGGCTTTTTGCAAGACCAATCCAAAACTAAACCTACTGTCCTGCTTTATCCCCCAACACACTATCTTCATTTGCTCCAAATGTTTACCTCACACCCAGTGCCTATCCTCCCTTAAAGTGTAGCAACAGTCTCAGCCTTAGATAAACCGTGTGGTAAAATACTTTCAGATTAGTTTGTTTGTGAAGTTGTCTTTCTGCTGATGGGGACTTGGCTATAGATGCTGGCCAGGAGAAGAGCATTCTGCCACAAAACTCAATAAGAAATGGCACAAGGATTGATGTGCAGCTGACACAGATAGTACGTAAACTTGCTTAAATTAGAATCCTTACAGTGTGGAAACAGGCCCTTTGGCCCAACAAGTCCACACTGACCCTCCAAAGAGTATCCCATCCAGACCCATTCCGCTACATTTACCCCTGACTCATGCACCTAGCCTACACATCCCTGAACACGATGGGCAATTTAGCATGGCCAGTTCACCTAACCTGCACATCGTTGGATTGTGGGAGGAAACCAGAGCACCTGGTGGAAACCCACGCAGACACAGGGTGAATGTGCAAACTCTACACAGACAGTCACAGAGACAGGAATTGAACTCAGGTCCCTGGTGCTGTGAAGCAGCAGTGTTAACCACTGAGAGACTGTGCCACCCCATGAATCATGAAGCCAGGCTGAGTATTCTATTGCATGGCCACATGCCTGAGCAAAACTGGAGAGGCTGGTACAAGCTGGCCAATGATTCTTAAAGCCAAACATCAACTCTTATTGGAGAGGTGCATTTTGGCTGGAGCAATCTCCAGTGCTGGTTGCAGATGAGAGTTTGAACAAGAAGAATGCTGAATTATAGCACATCATTGAAGAAAGTAGGCTCTAATTATCCAGCATTGCACTGGGAACCCTGTCACAGAGGAGGAGAGAAATGATTTAGATGCAGAGGGGAGGTGGTTCTCCAGACAAATTCTCACAATGCATTGGAACTGAACAGATATGGGAGTCAAAGCCAGAAGTTTAGACCTCTGAACTTGGTGCAAAGCTGCAAGACTTCACACAAGTGATCAAGGTCAGTGAATACATCTTCTAAATGCCATAAACCAGCAACTCTCCACCAGTTTCAGTATGCCATAACCTCAACAGACTCCATCAATCACAACTCATACCTAACATTCATAGCCACACTATCACATCTCAGAACTTGTAACAGAATTTGAGAACAGCACAAAGGATGCATTAATAGGCTAACTAGCATTCCAAATCACCCTAACAACATTACAGCACCCTCACTGATAAACTTTCTTCTCTCTTGCAGAACAACGTGGTAAAGAACTTCAGCAGAATGCCCTAACCAGCAGCTGAGATGTATGGCTGCATGTCCTTAATTCCATTGGAGACCATGTTGATTAACATTTTAATGATAATGGTCAAAAAATCAATCATTCATCAGGGACTAATTCATTCCATGGGTTAGTTTGTTTCAAACAGTGGAACACATTATAAGTTAAGAAACACAATTACAGCAAACTAACTGATCTCAGTTTGTGTAACTTACAAACCTAAAGCAGACTAATGACCAGGAGGAATTACAATAATTTATAGACACAGAATGTGTAGTTCTTAAAGGGGAACACTCTTAAAGGCAAGGTACACATATAACATTAGCCATCATGAGGGAGACTGTGCTTGAGGTCATTGCCAGTGGAACTGAAGTCATTGAAGGTGACCATGTGTTCAAAGCTGAAACTTCTTCTGACATCAGACTACTTTCACATGTCCCAAACTCTTCTGGTTTACAAGCTGAACTTAGAACCATCGCCTTCAGCATCCGCCACGGCATCTATTAACTTCAGACGATTTAAAAAGTAATACAATGACAAACACTTCTACAGTCCAGAAATAACCTGAAAATGGTTTGATGTCTTTAAATAGTGTTGCCGTTAGGCAGGATGGTGGGGATTCAAAGTTAAAGGCCGTTAGCTACAGCAACAGGTTGAAATGAAACTGCTGTCAGCTGCTCAAGGCTACACTTGGATTGGCATTCCAATCTGCTTTTTATGTATATTTTCAATACCCTTTCTCCAACATTCACATCAATAGCATGGGCAGTAGCAGAAGTGTGCAAATATGTGGCAAGTACAGCATATTTTGACACAAATATATATTGAATTTTCTGAAAATAGGTGTACTTCCGTTGCTTCTGAATGCGTCTGGATCATTACAAGCAGACTTACAGCTGTTCAGGCACAGTCTGTAAAAGTTAATGATGACTCAGATACAATTCTCTCAAACAATACATGCCCAGCAAACCTCATCTTCATTACAAAGTGGCTGCAGTACATCGTATTACTAGGTTACACTCCACTAGCACACTAAGGATATTTGATCAAACAGTGTGTGTGATTGTAATGAGGTCAGCCAGGTGGACCTCATAGAATGCGTTCCCTGATTGGACCAGATTAAGAGCACAATCAGGGAGCCCTGGCTAACAGATGTAAACAGAAGAATCAGACATCCTGTTCACTCTGAGAGGAGGCTCTGAGGAAGCTGAACCAGTGTCAATGATGATTCTTGTGTACATAAAGGGCAACTTGGTGACGGGTTAGCAGCCTTTGTGGAGTTTATCAACCACAATATCAATCATGGCTCAGTTTGTAGCATTTCCTTTTGAGTCAGAAGATTGTGCCATTCCAGAGACCTGATCAGAAAATCTAGACTTACATTCTGAGGCAGTCGTGTTAGAGCTGCTGCCGGGACAATGAAACATTGAACTAAGATCCTGTTTCCTCTCTCAGATGGACTATTTTGAACCTGCACAGCAGTTTTCTCCCAGCTATCCTGGTTAACATGTATTCCTCAAACTTCATCAAAAAAACAGGTGATCAGGCTATTGTCACGTTGCTGATTATGGAAGCTTACTGTGTGTAGTTTGGCTGCTGCATTTCCTACATGTTTCCATTGATGGAAGTATTGAGAACCAGAGGATATAGATTTCAGATGACTGGCAAAACAAACAATAGTAACATGAGGAAATTTGTTTTTGTGCAGCTAGTGTAAGAGTCTAGCATGCACTGACTGCGAGCATGAGAGAGGCAAGTTGATCATGAGATTGCAGTTTCATTGCAAGACTTTTCCTGCATTTCCTACCACAAAAAGTACCAGAATTCTGGGAACATCATTCTTCTGAGGCACACAACATTCTGTTCCTTCATTCTTGCTAGTTTAGTTTTCTGGAATTTGATACCTGATACCATTGTAGTGTCAGCACCACCATAAAAAACACAAGGGTTCAATTCTCACCATTGCAGGGCAGGCAATACATGCAGCTTTGCCAACAATACCCACACAACCAAAAAAATAAACATTTAATAAAATTAACAATAGTATTCAGCCCAGCAGGTTTATGCCAGTGTTTATACTCCACACAAACCTCTTCCCATCCTACGTCATCTAACCTTAACAACATAACCGTCTCATTCTTATACCCATAAGTGTTTAGCTAACTTCTCTTCACCTCAACTATTCGTTGTCATAGCACATTGCCATTTAAAGCACTCACTATGTAAAAGGTTTCTGCTGAGTTGCTTATTTGATTCATTAGTGCATTTTTAAGATCTTTAGATATTGACTCACCTATATTTTCTCATGCCTACTTATTGAATACTTCGCAACTTTAAAGATCTCTGTACCATCACTTCTCAATCTTCTCTTTGCTGAAGAAAATAACCTCAGCCTCTTCAAACTTTCCTGATAGACATTACATTTCATCCTTGTTATCATCCTTGTAAATTGTTATTGCACTTCCACTAATGTCTCTGGGTAGAATTTCCTCCTTTTAGGATTAAGTATGGCGCAAGCACATCAGATGGTGACTAACATTCTGCCGCCACCACCACTGCTGAGGTAACTCACCAACTGCATCCCAATTATCTCATTGAGCCTGACAGACGAGCACTGGTGAATTATTTTGATTAGAGTGGTGCTGGAAAAGCCCAGCAGGTCAGGCAGCATCCAAGGAGCAGGAAAATCGGCGTTTCGGGCAAAGGCCCTTCATCAGGAAGGGCTGACGAAGGGCTTTTGCCTGAAATGTTGATTTTCCTGCTCCTCAGATACTGCCTGACCTGCTGTGCGTTTCCAGCACCACTCTAATCTTGACACATTTCAAAAAGGGGACAACCACATCAACAACCACAGTTCATGTTTTATATGAAGTAGTTAAGTCAACCCTCATACTTGCAATGATTTTTGAAGGCTTCAAAGGTGGGGGGGGGGCAGTGGGGATGGGGAGAAGGTAGCAAAGAGTACAATAGGTGAATGGGGGTGGGGATGGAGGTGATAGGTCAGAGGGGAGGGTGGAGCAGATAGGTGGGAAGGGAGATCGGTAGGTAGGACAGGTCATGAGGACAGTGCTGAGTGGAAGGTTGGAACTGAAGTAAGATGGGGGGAGGGGAAATGAGGAAACTGGTGAAGTCCACTTCACCAGTTCACCAGTGGACTTCACCAGTTTCCTCATTTCCCCTCCCCCCACCTTACTTCAGTTCCAACCTTCCACTCAGCACTGTCCTCATGACCTGTCCTACCTACCGATCTCCCTTCCCACCTATCTGCTCCACCCTCCCCTCTGACCTATCACCTCCATCCCCACCCCCCATTCACCTATTGTACTCTTTGCTACCTTCTCCCCACCCCCACCCCCCTCTCATTTATCGCTCCACCCTGGAGACTCCCTGCCTCTATTCCTGATGAAGGGCTTTTGCCCGAAACGTCGATTTTCCTGCTCCTCGGATGCTGCCTGATCTGCTGTGCTTTTCCAGCGCCTCTCTAATCTAAACTCTGGTTTCCAGCATCTGCAGTCCTCACTTTTGCCTGGTGAATTATTTAGCCTATCACAGGCTTCAGCACTGCTCTCTAGGTTACCAGAAATGGTTGACCAATCTGAAAGGTCCTCGGAGGATCCAATAGCAAGAAGATAAGCAATTTTATTTTCTTCTTGTGGGCCAAAGTTCAACTGGGTCATAGACATCTTCAGCACAGAAAAAGACTTTTCAGCCTATCATGTCTGCACATGCCCAAACAATCATCTAAATATTCTGATCCCATTTTCCAGCATTTGGCCCATATGCTCGTATGCCTTGGCATCACAAATGTCACACCTTCTTATCTCTTATGAAGGTTTCTGCTTCTATCACCTTTACAAGCAATGGGTTCCCGATACACACCTCCCTGTAGGTAAATGTTTTTTCTCACATCTCCTTTAAACCTCCTGATCCTTAATTTTAATCCATGCCTTCTGGCCATTGATCGCTACATCGGGGGGAACGTTTCTCCCTGTCTACCATCATAATTTTACACAAATCCCCTCTGCAACCTCTCCAGTGTGATTACATCCCTCCTGTCATGTGGATTCCACAACTGCACATAATATTCTCTCAGTGGCCTAACCAGCATGTTATACAGTCAGTTGGAAGGAAAGACATGGCTGTGGGTTTCAGAGGTCTCCTCCTTGCCCTCTATCTGTACCCTCTGATTGGGGTAAATGGTGGCACACCTCCAACCCGGCAGACAAATCATCCTGGTTTCCCAGTCAGATACCAGCCACCTTTCTTCTCCAAAAAAAGGCAGGCAATCAGTGAAGTGGCAGGTTGAGGCCCTTAAGTGACCTTTGATGATAACTGAAGGTTCATAATTGGTGATGGATAATGAAGTGATCCTTTCACCCAGATCTTAATGGGTGAGAGTGTAAGAAAGAGCTGAGTATTATAGAGAGTGAAATGAGATCAGCCAGATGGACGTCATAGAATATGAGTTCCCTGATTGCAACTATTAACCTAGTCCAATCAGGGAGCCGTAGCTGACAGAAAAGAACAGGGGTGTCAGAATATCTGACACTCTGGAGAGCTGGCTCCAAGGGAGCTGGACAGGTGTCAAGGACTTTCCACCTGTAAATAAACAGTGACTTGGTGACAGGATACCAATCTCCGTGGGGTTATTTCAAGTATCTCTCTAGGGACAACTTGTCCAATTACTTCCCCTTTTCACCACCTCTCTTACCACTTCCAGAAAGAGGAAACATCTGCCCTCTATATACGTTTAATAATATGGAAACTAGTACTGTGCACTGTATGTTCTAACAGTGTCGTTTAAACAAGTTAATTATGACTTCCCTGCTTTTGAATTCTATCCTTCTCAAAATTTTTAATCTGTTAGTTTACAACACATCTTTCGAACTGATGGGACTTGGACCCAAGCCACTGCATCACATCAGCCCCAATTCTAACCTCCTAAAAATAATTCTCAGAACTTGCTTTGTTTTTCTTCACACTAGCCCAGTGGTCTTCTTACGCTTTTTCACTTCTTTTATTGAACTGTTACTGCACCCCCTCAGTTCCTATGGCTCCCCTACTCCAATGAACTGTCGTTTGAGACAATGTTCTCATTGTTCATTGGTTCAGCTTGCTGTACTCCTGTTCATACCCTTAGCAAGACTGGCTTACATAGGAGAAAATGAGCATGTTGTTTGCCAATGGCTGTTAACCAGAACTCAATAGCCTTACATTGTCTATTAGGTTATACCTTTTCAGTCTGACCGATGCAACCTGTATTTGTGTGGTGGCTCTGTAATACAGAACACTCTGTACAGAAAAGGCCCTTTGGCCCTCGATTCTATCTCACCAAAAATATACTGCTACCTATATTAGTCCCACTTACCCATACTAGGCCCATAGCCTTGAATGTTATGCATCTACTTGTGTATCTTTAAAAAATCAATTGCTCTGATGTATTTCCTGCAGGTTCCTCGACAAAACTGGGTTAAGAGTTGTGAGCACTGACAATGGGTCACAATTGCAGCAATGCTGTGGTCAAATGAGGAAAAAAATGAGGAGGTAACCTGAGAAGGTTAGCTTTCTATAAGGATGACCAATGAGATGTTGTGGAATGAATATCGTTTCAAATGCATAATGACATTATTGCCTGTGTGGCAGTCAGTCAGTGTTACACTGAATTGTCAGCCTACATTAGGTGTTCAAATCAGTCACATAAGTTTGACTGGTAGACTCAGAGGTCTTTGCAAAAGAGTGCTCCAGGTTTAATGGTTAATATTTACCAACATTGCTGAGACATTGTCAGTTCTTGGTCACATTTCTGCTTGTGGGATGTTGCTTTGGGGGTGAATTCACTGCGACATTCCGAGTTACTTCATTGGCATTTGGACTGCCTGAGGTCTTAACAGCTGTTATATGTATGTTTTATCAAGGTAATTTCTGTCTTTTTTCTCTCATTCCCAAAAGAACCTGCTGACACATTAATGGGCTAAATTTTCCTGGTGTCACAAAGATGGGCTTGGATGTGGGACGAGGGAGTCAACTTTCCAACATGTTTCCACTTCCAAGTGACTTTACTACAGGCAGAGTCTGCCCAGCAGACAGATATAGCTGTATAGTTAATGAGGCTTAATTAATTGCCCCCTTCAGATTGACGTGGGGACAGTGCTTGGATCTTGCTGAGAACAGAAGGGATTCCCCACTGAGACAGAAACCCAGTGGTTACCAAGAGGCAGCCTCCAGGTAGCAGGCCAGAGAGTCATCACAAGCTCTGGCTGACAGACTGTCTCAGTAGTGTCCATCTCTCCCAGAGCTAGCTTAATCCATCACAGCAGGGTACACCCTTCCATCAGACCTCCTGCTTTCTGGGTCTGTTCACCATCCTCAATTTGACAGGCTCCTGACAGCATCTGGGAAGAAAGATCACCATGCTGCCACAACCACTTCTAGATTCTCAACCTGGAACTGAGGCCAATGTTGAAAGTTGCATGGCAATCACGAAAATTCAACCCATTAGGTCGTAGAATCGTATAATTTTATACATATTTTGTACATGGCTTTTTTTGTATATTATTTATAATATTGTTTAAATCAAGCTCAAGGTGAATAAAATTGAAGAATTTTCAGGTTGGAGGAAGGTTAGTCGTGGCGTTTCCCCATTTTCCTGTTATATATTATGTGGAGGTGTCGGTATTAGACTGGGGTGGACAAAGTTAAAAATCACACAACACCAGATTATAGTCCGACAGGTTTATTTGGAAGTACAAGCTCTCCAAGCGCTGCTGCTCCTGTGTCAGGTGGGTAGCGGGGCAGGATCATGAGATACAGAATTTATGGTAAAAGATCAAAGAGTCACAAAACGGATGCAAGATGTTGAACAAACCTAGACTGCTATCAAGTCCCTAATTACTTAGAATGGGGATGCGGGTTTCGATTTGTTAATATATAAATCCCAGAACTTCTTTCAAGTCACATTCCCAAGATAACTTAAGTTTTATAAAAACAAGGTGACACCTCAGCTCAGACAATGCATTAAAGATGTAAGGTTAGCATCTGTCTGTATCCCAACTCATTCTATTTCCAAAGTAGGAATTGATAAGTTGTCACATGGACTGATTGCCTACAGATTGTGTGCTTTTTGAACAACATAGAATGTATCTGCAAACACAAATCTGCAAATGCAAATTCGTCCCATAGACTTATGTGTGTGTGTGTGTGTGTGTGTGTATGCATGTGAGGGAGTGAGAGAGTGAGAGAGAGGGAGAGAGTGTGTGTGTGTGTGTGCATGAGTTTGACGGAGTATATGCCTGTGAGAGGGAGTGTGCATGAATGTGAGTGTGGGTGTGTATGTGTGTGTCTGAGAGAGAGCATGTGCATGAGAGAGGGTCTGTGTGAGTGTGATTGGCTGTAAGACTTTGTGTGTAGGTGTGTGCATAGTGTAGTGGAGTCACATGTAGTGTGACATGAATCCAAGATCCCGGTTGAGGCCATCCACATGGGTACCAAACATGGCTGTCAGCCTCTGCTCGAAGACTCTGCGTTGTTGCATGTCCTGAAGTTCGCCTTGAAGGACGGTTACCCAAAGATCCGAGGCTGAATGTCCTTGACCACTGAAGGGTTCCTCGACTGGGAGGGAACATCCCTGTCTGGCGATTGTTGCATAGTGGTAAAAACAATGACTGCAGATGCTGGAAACCACATTCTGGATCAGTGGTGCTGGAAGAGCACAGCAATTCAGGCAGCATCCGACGAGCAGCAAGATCGACGTTTCGGGCAAAAGCCCTTCATCAGGAATCAAGATTGTTGCACAGTGTCCATTCATCTGTTATCGTAGCATCTGCTTGATTTCGCCAATGTACCATGCCTTAGGGTATCCTTGCATGCAGTATATGAGATAGACAACGTTGGCCAAGTCACATGAGCATGTGCCACGCACATGGTGGACGGTGTCCCCACATGTAATGGTGTATCCATGTCGATGCCATGACAGGGTTGTACGGTGTTGTGGTCTTTGTTGTCCTGAAGGCTGGGCAGTTTGTTGTTAACAATGGTCTATTTAAGGTTTGGCAGTTGTTTAAAGGTGAGAAGTGGAGGTGCAGTGAAGATCTTGGTGAGGTGTTCCTCCTCATCGATAATGTGTCGCAGGCTGTGAAGAACATGGCATAGTTTTGCCGCTCCCAGGAAGTATTGGACGATGAAGGGTACCCTATCATTCGTATCCTGTGTCTGTCTCCTGAGGAGGTCATTACTGTTTCTCGCTGTGCACGTCAGAAATGGCGATCGATTAATTGAGCATCGTATCCCATTCTTATGAGGGCGTCTTTCAGCACCTACAAGTGCCCATCGCATTTCACCTCATCTAAACAGATGCTGAGTATGCTAAGACTTATCCGTAAGGGATGGCTGTTCTAATATGTTTAGGGTGGAAGATAGAGAAGTGCAGCATCGTGGGGGTATCTGTGAGCTTGCATTAGAGTGAGAGACTGAGGTGTCTGTCCTTGATGGAGATGCGTACGTCCATGAATGAGACTGATTCTAAAGAGTAGTCCATGGTAAATCTGATAGTCAGATGAAACATGTTGATATAACTGTGTATTTGTTTCAGTGACTCCTCTCCATGTGTCCAGAGGAAGAAAATGTTGTCAATATATCTGGTGTATAGTGCTGGTTGGAGCTCCTGTGTCGCAAAGAAGTCTTGTTCAATGCTTTGATCTTTTACTATAATTACTGTGTCTTATGGTCCTGCCCCACTAACTACCTGACATAGAAGCAGCGCTCCAAAAGCTTCCAAATTAATGAGGTACAGGGGACAATTTCAATATTTGCGGATGAAGCAAAAGTTGGGAGAATTGTAAACGGTGAGGAGTACAACATAGAAATTTATCAGGACATTGACAGGTTAGTGGACTGGGCAGATAAGTGGCAAATGATATGCAATACAGAGATTATGAGGTGATACACTTTGATGCAAAGAATGTGCAGAGATGTATAACTAAAGGGCATTATTCTAAACATTTGTAGAACCAAAGGGAGCCATATATTCATAAGTAATTACAGGTGGCAGGACAGATAGAGTGAGCTGTTACTAAAACTCTAGATTTCACTAATAGGAGCACAGAGGACAACAACCAGGAGGTTATATGGAACTAGAACAGATAGTGGTGAAACCTTAACTAGAGTATTGTGTACAGTTCTGGGGACTGCATTTGGAAAGGATGTGGATGCATAAGAGAAAGTGCAGAAGCTATTTACAAGAATGGTTCCAGGGATGAGAAGCTTCAGTTATGAGGAAAGATTGAGGAGTTGGAACAGGTTTCCTTGGAGATAAGACAACTGAGGAAAAGGTTTTCAAAATCATGACGAGTCTGGACAGAGTAGATAGGGGGAAACTGTTCTCACTCATAAGTGGATTCAGAACCAGAGGTCATAGTTTTAATGTTTTGCAAAAGAAGTAAATGTCAGATGTGCTAAAGCTTTTTTGCACATGAAGCAGTTGGGGTTTGGAATGCGTTGATGTGTAGTGGAGTCTGGTTCAATTGGTTCAACATTGAAGAGGGCATTAGAAATTTATTTAAAAGAAAATAAAGTGCAGGATTCTAGGAAAAGGCAGGAGGCTGACGCTAAGGTAAAGTATTCAGTGAGCTGGTGCAAGCACGACTGGCCAAATGGCCTCCTTCTGTACCAAAACAATTTTGCAATTCTGCGTTAACAATAGATCAGCATTTTACATTTAATATTTTCTGGAATAATTCAATTCTGAGAATGGCAACTTGTGTGTAAGACTAAAGCTTTTCACAGACATTCACTTAAAAGCCAGAGGATGTTACAAAAATAATAGGGTCTGAATAATAATAATTAATCATTTTGGTGTCTCGGCAAATATAATTGACTGTGAACACCAACCATTTCTTGCTGATATTTTCATTTCCTATCCACCCATAAGTGAATTCCCTGCCACCCTCGGTGAGATTTCTCCATGCCACCCACCATCTTAATGTAGCATGATCCCTTTTAGATTCCTCCCCCATTCTACTCACCTGCAAGCCCTAGCCTGAACATCTACCACTAATGTTTTCTATTAATAAAATAAATATTCCTGCAAGCAGTAGGACTATTACATAGATTTTTTCATGCACATATGCACATAAAGACAGGAAACTGAGGCTTGCAAATCAAAAAGAAACATCCCACAGCATAAAGCCTTCAAAGCACTAATTTTTGGCAAAATGTGCATAAACATATCCTAAACAATAATTTCCGTGGGATTTGGTGTGCCTCATTACCACAGTTTCATTCATAAAACCCTGCATACCTGCATGAAGACTTCACCTTCACTCAGAACAATCACACACGCTATTTTCTTCCCTCCACCCTCTTCTTTGAAAAACATCTTCTTAACCATGGCCCACCCAAGGAGCGAATTGTGCAAGAAGCCGGTTCCCTCAGCAAATAATAGACACAGTGGGTCACCTGCCAAAAGCCTTCAGTATTGGAGGAAGTCTGTTTTAATTAACCCTGAACATATCAGATTTCAGGCCACATGTGCGTGAAAAGTGATTGATGTTAGAAGAACCTGATTCAGCCACCGGCACCCGATATCAAATTTTAAAACTAAAAGTGCAATGAAACACCGTTTTGCCAATTGCATTCAGCTAAAATGTCACGATACAAAAGCTGTCTTATTTTCTGTAGAACTTTGCAGCAGCTTTCAACTTTATTCATGATACTGGGTAGGTGTCAGCCATGACTCAGCTGGCAGTGTTTGAGCCTCTTGACATAGAAGCTGGGTTCAAGCTCAGTTCCAAACACTTTAACACAATAGTGAGACGAACTGTCAAGTGCAGTACTGAAAGGTGTTATCTCTTACAGCCATAATTCTATCATCTCAGGAAGTGGTGGAGGAGGAGTTAGGAAGAGCAAATAAATAGGTAGGTTAGCTGTGAGGATATACCCACCACCTCAGACATTCACTTCTGTGTGGGAAGGTCCATGCTCAACCTTCCTGTCCCACACCAATTAAGGCCCTTAAGTGGTCAATTAATAAAACTGCCTGCCTATTGAGGTTGGTAGGTTCTCAGTCTTCCTTGATCTGGACATGATGAGGGGCACAGGTGATAGTGAAGGGTATAGCCACTGTGCCCTTGTCTTCACACTCCCAACTCCCCTCTCCCCCAAGACCCCACTCTGCAATTCATTCTCTCGACCAAGCCTTACGCATACACAGGATCTGTTCAGATGAGGAGGAACGCGACGAACACCTGGATGCGCTGAAAGACGCTCTCATAAGATAAGTTGCTCAACTCATTGATTGCCAGTTATGACATGAAACAGTGAGAAACCGTAATGACCTCCTCAGGAAACAGACATGGGATACAACCGATAGATACCCTTCGTTGTCCAGTACTTCCTGGGAGCAGAGAAACCATGCCGTGTTCTTTGCAGCCTGCAACACATTATTGATGAAGATAGGCATCTCACTAAGATCTTCCTTACGCCTCCAGTTCTCCCCTTTAAACAACTGGCAAACCTTAAACAGACCATTATTCGCAGCAAACTGTCCAGCCTTTGGGACAACATCGACCACAATACCATACAACCCCGTCATGGTAACCACTGCAAGACATGTCACAGTGTCGACATGGAAACCACCATTACATGTGGGGACATGACCAACCATCTGCCCAGCAGGTACTCATGTGACTCAGCCAACGTTGTCTATCTCATATTCTACAGTCAAGGATGTCCCGAGACATGGTACATTGGCGCGACCAAGCAGACACTACGACAACAGATGAATGGACACCATGCAGCAATCACCAGACAGGGATGTTCCCTCCCAGTCGGGTAACACTTCAGCACTCAAGGACATTCAGCCTCGGATCTTCGGGTGAACGTCCTCACAGGCAGACTTTAGCATACGCAACAATGCAGAGTCTCTGAGCAGAGGCTGATAGCCAAGTTTGGTACCCATGGGAATTGCCTCAGCCGGGATCTTGGGTTCATGTCACCCTACAGGTCACCCCACCAAACTATACACTCTCACTCATGCACAAGTACACACATATACACAATCATACTCACACAGACTCTGTTACATACACACTCTCTTTCACACACACACACACTCACATGCACACCCTCTCACGGACATATACTCTGTCACACTTGTGAACACACTCTCGCAAGCACACACACATGCACACACACACTCTCACACACTCACACACACTCTCATCCCAATGCACACTCTCTCTCTCCACCAACCCCTCCACACACACACACACACACATATAAGTCTCTGGGGTGAATTTGCATTTGCAGATTTGTATTTGCAGATACATTCCATTTTGTTCAATAAGCACACAATCTGTAGGCAGTCAGTCCATGTGGCAACTTATAAATTCCTACTTTGGAAATAGAACCAGTCAGACTCAAGGTCGGGATACAGACAGACTCTAACCTCATACCTTTAAGATATTGTCTGAGCTGAGATGTAACCTTTTTTTTATATTGATAAAACCTTAAATTGGCTCAGGACTGTGACTTGAAAGAAGTTCTGGAATTTATGTAATAATCAATCAAAATCTGTATCCCCATTCTAAGTAATTAAAGACTTTACAGCAATCTAAGTTTGTTCAATACATCGCATCAGTTGTATGACACTTTGAGCTTTTACTATAAATTCTGTGTCCTTTGATCCTGCCTCACTCATTACCTGACAAAGGAGCAGCAGTGATCTGAAAGCTTGTACTTCCAAATAAATCTGTTGGACTATAACCTGGTGTTGTGGGATTTTTAACTCTCTCGAAAAGTCACTGCCCAGTTCTCCAGTGTTGCTGTGATACCTGCAATCCCAGCCTTGGCCTCATCCTTGGAAGTGATGCTGCTGCTCACAGAGGCTGCCAGCAACTTCAGTCAGTGCAGGACATTACTGTCTCAGGAAGTGATGTGACTGGAGACCACTTACATGCATAACAGGTATTTGATCTTGCAGACTTTCTCATTGCTAGTATCCTACTCGTAATGGTATCAACCCTTCTCTTTAACTCATAAATGGAAAAACCCAGATTTCATTTATTACTGTAGATAGATGTCAATCATATTTCAGTTAATAGTACTTTATAATCTGACTCTTGAGGTGCTGAATTCAAGTCTCATTCCAAGGTTTCAGTGAAAAAGCAAGGCTGACATCATGGTGCAGTTTTGAGAGTACTACACTGTCAAAGATGCTCTTATCAAGGTGACACATTAAAATGAAGCCTCAGCTACTTGCCTGATTTCAGGTAAAAGATTGTACAGCACTATTTTGAAGGAAAGTATGAGAGATATCCCTAGGGTCTTGACCAGTAATTACCCCTGAATCAATGTCACAATAATAACTTATCTGGTCATTCTCACATAGCTGTTTGTGTGAGTTTGTTGTGTGTAATTTGGATGCTACAACTCCTACATTACAACATTAACTATGCTTCAAAAAGTATTTCATTGTCAATAAAGTACTTTGAGATGTCCAATGATCATAAAGCATATATAAATGTAAACGTTCTTAGACTGTAAAGTAAGACTCTGCTTGTCACATCAGGGGTCACAGAAGCTCCAATAACACTTACTTCAAGAAAGAGTAGGTCAGTTAGCCCCAGCATCCTGACCAACATAAGTATCAACCAACAACACTTAGAACGAAATTGATTCTCTACTCACTGCTGGTTGTGTGAATTTACTTACCACAAATCAATCTCCATGCTTCTTAATAAAACAGTGATTGTAATTCAAAACTTCCTCACTGGCTGTAAAATGCTTTGGGACGTTCTGAAGTTAAGAAAGGTACAATGTATGTAAATTTACTTTTCTTTCTCTCTTTTGTTTCTCATAGTTAAAAACACACACACGCCCTGGAAGACAGCGTTAAATTCACAGCCCACATGCAATGTACGTACTGCTCAGAGACAACACAAGGTCAGGATAATTATCTTTCCTCAACAATTAGCCTATTCAACTGTAAGTGGCAGTGTAGTGTACTCAATTTATTATCTTGTTCTACACTGAGGTTAAATGCGGGTTGTTTTGGAGTGAGTCTAGAAAAACAAGTTCCACAATAGTTTTAATCAAGCTTTTACGAGGTACAAGCAGGATACGTGGCACTTTGCAGCATTCTCCCATGACTTTGTAATTATAGTTAGTTCAGAGCACTTCAAAAATTTCCCTTCAGTATGTATAGGTCACCTTCTGGAGTATGGTTCAACACCCAGTCTACAGGGAAAAGATTTTGTTATATCCTTGAGATTTTGTTTTGCTGCGATTTGCATAACAATATGTAGCAGCACGTTTTCATGGGAGCATCTGATTACCAAAGACGTACAAGGATTGCACATGAGATGGATAAAAGACATTGAATTGTTTGTTCAGCTGTGATCCTATTGAATGGCATGGCAGGCTCAATGGGCTGAATGGCCAATTCCTACACCTATTTCCTTAACCACATCCTGCATCTGACAACATGTACAGGTTCATTCCATGGACTCCTCGAGGGAAATCTTTAAAAGCCTCCACTCAAAAACAATGTCAAAGTTTCATATGCTCCACTAGAGCCAAGCATTGATTACTGATTGTGTAAGTATGATTAAAACTTTGTACAGAAATCTTCCTAAAGTTTTGGGTGTGCCTCTGTTCTCCTTCAGTACCACCTCGTTCTATTTCCATTTCCCATCATTGTCTCCATATTGGCAAGGGAAGCAGGTGGACAGTGGGGTAATAACATACCTGAAAAGTTCAAGAGTGAGAAGCCAGAGAATGACTAAAGATCGGATGATAGGGAGTGAGAGAGAGAGAGAGACAGAAAAAAAAGACAGAGAATGAATGGCAGAGAGCATCCATATCGAATGAGAGACAAAAAGAGAAAACAGTAGACAGAGGGAGGAAGTGTACTCAGAAATAAGACAGAGAAGAGTACAACCAATAATGGGGCAGAATCACGAGAAAGGTAGCAAAAGAGAGATGGATTATATGAGGAGACAGTGTCAACTAGATTGAAGAGCCCACAAAAATGGATGCAGGGATCACAATGTGTTTGATTATCCCGTACTCCCACAGATTTCAATGCATGCCAACTTTGTGAGCCATGCCAAACTGAATGATTTTAGCTTTCAGGAGAAAGTGTGGACTGGGAGAAACTGATTTCAGCTTTCAGCCAACACAAATTGTATTATTGATTGATTACATACAACAACAGAAACACAAGAACATGATCATCAAGTATCCCTTAAAATGCTTGCACTATCCAAAACTAGTCTGCATTTTAGATGAACTGTATTGTGGCTTGAGCAGTTGTGCAGGGAGTGACTCCCCTGTCCACAGAATGGCAGCTTCACATCATTGTCATTCCAACACTGACTCAACAGCAGCTGCCCATGCCAAGATGGCACAGACTCAGCCAGGCCTTCTAGACTTAAACCTTCTCAAAGTCATCCCTTTGTTGTCATTCATTCATAGGATGTGGGCATCACTGGCAAGTCCAGTCCTCTAAGACCCATCTGTGTGGCATTGATGGAGTGAGTTGAGTATCATCAGCATAAATGTGGAACCTGATATTGTATTTCTGGATGATGTTGCAGGGGGACAAGATCTCGATGAAAATTAGGGGGGTGAGAGGAGAAATTTAGGGACCTCAAAGATAACCCTGGAGAATCAAGAAGAGAACTCACAGCTAGTGATTAGCTACAATTTGACAGGTAATAATGAAGGACAGAGTAGCTGCAGCCTCACTAATCGAGATGCCGAGGAAAAGTGGAGGTTGGCCTGATCAGTGGTGTTCTGGATCAATGGTGCTGGAAGAGCACAGCAGTTCAGGCAGCATCGAGGAGCTTCAGCAAAATCGACGTTTCGGGCAAAAGCCCTTCGTCTTATTCCTGATGAAGGGCTTTTGCCCGAAACGTCGATTTTGCTGAAGCTCCTCGATGCTGCCTGAACTGCTGTGCTCTTCCAGCACCATTGATCCAGAATCTGGTTTCCAGCATCTGCAGTCATTGTTTTTACCTTGATCATTGGTGTCACAAGTTACAGATAAGTCAAGGAGGTTAAGGAAAAATAATTTACATTTGTCACCTTCACATACTGATAGTCAATTGTGACTTCAATAAGAGCTGTTTCAGTACAATGACAGAGTCAAAAAACTGATTGAAGAACGGAAGACGGTAGCTGAAGAGAAAGAACAATTACAACACGAGCTCACACGAGAACCATACAAAATGTTTATAGCCTCATAAAGATGTTTAAATGCAGCTGCACAACACTGATATCCTGATTTTAACCAGTGGGTTGGAAATATTCGCTGCAATTTTAGAATTCAGCTCAATAGCCAGCTGTTTTTTTTATCCAGAAGACAGTGGAGGCTGCACTTCCCACTCCTTTCCCTGGGGAACCCCACCACAAAAGAAAAGTAGAAAGGGATTTAAAAGTGGTTCAGTTCCTGCAGCTTCAGAGGGCAACTTTTATGCAATTTGTGGTTGCAATAATTGATATGTTCCGACTCCATTATTTCAATGCTTTAGTTACTGACCTCCCACTTTGCACCTTCTGTAAACTTAAGGTCATCCAAAACTCTGCTATATTCCATATCACTGTATCCTGACTCCTATATCTTGCATATTCTGCTGTATAATTCAACCACTATTTTGCCTATTTTGGAGCTAGTTTTCAAAATGTTCCTTCTTGTTTTCAGATCTATCATGCCTCTCAAGCCCTCATAGGTAGATGCCAGTAATCCCAAGGCACTATTCAACTATGACAACTTGCATGTATTTAGCACCTTTAACCTAATTAACTCACACCAAGTCTCATTCAATCATCCAATTCAGTAATTCTAAAAGCTCTGTGGCTCTCCAATTCTGGCCCCTTGCCATTGCTCCACCATTGGCAGCCATACTTTCAGCTGTTTGGCCCAATGCGCTGGGATTCCCTCTGTATATCTCGCCACCTCATTACCCTTTGTGAGTCCTTTGAACTGTTTCTTAAAAGATACCTGTAAAGTGCCTTGGGAGGTCAAGCAGGGCCTTTGTAGCATCCCTATCTCGAAGTCAGAAGCTCTGGTTTCAATCTCAATTGAGGACCTGATGGCAAAGGAAGGTATGCATATAATGCAGCCAAACACACTGAGTATCAATCCGTAAGTCTTTCCAACATACACCAATGGCAAATGGTAAGAATAGGAGATGGTCCTAGGCAGTTTTCCACAGAAGGAATGGCAAATGACTGCAGTGCTTTAACAAGCATTACAACAGACCAACACAAAGGATAACCTTAACTCTCATATCCCAATCAGCCCTTTCCTTGCTGATTGCATACAAGTACTAACTGACGTCTAGTACTGACCTATCTTCCTTCCTCCTGACCCCACTAGAACCCCAGGGTACTATCAGTTGTGGCCTTAGTGCAACCTGATAGGAGGGCAGGTCATGGGAGCAAAATGATCTTCCCTCCAAACAGTATCCAACAATAGAGACTTTCGTCTTGGTCACACTCAACCAAAATTACGACCATTCACATCTTTTGGGGTCCTTTTGACCTTTAAATGCAGAGACAGGAGCCTTCAGGTGCTGGAGTGGTTTATCGAATGTTACATTACCCAATCCTCCTTAGGACCATGAGTCACTCTTTGTGCCCGCACACTGCCTGACTGCCTAGCTGACAGCAATCCAGGAAAAATGAGATGTTTTATGATACAGTCAGACAGCCAGATGGAAGTCCTGCCCAGCCAATAATACTCCAAAGTGGAAATCAAGACCTGTGCCTAGCGCTATATGATAAGCACCATTGCTTCTTAATGTTTTAAAAAGAGTGGCTGAAGTTTGGGAACTGTCACTGATTATATCTATTTCCTTCCCTCTATTTTTTAATTATTTCACAGGGTGAGAGTATCACTAACAGGACCAGAGTTTCTTGCCCATCACTATTTTCCCTTGAAAAGGTGGTAGTGAACCATCCTCTTGGACACGCAAACTTGAACTGACGAAGATCCATTCATGGTTCTGTTGGAAAGAGAGTTCCGGGATTGTGACCCAGTTACACTGAAGGAACTGCAATATGTTTCCAAGTGTGTGACTTGGAGGGTGATCGTGTCGCATGCAGCTGCTGCTTTTGGCCTTCTATATGGTAGATGTCACAGGTTGGAAAGATGCTGGTGAAGGAGAGCTAGTGAGTAACTGTTGTGTCTTTTGTAGATGGTACACACTGTTGTCACCGTACTCGGTGGTGGAGGGAGTGAATGTTGACAGCGGTGCATGGAGTGCCAATGCAGCAGGCCCGTGAAGACACTTATACTTTCATTCCATGGATATCAGCACCAGTGTCTCACTAAGTGACAGAATTCACAATTGAGTTGATCAGCAGCTGTTTACGGGCCATTCAACCCAGTGGTAGAGTTGGGTTTGCTTCTGAAGCTTGCTCTACTATGGAGATAACCATTTGTCAGCTACCTTAACACAGCTTTGGGGAGGACCAGTGGAACTTGACACTATCTTGACTATAAAACCCAACTACTCAGCAAATTTTAATTCAGTGAAATCTTTTTTTACAAATGGATGTGATGCTCCTAATATCTCAGTTCTATATTCCTCTCATCCTAGCCTCATCCATCACCAATTTCCTTCTAGAATTGCCTCGCTGCAGTTCTCCATTTCTCTGTCGGTTTTAGATGCTTCTGAAAAACCACCTCTTTAACCAAGCTGTTGCTCACTTGTTGTGGTTTCCCTTGTGGGGTTCTCTTTGCCCTTCCCATAAAGTAATTTTGCAGTATTTTAGAATGTAAAAAATCATTACATGACAGAAGGTTGCTGGTGTGAATGACAATACTCGTTATTTTACCAGATGGGCCAACCGGGAACGTGCCTGAGCTTTTCAGGGTAACTGGGTTAATTACAGCAACAGGAAATCCATAGCAATTGGGCTCAATCTTTGTTGCCAGGCAAGTGGGGGCAGGGAGGGGTGGGGCAGTGGGAGTTACATTAGACAGGGTGCCTGCACCTCAACCATACCCAGCAAGTTAAATAAAACAAACCAGTGTGCTTCAGGTGTCCAAGAAACGATGTTCCATGCGTGTAGAGTGTTCTAGGGAAGAGAAGCAAACAGATTTGAAAAGAACGTGGATTGTCACACCTGGCTGGAAGAGATCACTTGGCCGAGGCGAGAATAAAAAGTGAGATGTCAACACCAACTGCCAAGCACAGAGAGCTAGTAATGCTTGGCAAAGACTGGGGTGATGGTGCATGAAACTTTGTGAAGAAGTGACTTTACTGCAAGGTTTTGGATCAGGATAGAGCTGGTGAATGAATGGCATGCCAGCAAGGACAGCATCTGAGACATCATTGCTCAAGGAGATTAATCAATGAAACTTCTGGTAAGATGTCGGTGGAGTCAACCGTCCAAGCCTGGGGCTGCCAGCTCAGCACCATCCTCATGACCTGTCCTACCTGCCAATCTTCCTTCCCACCTATCCACTCCACCCTCCTCTCCGACCTATCACCTTCATCCCCACCTCCATCCACTATTGTACTCTTGGCTACCTTCTCCCCAGCCCCACCCCCCTCCCATTATCTCTCCATCCCGAAGGCTCCCTGCCTCATTCCTGGTGAAAGGCTTTTCCTGCTCCTCGGATGCTGTCTGACCTGCTGTGCTTTTCCAGCACCACTCTAATCTTGGCTAATCTTGTTTTTATTTCTCTTCTATTTTAGTTTACTTCCCTCTTGGAAGAGCTCAATCACAGTGATAACAACAGTAGCGAAGAGTGGGCCCAGCAGCACAGACTCATATGACGGTGTCAGAAGCGAGTTTGGGTTCCCAGCAACTTCTGCATCCTTGAAATGGTCCTAGAGGCAACCCATGCCTGCTATGACAGAGGCAAGTTTGGGCCCAGTACAAGACCCGGCAGCATTGTCAATGGTTGCATCAGCGAGGTGGGCCGAAGCAGACTCATGGCGGTGGCAGTGTCAAGTTGGGCCAGTGCAACAATGGTGGCAGCTGCATTGGCGAAGTCAAGAGAGGATTGATAGTGGTGAGGGTGTCGGGAGAGGCGAGATGGTGCTGAAGAGGGTAGACGTTTGTTCCAGCAATGGTGACATGGCGAAGGCGACTCATGGTTGGCCATTAGGCCTATGGCCCACAAAAGAGCACTTAACAAGAAGGACTTTAAAGTTGGACAATTTCTTTAGTGCTTCATTTTTCTGCCTTTTCACTCTATGTTTCATTTTTTCTGTGTTTTAAAATACTGCCGAAGACTGATGACACTGTACAACACATTTCACTGCATTTGGTAACAAGATACACGTGACAATAAATAAATCCATGAAAGAGAAACAGGATTCTAAATCACAAAAGAATTAATGATGGAAGGAGGATGTTCAGACTATCTTAATTCATTCATTCAATCCTCCTTATTGAAGCATCCAGCATTTTCTGAAATGTCCATGAGTTTTCATCATAATCACTCAGTATGTTTAATCACCTCTTATCTGAAGAACTTGCTCACATTCATCCTAATTTCTGCCCTTTATTGGTTTGAGGCTGTATTCCTTTGAGGAGAAAGTGAGGTCTGCAGATGCTGGAGATCAAAGTTGAAACTTTATTGCTGGAACAGCACAGCAGGTCAGGCAGCATCCAGGGAACAGGAGATTCGACGTTTCGGGCACAGGCCCTTCTTCATTCCTGAAGAAGGGCCTGTGCCCGAAACGTCGAATCTCCTGTTCCCTGGATGCTGCCTGACCTGCTGTGCTGTTCCAGCAATAAAGTTTCAGCTGTATTCCTTTGTCCTAAGCAACATTCCAGAATTGGGAATGGGAAAGGTCTTGGCAAAGCTTGGGAGGACCAAGTGAAGCATAAACACTGACATTGGCCTAAATCTCTGCTAACATGTGCATGATGTCATTCTGAAAGATGAGATGGGGAGAAAAAGAGCCAGCTTAGGTATTAATGAAATGCATTGATGCAAGAATGAGAGGCCCCTAAAGATGTTAGTGCTATCAGAATTAAAGATATGGGAGAAAGCTGGAGTTGGTAATTTTTGCTCTTAAATTGATGCTGAGCTGGATGAACTTAATTAGATGGTTAGAAATATCAGGGAACACTTTTGTTCTTCAGAAACACACGACAATAGAATTTTATTAGAAAGCAGGATTATCCTGACTTTCCTTTTACCACTGAAGTTGAGCATAGCACCTTAAAAGTGTTTTCTTATGCCTGCAGTCATTCCTACATCCATGAAAAATCAAGGGTGTAGTGTCTATGGAGTTGTACAGGCTCAGACTTGTGCCCCTCACTCTATGATACAGCAGACAGCGACTTGAGAAAGTGGCATGGTGGTTCAGTGGTTAGAACTGCTGCCTCGCAGCACCGGGGACCCAGGTTCATTTTCAGTCTCGGGCAACTGTCAGTGTGGAGTTTGCACATTCTCCCCGTGTCTGCATGGGTTCCCTCAGACTTATCCGGTTTCCTCCCAGAATCCAAAACTGTGCAGGTTAGGTGGATTGGCCATGGAAAATGCAGATTTACAAGGATAGGGAAAGGGGATGAGTCTGGGTGGAATGCCGTTTGGAGAGTCAGTGGGACTTGTTGGGCTGAATGGCCTGTTTCCACACTGTAGGGATTCTAGGCAAAGCCTGCACTTTGGGCTTTGGGTAAAAGGTTGCTGAATAACTCTGCTTTAAATGAAGCATCAGAGTAGCTGCGGTGAAAATCCCATCTATACGATGATAAGGCACTGAAATTCTTTCCTAAGAGCAAATGTGAATTTGGAGCCTGACTGACATACTTAGACATTTCACATACACCAAACATTCTTGGCAGGGACTAAAGATCTGCACATGCTGTACCTCAGAACTAAGAATTACTTGATGTACTTTCTCAAATGCTGCCTAACTTTGTTTAAGAAAAACACAAAGGTTTTTAATTATTGGGCTTCACAAGGTTAATGAACAGCTCTTGGAAAGCAATCAATAAATGACTCAATGTCAAAGATGATGATTTCTTCCTCCCTTCCTTTTTTTTAATGTAAGTTTGCAGCCCACACAGACTAACCACATTGCATGTCTCTGAATCCAAAATTTCTGCCCAACCATCTTCAGCACTATTTACAAACCACATATCATGCTATGGAAAAGACAGAGGGGCAGGTTTGGAAGGAGAAGACAGAATTATATCGCCACTGCGTTAACACTGGATTGTCTGGACATTTGTGCAACTGGCATTTCACAAGCTTCTAACATTAGAAAGTCCACAGCACAATGACAAAGGGAAGGAAGCACAGTTCAATCATCCTGGGTTTGGCATTTCAATGCAGTTTCCTGGGCTAGATTTCAGCTGCAAAGTAGAATGCCAACTATTAGCAAGGAATAGCAAGAGGAGGAAGCAACAAAAGAGGGAAGAAGATGTGGAAGAATGGAAGAGGAAGGACAGAAAGTGAACAAGAAGGGGAAAAGAAAGAGGAATGGAAGAAAAATGAAGAGGTAGTGAGGGAAAGAGAGGAAAGATGGGAAGAAAGAGAAAAGAGAGGAAGTAAAAGGAGGAGAAAAGACAGGAAGAAATGGGAGGGAAGGATCTAACAGGAGAAAGAAGAGGGTGGAGGAGGAGGAGCAGCTGCAGTTGGGATGGAAGGTAAAATGGGGAAGGAGAGAATGAAAACGAAGTGGAGGGGAGTACAGGAAGGAAGGGATACAAGAATTATTGAATTACAACAGTGCAAAAGGAGACCATTGGGCCCATTATGTCTGCACCAGCTCTATTATCTAGTGCCGATCTTCTGCTATTTCCCCATACCTCTGAACACCATTACTATCCAAATAACCGTCCAGTTGAACCTGCCTCCACCACACTTCCAGGCAGTGCATTCTGTAACCTAACTACCTGATCTGTGAAAATGTTTTTTTCACACACCACTCTTGCATTGTTTGCGTATCACTTTAAACTTGTACCCTCTTGTTTTTGTTTCTTTTTCAAGTAGAAACAGTTTCACCTTAGCTACTCTGTTCAACCCATTTGTGGTTTTGAAAACCTCAATCAGATCACCTCTCAGCCTTATTCTCTCCAGGAAAAACAGTCCTAACTTCATCAGTCTATCCTCAAACTTGGAACCATTCTAGTAAAGTCCTTCTGCACACTTTCCAATGTATTTGCATAGTTCCTATAACGTTTGCACCCACAATGGTACAAAATACACCTCAAAAGGAGCTGATAAGACAAAGAGAAGGGACACAAAAGAGGGTGGGGAGAAAGAGGCAAGGAATGGAGGAAAGGTAGTACAGAACAAGAACAGTCCCATCCTTCCTGCTGCAAGTACAATTTTTAGTTTAATTGCAATGAGTAGTTTGTGGTCACTGTCCTTGCAGGCTAGAAGGAAGGAAAAGGTTCAGAACCATAGCCTTGAATCCACATAATGTTTGGATTGTAGTCCTGTCACTTTAATTAGGAATTTTGACAATGAATGCAATAAAGGGGGTACTTACGGTATCTTTTAAAAATTTATAAATCAACTGCCAGACACGGATGGGGCAAAATCCGAGCAGAATGCAAACGAGGAGAAGGCAGAAAACTGAAAGAACTTCAGATGCTGGAAATCAGAACCAAAAACAGAAATTGCTGGATAAGCTCAACAGGTCTAGGAGCATTTGTGGAGACAAATCAGAGTTAATGTTTCAGGTCCAATGACTATTCTTCAGAATTAAAGGCAGATTCAGGACTGGGATCAAAAGACAGTTTGTTCACACAAAGAATGATTAAAACCAGAAAAGCCTTGTGATTAAGGCAGGAAATGGCATTTATGAAGCACCATGACATGGAGGTTGGGGATCATAGCATCTTTCGCAAGGAGGATGTGGATTTGTAGAGTGGACCCCCTCATTTGGATTTGGCTTTGTGCTCTTAAATACAGCCGTAGATGCCCTTAACAAGTTTTTTAAAAAAAGAAACTCAAAGTTGAGTTATCTTTAAGTGTTGACAACATGGATTGTAAGCATTTCTTTGGAAATTGCATCCATTTCACGGAATGCCACAGGACCGTGCCCTTTCATTTTCCAAACTATTTATACAGCACTTCCTTGATCTACCATAATCCTGAAGATAAAAATCTGATTAGCATTCTCTTGAAGAAAGGTCACATTTTCTAGCTTGTTTCTGAATGTTTACAGAACAATTACTAAAATATTGTACATGCTTATGGATTTTTAACGAGTTTTTTTTAAATGAATTTTCTAATGAGACCTCAGATAAAAGGAATGGATTGGAATCAAAGCAAAGTATAATTTCTGAGTGCTAAAGTAAAATGCCAGATTCAAAGCAGCAATATCAAATATGATTAAACTCTCAGATCAGAATCCCACAAACCAATCTTCTCAGTGCAATTTCCAAATGCCACACTTTGCCCAACTTCTATTTCCAAATGCTTCCCCCACTCCAATCTCAATTGCCAGAATTCCCCTCCCATGCCAGATTCCCAAACAGTAACCTCTCTCTTTGGCAGATCTATTTCCCTCCACTGGTAGCTTTCTTATGTTGTGTTGTGCCATGTTTTATGCCACTCTGCTTTATGCCACACTTCTCTGTATGTACTATTGTATCCCTTTGTTTCTATTTTGGCATCTGTACTCTTTGGATGGAAGTGCAATCCTGCAGTGTATGAGGGATCAGGCCAGTTGTGCTGGTCAGATTTCACAAGCAGGGGAGGTGTACACGGTTAGAGCGGGAGACTAGTATTGAGAATCAGCCAGGATTCAGGGCCAGGCCAGAAGGTGAGTTCTGGCACATGGTAAATATTGACCATTCTGAAGCATGGAGATTGTGAGAGAGGGTTGAGAGATAAAAATATATAGTAAACAGATTCAATACGACAGAGCAAGCATCAGTAGAAAGTGATATAAAGTGTGTATAATTTACAAAATGCCTACTAGACTCATTTCATCTTTAATCAGTCAATTACTCACATCACAGTAAATGGGGAAATCAAGATCAAGCATAACATTCAGGTGAAGTGGGATAAGATTGGGATAATTAGACCAAGACATGCTCCAGTTTAATGTTAAACTCACATTATTTTGTTTTTGTGTATTACTTTAATTAAGTAATAAAGCTGACAGCTGAGAAACAGAGCTTAAAAATGTGTTGCTGGAAAAGCGCAGCAGGTCAGGCAGCATCAAAGGAGCAGGAGAATCGACGTTTCGGGCATAAGCCCTTCTTTCAGCAACACATTTTTAAGCTTTGATCTCCAGCATCTGCAGTCCTCACTTTCTCCTAGCTGAGAAACAGAGACAAAGTGGATTGAAATATGAAACTTTCTCCATAATCGGATGAAGAACCGCGGCAAAATTAGTTGCCCTGGCATCACCACTGATGGAACGTGTAATTACAATGTGTCATGTTTATATAGTTACCGAGGTAAATTCCATTCTCAATTCGGGCATGGGTCTTTAAAATAGGAAAGCTGAACGAAACATTTGAGAAGAAGTGAGCAATGGGAGGGATGGAAGCTGGAATTCCCTCCCTACTGGCATTGTGCAACGGTTCAATAAGGCAGCTCACCGCCAATTTCTCATGGGTAATTAGGAACTGGTAATAAGTGCTGGCCCAACCGGTGACACTTCCTGAAGAAGGGCTCATGCCCAAAACGTCGATTCTCCTGCTCCTTGGATGCTGCCTGACCTGCTGCACTTTTCCAGCAACACATTTTTAGCTGTGTATTTAGTAATTTTCTTGATAGACGAGGGAGTCAAACGTTATGGGGCAGACATGAAAGTGGAATAAAGACTGACACAATCTTAATGATTATAGAGCTGGCTGGAAGAACATTCATCCCACATTCTTGCATTCCTATATAAACTTAAAACAAGGCATCCTGTACTCAAGGATAGTTATATTTTTCATTGAGGTCCCCAGGAAGGATCTCGTATATTTTGATAAGATTGCATCTCATTCTTCGAAACTGCAATGTCCACGAAGAATGTGATGACTTTGTTTCTTTCGCCTATTGACAGTCTGACCTGGATGTTACCCTGGACATGTTATGCAGAGCAGGAGCAAAGCTTTGAATGGGAAATAAAATATTCTTTATTTGAGGGTGTTTTCATGGAGGAGTTCTGGGGGTCTGTAGAGTTGACTACAGGATGGGGATGGGGGTGTGGGAATGTTAATCCAGATGTTCTTTCCTGACAAGCAGTGCTGAGAAGGCACTTTATTTCTCCCTAAAACCATCCTCACCTTATTTCAGGTATCCCAATGCCTAAGAAGCTCACCTACCCACTGCAGAGGCCAGAATTCATCTTTACTGTACTGTATATAGTCAAGTAATGGTAGATATCGTGCCCAAGTCAACTCCCAACATTTAGCCAAAACATCCAAACACTTTAGACTAAACACCCACTCACAACAAAAGTAAAATGGTACAAAACTACTTAATAGAATTATAGAATATCACATCATTAAAGGCAGTTGCTTAGTTCATGGTTGCACATGTCAACATGTGACGTTGAGGCTCACTAGTGAGTGTGGCTTTCGTTCCAGTCATTCATGCTAACATGGTACTGAAAGAAATGATAGTCATAGCCCATTTCAACTGAAACACATTGAGTGCACAGTAGATAAGTAATTGAACAGCACCCAGAGATTTCAAGGTATTGGAGGAGAACATTAAAATTTTGCAAATGGTTAACAATAAATGTACCAAGCATGGAAAACCAAGTTTCATAAAAACCGAGCATGGAAGACAAAGCTGCAAAATAGGGCAATCAAAATCTCTAGAATGAACTCTTCAGCTTTGAGATTCTATCCAACCCCTTTACATTGAAGCAACTTAAAACATTAAGACACTTCCCTGGATGACATATCAACTTGATGAAAATAAATATCTTGTGCTGCTAAAGAAGACCAACATCTCACTATAGGAGAAAGTGAGGACTGCAAATGCTGGAGATCAGAGCTGAAAATGTGTTGCTGGAAAAGTGCAGCAGATCAGGCAGCATCCAAGGAGCAGGAGAATCGATGTTTCGGGCATGAGCCCTTCTTCAGGAAACTGGCCGAAACGTCGATTCTCCTGCTCCTTGGATGCTGCCTGACCTGCTGCGCTTTTCCAGCAACACATTTTCAGCAACATCTCATTATAACCTAAGGACAGGCTCATCACATTTTAGAATTTATAATCAAACAATGAAAAAGGAATGACGCCGGTTGGCACCGGGAACATAGAAGAGAAATTCCCATGTTTTTGACTTGCCAGCCAGTAATGTAGTGAGCAAAGTTGGACAGAAAATAGTATCAATGAAGGCAATTGGCCATGAAAAGAACAAATTCCCTGTTGTACTGTGGTGTATATCCAACAGGACAAAGCTTAAGCCAATTATACAATTCATAAGAAAAAGCTCTACCACATTTCCAAGGATAGATGGATGGCTGTGGCTTCAAACCATGGTTGAGAAAAGTTTGAAGTTTCTAACCATGAGGTTTACGCAAAGGTAATAAAAAGCCTTTTCATCTGGGACATTTTTCAAATTTAACCTTGCTGATGATATAGACCATAATACAGTGATATTGCAATGAATTCCAGTGCTCTAACCAGCTTTATCAACCATTGGATGATTCTTATAAACAAGCTCTTCAGGAGTAACTCGAGAAAAAGTTAAATGACTGGATGATGAGAGAAAAAAAGAATACGCTCAAGAAGGGAGGCAGCAGGCAGGCTCTGATCAACAACACTCTGTAAATGGATTCTAGAAGCTTGGGATAAAATCAGAACAGAGATGGTGATGAAATCTTTGAAGAAGTATCCATGCACTTGATAGCATGGAAGATGATTACTTGTGGAATGATAATAGACAGTAACAATGTGATTGCTGATGAAGTTGATGCTGATAAGCCATATGATGACATTCAAGAACGTGATCAGAATGTACGACTTGATTCTGAAGATATGGGGTAGGGTGATTTATTTTGAATTTAATACTCATTTAGTGCATCCCCTGCTACCAAGTTGTACTATTTTCTGTATTATGAGAAAACTGAGTGAAATTGTGGAAATGTGTGCATATTACCTCTAACAGGAAGGCAATGGCCGGGTGGTATTATTGCTAAACTATTAATCTTAAGACCCAGGTAGTGCTGTGGGGTTGGAATCCCTCCATGGCGTCTGATGGATTTTGAATTCAATAAAAGTCTGGATTTAAGAGTTCCATAGTTGGAAAAACCCACCTGATTCACTAATATCAGTTAGGGAAGAAAACTGCTGACAATGCCCAGTCTGGCTTACATGCATCTCTAAACCTACAACAATGTGGGTGATTCTTAATTGTTCTCTGGGTGTTCTGCGATAGGCAATGAATGCCAGTGGCATTCACACCTGTGAATGAACAACAGAAAAAATGGCTTTGGTATTTGATGAATATTGACACTTTCAATGAATTTAATGTATAACATTTAATATATGTGCCCATGGAGGTTATTATCTATATAATAATTCAATTTAAAACAAAAATTGGCTCCTTTTGTGCTAATTTAGCATGTGGGGTTGACACATACAGTTTCCATGAGAAAGTGAGGACTGCAGATGCTGGCGATCAAAGTCGAAGAGTGTGGTGCTCAAAAAGCACAGCCAATCAGGCAGCATCCGAGGAGCAGAAGAATCAACGTTTCAGGCGTATGCCCTTCATCAGGAAACATTCCTGATGAAGGGCTTATGCCTGAAACATTGATTCTTCTGCTCTTCAGATGCTGCCTGACTGGCTGTGCTTTTCCAGCAGCTGATTCTTTGACATACAGTTTCTGACATGGCTACTCTGTGATAAGGGATGTTGGGATTGTGAAGAGAATGGATACCAACCTCTTCAAAATTTACTTGTGTTCATGTCAACCATGTGCTTTTTGACTACATTTTAGTTTAGAAACTCAGATTTTAGATGGATATTTACAGTATTCAAATTACCAACCTACCATTTGGGAGACAGTTAGCTGACTACTCCTTATCCAGTCACTATAGCATCCAGAGATCAGCAGCTGGGGACAGCTTTGTGGCATGGTCAGAATTATTCCTGATTTGAGTCTGCCCCTGCTGTCCCATATGCTCAATAGGGGCAATGGAAATTGGCGAAAACTTGTGCGAAATATATTGTGCTCATAAAATCAACTCCTAAATGATCAACCACCAAAGCTTGACATTTTGATGTTCATTTGGCATTGGAGTAGACATTAATTTTTTTAAAGTTTCATTTTTCCTATCAATTGCAATTCCACTAGTGATTAGATTAGATTACTTACAGTGTGGAAACAGGCCCTTCGGCCCAACAAGTCCACACCGACACACCAAAGCGCAACCTACCCAGACCCATTCCCCTACATTTACCCCTTCACCTAACATTATGGGCAATTTAGCATGGCCAATTCACCTAACCTGCACATCTTTGGATTGTGGGAGGAAACCAGAGCACCCGGAGGAAACCCACAGGGAGAATGTGCAAACTCCACACAGAGAGTCGCCAGAGGCGGAAATTGAACCCGGGTCTCTGGCGCTGTGAGGCAACAATGCTAACCACTGTGCCACCGTGCCGCCCACCATCAAGAAGTTTCGGATCTTTTAAATCCATCTGAGGTGGCAAGAGAAGTTTCAGCTTAATAACTCATCCAAAAGACAACTGCTCTTACAGATCAACAGTCCCTCAGTAATATTCTAGACAGTCAGCCTACACTTTATCCACAAGTCTCCGGAGTATGATTTGGAGCCACAATGTTCTGGCACAGAGGCAACAGTGCATACACTGAGCCATGCCTGATACCACAATGACTGTGACAGAATCACGGAGAATTACTTACAGTATGTAATGTGCCAAAATTGCAATTTTGCACAATTGTTTGGATGTGACCAATTTATTATAATGAGATTTTTTTCATCTACAACGAAAAGTGATTATGTAGATTAAACTTGTTAACAGGCTATTGTTGCGAACATATTAACCTAAAGACTGATTTTTATTCCAGTCACTCGGAGCTTTTGTGCCTCTGTATAGTGAGTAATAATTTTTAAAAAGAGAGAAAATAACGTTAGAAACATTACAAGCCAAAATGGCTGCTTACGTGTTACTCCAAAGCGAAGAAAACTTGGCATGATTAGGATTGATACCGAATTAATGAGCTTGATGTGTGTTCATCATTAATATTGCCATTAAGGGCTTCCTTTCTGAACATATTGTAGAATGAGTTATTGAACTCATGATGGATGGAAAAGATACTTCTGAAGTGATTCAAATTTAATGCTCTGGTTTCAAACAGAGCAATTTCCTCCTTGCATGTTTGCCTCTATCATTTTGAAAAGCTGACTTTTATGTCCAATCAATTTTCCTTTGTCAAGCTTTAGAAAGTATTAGATTCTCCAATCTACTCTTCAGAGGTTAACAAGTTAAACCACAAGTCTATACCTATTACTTTTTAACGTCTACTCTTTTATTTGTGGGTACAGAGATCCTGAGCTGAGCCAAAGGATATTCTGGCAAAGTGTCAGTTTCATCGAGTTTCATGAATAGTTTCTCTCCATGATGCCTAGAAGCTTTTGTCACACTATGATACCCCAATCCTGTTCTTATAGTGTCCCTCTCATCAGATATTAGCTTAAATTCACCACACGCCAATATCAAGAAAAGTTGGCTACTGCCCCAAAATCCTGGAACACATTGGTACTGAAGTCATCTTTTAATGAAGCATTAGCAGTCCGGAGCCACCTTACACTGTTCATGACATTTGCCCCATACTTGGCAGCGAAGGGAAATTGGCACTTGGCTTTGTGATCAAGGACTTGAAGGTCCTGGTGGCTAGAGAGTTGCAGAGGTGAGAACATCCACTCCATCTAGGGCAGTGGAGGCCATTGACAGAGACCCTACCAGCCTAGTCTTTGGTGGCCACCCAGGTCAAAGTTGACTCAGCCATCTGAAGGAAGACCCAGTAATTAGGGAGTCATTGGCCTAGTGGTATTATCTCAGGACTATCAATCCAGAGATCCAGGTAATGTACTAGGGACCTGGATTCAATTCCCAACACAGCAGATGGTGGAATTTGAGTTCAATAAAGATCTGGAATTAAGAGTCAAATGGCCATGACTCCATTGTTGATTATAGGAAAATCCCATTTGGTTGACTAATGCCCTTTAGAGAGAAAACTGCCAGCCTTATCTCCAGACCCACAGCAATGCGGTTGACTCTTAATTACCTTCTGGGATAGAAATAAATGCTGGCCTAGTCAATTTTGCCCTCATTCCTTGAATGAATGAAAAGAAGTTTTGTTTGCTGTGCCAGGATAAGTGCCACCATCTTCTCTCTGATATCTCTTACTAGGTCAACATCTCACCAAGGCTCATGCTCTACCATTCTCACTATTGCCTGCAACATCTTCCCTCACTCGCTCTCATCCATCCAACTGCATTCCCCCCATCCCCCAAGTTATACTCCTGCATGGTCTATGCACCTCCTGCTCACACACTCAGGAATCTTACCATCTTTACTCACCTGTACCAGCAGTAATAGCTGTGTCGTCCATTTTTATCTCACTCATCTCTCCCTATTCCCCAGTCTGGGGAAACTAGCCTCTAATTAAACAGAAAGAGTCAAGGTCAGTGATGGGGTGCCTGAGGTTCAGCTTCTCATCCTCTTTGAGGAAAGAATCCTGATCCTGTTGCCCCAAACTGCTGTCTGACTGCACCCAAAACCTTGGACTGTAATTGGAGGCTGCCCAATACTTCCTCTGCTAGGAAGCCTTGACTGAAGGGTGTCTACTTTGATGCTCCCCTATGACTTCAAGGCACAGCTATTTGCTTAAGGCACATGCTGTGTGCCTGCTGCTAGCAGATGGTGCATGTGTAACACTGATGCTGATGTACAGCAACATGTCCACCCCCTGGGCTGGTGACTGCTGAGATTATGCAAGCTCCCTGGCTTTGTATCACTGCTAAAAGTTAGGGCAGTGCAAAGCAAAGCAGAGTTACAATGAGCGTCCCAGTATGCGTAACATGAGTGAGTGCTAAGATGGCAAGCAAGAAGCCTGGTCCAATCTGTGAGCCAAGTGCTTGTCCAAGTATGCAAAATGTCTTTGCAGCATCATGGCAATGAGATCTTCCAGTGTGCTCCAAAGTGCAAATTAATGTGTAGAAGCACACTATAAGTAAACTGAAGATATGCCATTTTGGTATGGAGAGGCTGGGATGTTTTGATTGCCTGTAGATATGGGGTGCATGCAGCTGCTATCTAAGGAGTATGCCTGAGATGCTGGTGCCTGGTGTCCAAAAGAACAAGAGGTGAGCTGGAGCTGGCGCCTGCTCTGACTTTCATGTCAGCGAAACTCAGAATCAGGTTTCTATTTTTTTTGCCTTTTGTTTTCCTTTTTTAACCTCTGATAGCTCAGTTTTTTTCTGTTCCTTCCACACACTACCGTCTGACAGCAGTAGTGCTTATTTTTACCCCGCACCCATGTCGTGTGTGTGCAGGTGTCAGACACAATGAAAAACAACAAGTGTGTAAATCTTTATTTATATTCCACTGCCAGGAAGGAAACACTCAAGTGGCCAGTGACAAACAGTGCCCTTCTCAAAGGGCAATGATGCGTGATCAAACACTGAAGTGGAGGGCAGGGATTAAATCAAAATAGAGTTGGAGGGGGAAATAATATACTCCACTCCCTGCGGTGCCCACCCTTCCCTGAAAATAGCATCTGGTTTCTATCTGGCATATGGTAGAGTAGGAAACTGCACATTAATGAGTTGAGATTCAATGTTCATGAGAATGATAACAAGCAATAATAGCTATTAATAGGAATTGTGATGCTCTCCATTAAAATCTCATCCCAACGCCCTGAATTCTATTGGAAAATGTGACTTGTTATTCCCAATGTCAAGAACACTTTGTTAGACTTCACACACGATGCTTCAAGATTTCCCTCCAACACCGTCATCGTCAGTGTCACATCGGATTCTGCCCCTTTGATGCAATCATTTAACTATGGTCATAATAGTTTTTTTTACCTTTAGCTGCTTAGGTCCTAGGATCTGGAATTCCACAGGTCACCATTACCTCTACAATCTTTCCTACCTTACTTCCTTAAAGTTACTTTTTAAAACTTTCCTACTTAACCAAGGTTTTGGTCACTTGTCCTAAAATCTCCTTATGCGCCATCTGGCAAATTTTATTTGCTAGCCTTCTTCGGTAGCAAGTCGAGTTGGATGTCATTAAATGTGAATATAAATGCATAGTATTTCAACATTCAGTCAATATACATATTTGGATAAATTGTGAAACTCTGTACAACTTGTTTTGACAATTACTACCTTGGACTCTGAAGATACAAGTCTGAAGAGTCACTCACTAATCAGTTAATGCTGTTATATGCTTGAAACAGCCAACTCAGACCTTCTTTTCATCCTTCTTGCTGCTGCCTCTGCCTCTTCATTGATGTGATGGACAAGTTGTCACCATTTTGAATAATTGGTAGAAAGCTCCTTTCAGTCAGTAATGTCAATAATGCCCAGCTTCAAAGCAAACTTCAGAGTACCCTTGAAATATTTTCTTTGTCTTGCTCTCGAAGACAAGCCATTTGAGAGGTGAGCAAACAAACTTGGTGAGGGAGATGGGTTTTGGCCATCCTGGCACCATGTCCAGTCCACTGAAGTTAATCTTGAAGGAGCTTTGGTTGAATACTTGTGGACCTGACTTCAAGAAGCACATTAACATTTGTATATAGATGTACTGCCACTCTTAGCAATGCTCGTACTTTATTTTGAAAATATGTTGCTGGAAAAGCGCAGCAGGTCAGGCAGCATCCAAGGAACAGGAGAATCAACGTTTCGGGCATAAGCCCTTCTTCAGGAAGACTTCAGGCTTCATTCCTGAAGAAGGGCTTATGCCCAAAACATCGATTCTCCTGTTCCTTGGATGCTGCCTGACCTGCTGCGCTTTTCCAGCAACACATTTTCAGCTCTGATCTCCAGCATCTGCAGTCCTCACTTTCTCCTAGTACTTTATTTTGGCTGGTTATGTATTCATGAAGTTCAGTACAAAGATCAACTCACATTCCCATACAACCAAGCATTGAACATACTCTTTCAATGCATTAGTGCATACAAATGCAAATACAGCTATTAGCAATTTTCTTGCTAAACCAAGATTTGGCAAGTTTTACATGATCCTCCAGTATTAATACTGAGTGTTTGAGTATAATAGAAAAGGTTGGTTACATTGATTCTGCTGAGAAGTGACTGAAAGGTAGCAATGTAACCAACTCATCTTCCAGTGTCAGTCGTAGACTCAGAGTCATACAGCATGAAAACAGACCCTTTGGTCCAACTCATCCTCACCAACCAGATATCTAAAGCTGATCTAGTCCCATTTGCTAGAATTTTGCCTGTATCCCTCTAAACCCTTCCTAGTCATGATGCCATCCAGATATCTTTTAAATGCTGTAATTGTACCCATCTCCACTACTTTCTCTGGCAGCTCATTCCATACATGCACCACTCTCTGCGTGAAAAAGTTGTCTCTCAGGCCCCTTTTAAATCTTTCCCCTCTCATCTTAAACTTATGTCCTCTAGTTTTGGATTCCCCTATCCTGGGGAAAAGACCTTGGCTATTCACCCGATCCTTGCCTTCATGATTATAAACTTCTATAAGGTCACCCCTCAGCCACTGAGGCTCCAGCGGAAAAAGCTACAACCTATTCAGCCTCACTGTAGCTCAAACCCTCTAAGCCCTGCAACATCCCAGTCATCTAGTTTTGTTGTGCATGTAATGAATGCAGAGGCCAAACAAGAATTACATTTCAGGGCCTATTAAAAGAACTAATTTACCAACAAATCATCTGCCTACAGTATTTCACCTTGGAAAACATCAAACAAGCCCTTACAAATCCCTGGCCACTGCCAGTAAGTATGTTGTACAGCCAATGTCAATGTTGTTTTCCAGCAGCTCTTGTTAGAGTTGCCTCAGGCTGTACTTGTCATAATGTCTCCCAATACATTAATGAGAAGAATCAACCTGAACTCTCTGTAGCATCCCACACCAGAAATTAAGGATATAAAGAGACTGAAGCAATTCACTGAAACTGCAATGGACTTCTGTAATAGACTTGGTAGAGCATGTTGAGTGAAGGCCAAACATCGGGCTTGTTCCCACAACTATTCCAGATCATTTTCATAGTTTTGACATTGAGATTCCATGTATATTCTGGACAATTTGAATACAATATACAAGTTCCACACTGTATCAACAAAAAAAATACAAATATACAAACATACCTTATGAGTGTACTGTCTATAATGAAGTAGGTAACAAGAAACAGAGTCAACTATTGTGTGTATTTATTCCTCCTAGTTCAACATGAAGGTTTCTTATGCTAATTTATCCCATCATGTTACATTTGTAAATGAGTGAACTCTTTCGTCTTACATGATGGGTGCATCATAAAAGAAAGAGATCCTTTTTCTAATCAATCTTAAGTTTGAGACATGATAGGGACATGAAGAAGAATGGAATAGACAGTTGTTTAAGGAAGAAAATTATACATTGAAATCTTTGTTTAAGTTGAAAGAAAATCAACATTGCAACAAGTTTTTCCTTTTCTGCCAGACACACCTGTCCAGGCCAGAAAACTTGCTGGATATTTTCATTTTAGAATTTCTAGAAAACAAAATCAACAAGTTGTTTCATTTTATTCTATTGTTCTTTGATTATACATGAATAAATAGAAAGTCTCAAATACAGTTCTCTCAAAGCACAAAGCACAAAGAACATTTTCACTCTTTCTTTGGAGCTTGAGTTGACTGTTGTCCTCAGAAAGAGTTAACAGTTCCAGGTATTTGAAACTGAGCCATTGTTGTCACAAGTCACAGAATTTTTATTGAAGCCAGAAGTTTCAACAACAGGCAATACCTTTTGTTCAATCTCTTTTTCCAAAACCAACAGCAGCTTAAGCAGATTTTTGGTGCAGGATAACACCAGGGTTTAAAAAAATGTACAGACAATTATACGAACCAAGAAGTGGAAACATAATGACCATAAGTTAGGTTTTAAAAGCCTAAAGCTGCTAGATATAAAGTTGAGGCGAAGATGAAAAATGCCAGTATAAAGTCATGGGAAAGCATGACGTCAAGAAGGCTTGGAGACAGTAAGAACTGCAAATGCTGAACACCAGAATCAATAGATGTGAAGCTGGAAAAGTACAGCAGGTCAGGCAGTATGTGAGGAACAGGAGAGTTAACGTTTCGAGCCAAAACCCTTCATCCGGACTGGGACTTGGGAGATGGCCTTGAAGTAAATAGAGGGAGAGAGGTGGGGCCGAGTAGGGAAGGTATTTGTGGGATGGTGGATAGGTGGATACATTGGGCAGTGAGAAGGATGGCGTGGATAAGAGAATAGGAAGCTGAACAGGTAAGGTCGGGGAGAGAGATGAGGAGGGGGGAGGGCTGGACATGGGATAAGGTTGGGGTTGGAGGGATTTTGAAGCTGGCGAAGTCAATATTGAGGCCATTAGGCTGCAGGCTCCCCAGGCAAACTATCAGGTGTTGTCCCTCCAGTTTACATTTGGCTTCACTCTGACAGTAGAGGGTGCCAAGGATGGACATGTTGCCAGGGAAGTGGGAGGGGGAATTAAAGTGGATGGCAACTGGAAGGTTGGGCTAGTTGATACATGGAGAGAGCAGATGCTCTATGAACTGGTTCCCGTGTCTGCGTTTGGTCTCCCCAATATAGAGGAGACCACATCAGGAGTAATCTCCAGAAACCGACTCACCACTGATATCTATTTCAAATCCACCGATTTCCACAGCTATCTCGAGTACACCTCCTCTCACTCACCCTACTGCAAAACTGCAATCCCATACTCCCAATTCCTCTGTCTCCACCACATGTGCTCTCAGGATGAGGCATTACACTCCAGGACATCCCAGATATGCTCCTACTTTAGGGACCATAGTTTCCCCTCCTCGATAATTAAGGATGCCCTTAACCACATCTCCTCTATCTCCTGCACTGCTACCCTCAAACCCCCTTCCCCCCTACAACAATACGATAGAGTCTCCACTATCCCTCACGCATCACCCCAGCAACCTCCAAATCCAATGCATTGTCCTCTGGTATTTCCGCCACCTACAATCAGACCCACCACCAAAAAGATATTTCCTTCCCCACCGTGCCCACTTTCCACAGGGACAGTTTATTCCGTGGTTCCCTTATCAACTCTACACTCCCCGCCATCTTCTCCACCATACCGCAGGAGATGCAACACCTACCCCTACACCTCCCATCCCACCTCCATCCAAGGCCCTAAATAAATCCTTCCAGATCCAACAGATATTCACCTGCACTTCATCCAACCTGATCTGTTGCATCTGTTGCTCCCGATGTGGTCTCCTCAATATTGAGGAGACAAAACACAGACTCAAGAGCCTGTTTGCAGAGCATCTGATATCTGCACATATCAACCAACCCAACCTTCCTGTTGCCATCCATTTTAATTCCCCCTCCCACCCCCTGGTGACATGTCCATCCTTGACCTCCTCCACTGTCAGAGTGAGGCCAAATGGAAACTGGAGGAACAACACCTGATAGTTCGCCTCGGGGGATTACATCCCAATGGCCTCAATATTGACTTCACCAGCTTCAACATTCCTCTACGTCCAGCCTTATTCCACATCCAGCCCACCCCCTTCTCCTCACCTTCCTGACCTGATCTAACCTGTCCACCTTCCTACTCACCTATCTGCTCCATCCCTCCCACTGACCAATCACATAAACCCCATACCTGTGTCCACCTATCCACCATCCCACCTACCCTTCCACAGCCCCACCTCTCTCCATTTACTTCTAGGCTCGTCTCCCCAGTCTTGACAAAAGATTTCGGCCTGAAACATTGACTTTTCTGCTCCTCAGATGCTGTCTGACCTGCTGTGCTCTTTCAGCTTCACATCTATTGAGCTCAGGAAGGCTGAAGCTTAATGGATCTTTTTTAGCACAACAGGGAGAAGACAAGTATTAGAATAGAGCAAAGTTGACAGAAGTAATGACAAAAGAAAGGACTGCAAGAAAGGTTCCAATGGAGGTAGAGGTTTGTAGGTGAAAATAAGGGAAGAATTCCAAAAGTACACCACAAAATGATGAGACAATATATTTTTGCCATTATCTATACATCCTAAATTATGGTACATCAGCAAACCTTTCTCTTTAAACCATGTGAACTCAACTTAGATTACAGTCTGCAGGAACTGTCCAGTGTTTGACAAGACCATAGTAAGACATTAAAATACAGGAGCAAAAGCAGACCATTCAGCCCATTGAGTATGCTCTGCCATTCAATGACTCATGGCCGATTTGTTAATTGTCAACTCCACTTTCCCGCCTTTTCCCTTAACTGTCAATCCCCTTGCTGGTTAAAAAAAAATCTATCTCAGTATTGAATATGTGTAACAATTCAGTCTCAATAGGTTTCTGCAGTTAAGAATTTTAAAGATTAATTGTACTGAGAAGAATTCTGTCTTAAACATGTAAACTCTTATTCTAAGATTGTGCTCTCTGGTGCTTGACCCTCCCACAAAGGAAACCAAGCTTCCACATCTACCCTGTAAAGCTCACTGTGTATCTTGCATGTTTCAAAAAGGCTGCCTCTCATTCTTTTATATTGCAATGAGTACAGACTTAACTTGAACTTTTTTTCCATGTTTACACCATGGCAGGTGGAGATATATCCAAAAGAAAGGCACATCTCCTCCTGAATATTTCCAGAAGAAATCGGAGGTGTCAGTAAAATGGAAATGAACGCAACTTTTCCTTTAAAATTTTGGTTTTGCATCTTTTTTATTCAGCACAAAAAGGGTAAAAGTGGAACTTGTTGACCTTGGGGCCAAATAGCAACCTCTCGCCAGTGAGCAGGGAGTGAGGTTTAAATGCTCAAACAGGAATATTACCCTAACCTGACTGGTACATGTCCATGGAGTTTGTAGGCTGGAGAGGAGCAGCCATTTGCAATCACACTTGAGTGAAGACCTCCTCAACTTATGCTCCTGCAGCCCACACTGCTATTGCCTCACGTCTGACCCACAATTGCCCCCATTTGATGCCTGACCTGCCATCACAGTTAGAAGGGATCGATTGCCAAGGATTCCTGGCTGCAACCTCCTGCCAAAGGTTTTCCAACATGTCAACTAGCTGGTAGATGGACAATCACGTCACAGCAAAACAATCTTCTCACAAATAAGCAAATTGACACAAAGGTGAAGGGTAAGGGGAATAGAAAGCTCACATTGGTGCACTGTGGGTTAAAAGTTTAAGTTAGGAGATTAAGAATAGTTATTGGATGAAAATAGAGGGAGCTTTGTTCCACATGCTGCCTTGCTATGGCTGACGTGGAGAGTATTTATTTCTGACACTTTGCCTGGAAATGTCTTTGGAGCTGTTCCTGCTCGGCCCTTGTAACTTTATAGCAATTCCAATGGTGGAGCAGGAGCAATTCCAAAGAAATTCTGAGACCAGTCGTCCAGAATGGAAAAGTATTGCAATTTTCCTGAATTAAATTGTTCTGCATATATACTTCTCCAAAAAGAAATGTTCAACTCTCCCAATGTATAGAAAATCTGCATTCCAGGAAGAAGCATTGATAGTTAATCTAGATAAACTCAAAAGCCACTCTAAACTAATCCCTAAATATATATAGAATTATAGCTTTAAAATGTTAAGCCTGCAGCTCAGGGCACTGCACAGCAGGGATTAATTTTGTATTTGGACCAATCACATATCACAGCTATGGAAAGAATAGTCTGGGCCAGTGAGAAACAAGCAATTTAGGATTTTATTTTGCAACCAAACTAATTACATAGAATCAGGTAGTGGTGACAACACAGAAAGAGGGCACTGGAATCCAGTATGATATCTAACTCAGCGTTCAGTGAGCAAGCTGCATAAACTTTTTATCTTGCAAACACACAGGATTAGCTAAAGCAAGATAAAGCATCATCTGCAATTTATCTGATTTATTTATTGTCACATGTATCTGATCTGATTTATTTACTTATTGTCACATATTCATTGTCACTATATTGTCAATATAGTTGAAAAATGTCTCTTAAAGGTTCAAAAGTGAATTTCCACACTACTTCTATGCTAATTAATAAACTTGATCTTAACCACTGATAAAAAGCTGTTCTTCAAAAATGGACAAGTTTTGAAATATTTAGTAGATGCTTTAGAAAGAGGAGAAGCCCACTCAACCCTTGAGCTGTTCTGCGATTCTATTCGCTCAGGGCTGTTTGCTACCTCAAAGCCATTGATACCTTAGCATCATATATCGCAATACCTTGATCCAAAAACAAACTATTGATCCCAATCTTGAAAACTCCAACTGTCTCCACCATATGTGACAACGAGTTTCACAATTTCCCTCCTAAATTACTTCGTTATCATTTGTAATTCCTCACCAGAAGGTTCAGTTTCTATGGATGAAATCCTTTCAAACAATGTAAACACTTCCATTAGATCACCCTGCAATCTCCTCTATCAAGAGAATACAGGGCAATTTTATACGTCTTGCCTTTATAAGTTAACTCTTTAAACCATTGCATTTAATCAAAGTGCTTACAAAGTATGATATATCAAATAATCTTCTCTGTTCCATGATTCTATAAATAATTAAAGTATATACAAAAATTCCGCCAGGCTCAACTAAAATAATCTGGGCTGCTTCCAAAGCAGGCTCTCCACTCCATGGTCATGAGTCACTGCCAGAAAGCCTGACTGCCAGCTGAGCTTTAATCCATCAAACTGCATTAGAACTCCAGCTTGAGGAGAGCAGATGACCAACATTAGTTAAATGAGGTCTAGGCCTGATAATGACACTGACATCTCCACTGCCAGAAAGGATGATCTACCCACTATGGATTAAAATCAATTTGAATAAGTATAAAGAAGTGTCCATCTTCTTATTTTCCAAAAGCAATTCCAGGAATCAAATGCTCACATGGTCCCTCTTAATGGGTTGTTGTCTGTAATGTACATAAATTTAGATGTTTGCTCTGCGCCTCATATGCAGGCATTAGTGTCAATACAACTTGCCTACCAGGCAAGAGCAAATGCTCCAGAGGAGAGCTGAATAGGGCTGATATATGCCACAGGAGAAAGTGAGGACTGCAGATGCTGGGGATCAGAGCTTAAAAATGTGTTGCTGGAAAAGCGCAGCAGGTCAGGCAGCATCAAAGGAGAAGGAGAATCGATGTTTCGGGCATAAGCCCTTCTTCAGCTCATTCCTTCTCCTTTGATGATATATGCCACAGCCAAGTCAGTTTTACCTCTGGTTTAGGATTGAAAATATAGGAGATGTGTAGGACCTCTCGGGATGTGTGCCATGCTGAATAGCGATGGTTAGGCTGTGAGAAAGCAATTATTGAAAGGTGGTCGCACTTTAATGACTTGCAAATAGATGATTGAGCTGCCAGAAATAGTGGGGTGAATAATATGGTTAGAAACAACACTTCTATAAAGAATGCCTCTGGTAACAGGAAACCAATATGACCATTGCCCCGATAGGGATGGTTGCTCGGGATAAGCGAGGACATTGTAAGAGATGGGGATTTGGCCAGTTAGCAACATCTGAATGCCCAGCTGCAGCACCAAGCAGAAAGAGTATAGGCCACTTATGCTTCTCTTCTTTCCAGAGAAATTAACCCCACAACATTATCACCCGCCAGCCTTCCCCGTCATATCCTTCAATGTTCAGGATCACAGTGAGATTGAACATTTCACACAGGTGCAGCAAAACCTTTGGGCTTTATATGCAATGCTTCAATTCTTAAATCCCAGCAAAAGCTCCAGTTTCAATACACTTACAACCACAGAGCATTACACAAAAGCTGGTCTTTCATATAATGCAAGCAGCTCTAAAAAAGGCTCTATGCAATATCTAGAGAGCAAAAAGACTTGAACCTCACAAGCACTGCAGTCACCAACTCTACATTCAATTGAGAATAACTTGAACCAACAATGACCTTCTCCTGGCACATGTCCCATGTTTTCACTTCAAAATTTAAAAGTGGCAAAACCTTCCAGTAAATTAACCCCAATACACCTGCAATAATTTGTTATTTCAATCCATACAAGTGAGCTTTAACAGAAAAATAACATTTTGCATTAGGTGATAAAAATTGAAATTAACCACACTTAATAATGCCCAGCATGGAGCAAAGTACTGCAGGTCCTGGAAATCTGAACAGAAAATGCTAGAAAAACTCAGCAGGAATCTCATCAATGAAGAGAAAAACAGAGTTGTTGTTTCGAGTCCACAATCTGCACTAGTTCTGATGATGGGTCGCTGATCTCTTTCTTTATGTGCAGTTGCTGCCAGACATGCAGAGCATTTCCAACCTTTCTCATTCTACTGGAGCATCGATCCATTTGAGACTTTTTAGTGACTTGAAAGAACTGAGTGGTCCATTTGATCATTTCAGTGAGCAGTCAACAATATTGCTGTGGATCTGATGGCTCATGTAGGACAGACCAGGAAAGCGAAGGCAGATTTCCTTTCTTAAATGGTGCTAGTGAATGAGATGGGATTTTCAGAACAACAATAATCATTGGCTGGCAGTCTGTCAATCAGCGTGGTCTATGTGTCAATGCTTTGGAAAATGCCATCCATAACCCTACACCCCTAGAGGCATGTGCTCTGGTGAAGGAAATTGTCCTTAACCCTTCTCCAGTGCTCTGGCTGGATGTTGTTCATTGGAAATTAACTGATTGTCTGATGTTAACATCAAATATTTTCCATCCTCTTAATTTTAGTTTTTGATTCTCTCATAGTGAACTTAATTGTTCCCTAGTGGGGGTGTGGGGGTGGGGGGGGGTGGATTATCGAAACATTATTCCCCTATTTTTAAGTTTTACCGATGTATAGTCCAGGACTCTTATTATACACTGTGATCAAAACCATGATCTTACAAAAACCACAGCTTGCATTTTTATAATGCCTTCAACTTAGCTGGTGGCATGGTGGCTCAGTGACCAGCATTGCTATTTCAGAGCACCAGGGGACTGGGTTTGATTCCAGTCCTTGGGCGACTGTCTATGTGGAGTTTGCACATTCTCTCCGAGTCTGTGTGAGTTTCCTTCCAGAGTCCAAGGATATGCAGCTTGTTTGAATTGGCCATACTAACCTGCCCGTAGTGTTCAGGCATGTGTAGGTTAGGTGCATTGATCAGGGGAAATATAAAATAATAGGGTAAGGGAATGGGTCTGGGTGGGATACTCTTCAGAGGGCCAGTGTGGACTTGTTGGACCAAACAGCCTGTTTCCACACTGTAGGGATTCTATGAATAGTAAAAAGTCTCAAGGTGCTTCACTGGAGTTTTAAACAAAATTTGACAGAAGTCATATAAGGACAAGGCTAAAAGTTTGGGCAAAGATTTTGACGTGCTCTTTCAATGGAAGAGAGTTCCAAATTATAGAACCTAGACAATTGGAAGGCTGGTTGCCAAGGGAAGATTGATGAAAATCAGGAATACACAAGACAATAGCACAGTAATATACATAATAGCCAGGCTGTCCATCACTGCAGACACTGACCAGTGATTATCCTCCTGCTGAAGGGCAAAATATACTGACTGCTTCTCATTTTTTTTCTCTCTCTGGTCACCATTTCCATTTATTCAAATCACCTCCACACAGCCATCAGCTTAAGTACCACATTTCCGAGCTCCTTCAGTTCTGATGAAGGGTTATTGGATCCAAAACCTGTTTTTCTCTCCACGGATGCTGCCAGACCTGCTGAGTTTCTCCAGCACTTTTTGTTCTGGTGTAAAAAGTTTTTCAGTATGGAACTGGAACTACTTCTGATAGGTAGAAGCTACAGGGACATAGTTACGCCAGAAAACAGAGGTAGCTGGGTAACAATTAGAGGTGGGAAGGGGAGGAAGCAGGCAGTGCAGGGATCCCCTGTGGTCGTTCCCCTCAACAATAAGTATACCGCGTTGGATACTGTTGGGGGGGACGGCCTAGCAGGGGTAAGCTGCAGTGACCGGGTCTCCGGCACGAGGTGCGGCTCTGAGGCTCAGAAGGGAAAGGGGGAGAGGAGGAGAGCGCTAGTTATAGGAGACTCTATAGTTAGAGGGACAGACAGGCGGTTCTGTGGACATGGGCGAGACTCTCGGGTGGTTTGTTGCCTTTCGGGTGCCAGAGTCCTAGACGTCTCGGACCGTGTCTTCAGAATCCTTAAGGGGGAGGGTGTGCAGCCAGAAGTCGTGGTGCACATTGGCACCAACAACATAGGTAGGAAGAGGGGTGGGGAGGTCATTCAGGAGCTCAGGGCGTTAGGCTGGAAGCTAAAAGCTAGGACAGTCAGAGTCGTCATCTCTGGGTTGTTGCCGGTGCCACGTGACAGTGAGGCAAGGAATAGGGAGACAGTGCAGTTGAACACGTGGCTGCAAGGATGGTGTAGGAGGGAGGGCTTCAGGTATTTGGACAATTGGACTGCATTCTTGGGAAGGTGGGACCTGTACAAGCAGGACGGGTTGCACCTGAACCAGAAGGGCACCAATATCCTGGGAGGTAGGTTTGCTAGCACTCTTCGGGTGGGTTTAAACTAATTTGGCAGGGGGATGGGATCCAGACTTGTAGCCCAGCAAGTAGGTTAGCTGTTTTTCAGGATGTCCAAGAACGTAGGGAGGCTGTGGAGAAGGTAGCACTGACAGGGAATACTTGCGGACACAGAGATGGGTTCAAGTGCATATACTTCAACGCAAGGAGTATCAGAAATAAGGTGGGTGAACTTAAGGCGTGGATCGGTACTTGGGACTACGATGTTGTGGCCATCACGGAAACGTGGATAGAAGAGGGACAGGAATGGTTGTTGGAGATGTTTCAGTAAGATTAGGGAGGGTGGTAAAAAAGGAGGGGGTGTGCCGTTGCTAATTAGAAATGGTTTAATGGCTGCAGAAAGGCAGTTCGAGGGGGATCTGCCTTTGGAGGTAGTATGGGCTGAAGTCAGAAATAGGAAAGGAGCACTCACTTTGTTGGGTGTTTACTATAGGCCCCCCAATAGCAGCAGAGATGTGGAGAAACAGATTGGGAAACAGATTTTGGAAATGTGCAGAAGCCACAGGGTAGTAGTCATGGGCGATTTCAACTTCCCAAATATTGATTGGAAGCTCTTTATATCAAGTAGATTGGACGGGGCGGTGTTTGTGCAGTGGTTCCAGGCAGCTTTTCTAACTCAGTATGTAGATTGTCCGACCAGAGGGGAGGCCATGTTGGATTTGGTACTTGGTAACGAACCGGGACAAGTGATGGGCTTGTTAGTGGGTGAGCATTTTGGTGATGGTGACCACAATTCTGTGACTTTCACCTTGGTTATGGAGAGAGATAGGTGCGTGCAACAGGGTAGATTTTACAATTGGGGGGAAGGGTAAATACGATGCTGCAAGACAGGATCTGAGGAGCGTAAGTTGGGAGCATAGGCTGTCAGGGAAGGATGTCGTGGAAACGTGGAACTTTTTCAAGAAACTGATACGACGTGTCCTTGATATGTATGTACCTGTCAGGCAGGAAAGAGATGGTCGTGTGAGGGAACCTTGGTTGACGAGGGAGGTTGAATGTCTAGTAAAGAGGAAGAAGGAGGCTTACATAAGGTTGAGGAAACAAGGGTTCAGACAGAGCATTGGACAGGATAGCCAGGAGGGAGCTGAAGAAAGGGATTAGGAGAGCTAAGAGAGGGCATGAAAAATCTTTGGCGGGTAGGATCAAGGATAACCCCAAGGCCTTTTATGCGTATGTAAGAAACATGAGAATGACGAGAACAAGTGTAGGTCTGATCAAGGACAGTAGTGGGAGACTGTGTATTGAGTCGGAAGAGATAGGAGAGGTCTTGAATGAGTACTTTTCTTCAGTATTTACAAATGAGAGGGACCATATTGTTGAAGAGGAGAGTATGAAACGGACTGGTAAGCTAGAGGAGATACTTGTTAAGAAGGAAGATGTGTTGGGAATTTTGAAAAACTTGAGGATAAACAAGTCCCCCGGGCCTGACGGGATATATCCTAGGATTATGTGGGAAGCAAGAGAGGAAATTGCAGAGCCGTTGGCAATGATCTTTTCATCTTCACTGTCAATGGGGGTGGTACCAGGGGACTGGAGAGTGGCGAATGTTGTGCCCCTGTTCAAAAAAGGGAATAGGGATAACCCCGGGAATTATAGGCCAGTTAGTCTTACTTCGGTGGTAGGCAAAGTAATGGAAAGGGTACTGAGGGATAGGATTTATGAGTATCTGGAAAGATACTGCTTGATTAGGACAGCCAGCACGGATTTGTGAAGGGTAGGTCTTGCCTTACAAGTCTTATTGAATTCTTTGAGGAGGTGACCAAGCATGTGGATGAGGGTAGAGCAGTGGATGTAGTGTACATGGATTTTAGTAAGGCATTTGATAAGGTTCCCCATGGTAGGCTTATGCGGAAAGTCAGGAGGTATGGGATAGTGGGAAATTTGGCCAGCTGGATAGAGAACTTGCTAACCGGTCGAAGTCAGAGAGTGGTGGTAGATGGCAAATATTCAGCCTGGAGCCCAATTACAAGTAGAGTTCCGCAGGGATCAGTTCTGGGTCCTCTGCTGTTTATAATTTTTATTAATGACTAGGAAGAGGGAGTCGATGGGTGGGTCAGTAAATTTGCAGACGATACGAAGATTAGTGAAGTTGTGGATAGTGAGGAGGGCTGTTGTCAGCTGCAAAGGGACTTAGACATGATAAGAAAGTGAGGACTGCAGATGCTGGAGATCAGAGCTGAAAATGTGTTGCTGGAAAAGCGCAGCAGGTCAGGCAGCATCCAAGTAGCAGGAGAATCGACGTTTCGGGCATGATTCCTGAAGAAGGTCTTATGCCCGAAACGTCGATTCTCCTGTTCCTTGGATGCTGCCTGACCTGCTGCGCTTTTCCAGCAACACATTTTCAGACTTAGATATGATGCAGAGTTGGGCTGAGGAGTGGCAGATGGTGTTCAACCCTGTCAAGTGTGAGGTGATGATGAATTAGTATGCTGATGAATTAGTATGCTCCATGTTAAAAATGACTTGGAGCACTGAGGATGGCAAGGGTTAAGAATGGATGGGAGGCTTCAAAGTCTGCAATCAAGAGTGGTTTGGACACACCATTACTGACCGAGTTTGCCAAGTCATAGCTGCTAGACTTTGTATGGAACAAGGATGCTGCCTGACCTGCTGCGCTTTTCCAGCAACACATTTCCAGCTCTGATCTCCAGCATTTGCAGACCTCACTTTCTCCTTTGTATGGAACAGGTGATGAGGGAGCCAACAAGAATGAAAATACACTTGACCTTAATTCACCAATCTGCTTGGTACAGATGCATCTGTCCATGACAGTATCAGTAAGAGTGATCGTAAGCCTTGTGGAGATGAAGTTCCATCTTTACATTAAGGATTGTGCTGTGTGGCATTACTACCATGCTAAATGAGACTGATTTTAGCAACTCAAAACTGGGCATTCTTGAGACAATGTGAGCCACCAGCCGCAGAGTTGTACTCAACACAATCTGCAACCATGTGAACCACCTTATTCCACCATCTTTCATTTTCATTAAGCCAGGGGACCAACCCTGGTTCAATTCAGGAGTGCAGGAGAGCATGCTGGAAGCAGCACTGTACTCAAGCTAAAAATGAGGTGTCAACCTGGTGATGTTACAACACAGGACTACATGTATGCCAAACGGATAGCAGCAAGTATTTTTTTTTATTTTTTTTTTTATTTTTTTTTATTCAATTTCCACCACCAGGAAAATAACCTGTTTATTTTTTTTTTTAATTTTAACCCCCACACTACCACCTAAGTGCGGTAGTGCTTATTTTAAGCAGCAAGTATTAGACAGGGCTAAGTGATTATACTTCTAGATTTAAGCTCTGCAGTCCTGCCCATCCACTTGTGGCTGATGATGAACAATAAAACAACTCATTGAAGAGGGAGGCTTAATGGTGCAAAGAATTTCAAGAAAGGCTGCAGTGAGAACAGCTCATCCTTTTGATCTCAGGAAACAAATGAGTCATTAATAGATTTAATTCGTAACTCCATTAAAGTCCAGCTATCAGGTGGAAAAATGTCTTCAAGTGCCTACCCGCAGACTGATAGCTAAGTGGAAGTTATCAGTAAGCACTGACATCAATGCTGAGGACTTTGTAATTTGTAATTTTATTGAGCCCAGGATTCAATTGACCATTCACAAAGCAAACAAGTAAAAAAGGTTACAATTAGCAATCAACAGGAAAATAACTTTATCTAATCATGGTTGGGTTCTGAGTGCCCTGAACAATTTGCATTTTTAATCAGCCTGGATTAAAGAAGCACTTGCATTTTATACAATCTATTTCACAAGCCCTGGATGGCCAAAGCACTTTACACCAATTAAGTACTTCTGAAGTGTAATCATTGTTCCAATACAGGAAATAAGGCAGCCAGTTTGCACATAGCAAACAGCACATCATAATGACCAGTTACCTAATTTTGGTTGAGGGAGTGCTATTGGCTGATACAACTCCCTATTCTTCTTCAAAATAGTCCCATGGGATTTTCTATATCCATAAAAGAGGCCAGACAGACTCTCAGTTGAACATGTAGTTATACAAAACCCTGCTTGGAGTACTGTGAACAGATCTAGGCACCACACCTGAGGAAGGATATATTGGCCTTGGAGGAGTTACAACATAGGTTTACAAGAATAATATGTGTTCTTCAGGGGTTAAGTTATGAAAAAATATTATCCAATCTAGACCTGTTTTTTCTAGAATTTAAAAGATTAAGGGGTGATCAATCAACGTCTTCAATGTTTTAACAGGAAATCACAGGGTAAAGAAATATAAACTATTTTGACTCATTGGGGGTTTAAGAATTAAGGGAATCAGGGCCAGACCATTCAAGAATGAGGAAACACTTTGATGTACAAAGGGTAGTAGGTGATTGGAATTCTCTTTCATAAACGGTAATGGATGCTGGATCAGTTAGTCATTTAAATCTGAGATAGATTTTTTTGATTAAGCAACGTACTAAGCAATATGGGCCAAAGGCCTATATATGGAGTTAAACTCAGAGCAAACTTAATATTACTGGATGATGGAAAAGGCTTGAAGGGCTGAATGACCGTCTGTTGTTCCTATGTTCCAATAACATGTGATCTGAAAGATGCATAACTGAGCAGTAGCACCACACTGTTAGTCTAAATGAGTTCTTCAATATTATGATGAGGTAGGTTGGTTCTGATAGTAAAAGATTGATACCATTTGTTGGCAACTTTGTAACAAGATGGTATAAATTTATGATTAATCACAAAATTTCCAGTAAAGTCAATGAAAGTGGGGTAAAGGTTTAACAATCAGCTAATGTGTTACCCCTCTGTTCTACATTATGTACAAAAGCTTAAAGTGAACCATTTTTCCATTCATGCAGGGTTTAGACTTCAGTAGGTTCACAGATTCAATGTCGGCAAGAAGATCTGAACAGGAGAACCAGAATATTTTATTAATGGTGAGGAATTAGAAGTTTAGGAGAAATCATGAGATTAAAGCATCCATATAAATAAATTACTAAAAGTATGGATATAGCAAGTACCAGAGATTGTGGAGTATGCGTCAACCTCAGGTAGAAGACAACCCCATTTATCCAAGACCAAAAATCATGTTTTTGTTTATACTTGCATAAATCCACATATCCTTCTCAGCCACAACAGGCTGTACTCAAAATAGTAATCAGCCTCAATGTTCCACTACGCAGATGTATGTTTTACTTGCCTTCTAACTGGACACAAGGGATACACAGGACTGTAAGACATGCCCACACATAGGAGACACCTCATGGAGAAAGACAAAGGGAAATGAAACTTCCCCCAAAACATATTAAGTATTAACCTTGTTCCAAGCTAAAAATCATAACATTCCTAACTCATCAAATATCTGTGCAGCAGTGAGTGAATTTTTTTTATACGTGGACACTCCTTGACACTGATCCAGTCCCTCAGAACCAGGTTTCAGAGTGAATAAACTGTCTTGAGACTCCTGTTTATTTTTTTTTCATATTACCCCACACTACTGCCTAACTGCGGTAGTGTTTATTTTTTCCTCAGCACCCATGTTGTGTGTGTGCAGGTGTGAATTTGGTGTTAATGAAGAGGTTGTGTTTATTTATACAATCTGAGGAGCAGCACTGCCTGCACACACACATGCTGTATCCACAACCTCTGACTCCACAGACAGTTACATCAAACACTAACTCCAATTAGAACATGGGTAATATTAGAGAATCTTCCACTGCAGGCACTTTCTCAGCTCAATAGTGTCTTAAGAACTGCTGACTACCACACAATTGAAAACCTCAGATTATTTTTAGCTTTTTAAAGTTGGTTTTATTGAGCGATCTCGCTGCTTCCCTGCCCCACCCCCCCCCACCCCCAACCTTGTAACATCCTCACTTCAGTCATTCCCTGATATCTCCCTTTGCCCCTTTCCCTCCTTCCTGCCAAACTCTGCATTCCTCTCACTCCTCTCTACATTTCCTTCACCAGTGTCCTCACATCGTACCCTTCCATCCTGCTCCCCCGATAGTCCTGAACCACAATCCCACTTCTGAAATCGAGGAGAGTGAACAAAGTAGTCAGTCTTCAATTATTTGTGGTGAGGAATTAGAAGTTCAGGAGAAGCCATGAGATTGAGGCATCCACATAAATAAATTACTAAAAGTATGGATCTAGAAAGTACCAGAGATTGTGGAGTATGAGTTGAACTGGTGTAGAAGACAACTCCATTTATCCAACCCCAAAAATCATGTTTTTGCTTATACTTGCATAAATCCACATATCCTTGATTATACGAGTCTGTTTACTTTGATGTTCCTTGAAGTTGATTGGTTACGCTTTGGGTGTGGTTTCAGCCCAAAGTAAACAAATTATATAAATTGCTGGATGTAAAGAGCTGGAATAATGAGCTGGAAGAAACGTGAGTTAATAGCTGCTATACAAATACAAATTGGTGTGTCTATTTTAAAATTTGTTCATGGGATGTGAGCACTATTGTCTGGGTCAGTGTTTATTTTTCATCTCTAATTGTTCTTGAGAAGATAGTGGTGAGCTGCTGTCTTGAACTGCTGCAGCGTTTTTTTCAGGTGCAGGGACATCGACTGGGCTGTTGAGAGTTCTAGAAGTTTGATCATATAAAAATGATGGAATGATTATATACTTTCAAGTATGATTAGTGTCTTGGTTTGGGGGGGATTGCAGCTAATTATGTTCCCATGCATCCACTGCCCTTGTAATTCTAGGTGGTAGAAGTCATAGTTTGAATTGTGCTGTCAGAGAAGCCTTAGCGACTTGCTGCGATGCATCTTTTACATGTTACACATTGCAAATGTTGTGTCTCAGTAGTGAAGGGAATAAATGTTGATATATGTGGATGGTATGAATCAAGTGTGGTGCTTTGGACTGGATGGGGTCAAGTTTTTTGAATGTTAGCTGCCCTAATCCAGGCAACTGTGGAGTATTCCATTTCACTCCTGACTTGTGACTTACATGCCTTGTGCGAACAGGCTACAAGGAGACAGGAAGCAAGTTTCTTGTCACAGAATTCCCAACCTCCAACATTTCTTTGTCGATGCAGTGTTTGTATGGCTAGTCCAATTAGTTTTCTGGTCAATGGTAACTTCTGCATATCTCTGCAATATAAAATATACAAGAAGTAGGGAGAATGGTGATGGAAGGGACAGGGTTAGCCAGGGGAGCAGGAAGATTGACAAGTGGGGAGAATATTGAGGGCAATGGGGCTTGTGGAAAATCAGTTTGTGGATCACACAATGATGAGATACGCAACTGGATAAACTGTGTATACTGTGAGTGGGAGCTGATATCCTGAATTCGGTTTCCTATTTCTCAGCAACGGGAATTAGTTTAGTAAAAAACTGGTACAAGAATGGAAGAAAGATTAATCCATCTGAAGAAGATAGCCAAGACCAAATTTATCATGAGAACTTGGAACAGCCAGATCTTGAACTCGTGTATCACAATGGTTTCTCAAAAATCATCAGAATGGTTACATCATCATCGAAATACAATGCAAACATACTTAGGATGAATCAGGCATTAAGTCCGCAAAACAGTTCAGACCAACAATTATTTGGTGTAGCCATATAAAGAAATGAAAATGTTTAATGTTGCTACAGAAACCTTGGATCACTCAGAGACTATCAAAGGACTTTGATATCAAAATTACAAGCTGCCAGCCATTTATCATCAAACATCATCAAAAATGCAAGCACCCATTACACCACATCAGCAAATCAGGGAAGAGGCCATGAATTTCAATGTATCCAGCAACCAACATTTGCGTGGAAACATTCAAAAACAGTTCTTATGAAAAGCACAGCACATCATAAACAGTAATACGAGCGTCTATGGACAATGAAGAAAATTAAAGTTATGTCAAAATGCCAGAAATGAAGTTCCTTGTCCATGGCAGTGGTTAGATGGATGAGGGTGAAGTTATTGATCAATGAGGATGGAATAGGCATTCTGACGATCTACATAAAGAATGCCATAAATAATATTGGATTGGAGAAATCCCAAATAACCAATTAAATAAAAAGTGCCTGTGAAGAAACAACACCCACATTAATTATAACACCAAGGGATCTAAAGTCCAGATCCCAACCTTTGGATACATTCTTTGACAAATAATTTAAGGAGCGAGTTTGTACCAAATGGAATAGTTGGATGGCTGACAGACAAGAAATGTTGACAAAGAATGGAAATCTACATGTTGCTTCACTCGATATTTCACATGGTTTCATCATTAAATTGCGAGATGCAATAAGCATTCAAACTGTCATCAGATAATTCAGAAAAAGTGGAATATCAAATTCAATGAATGAAGAGGAACATGGTATTTTGTGCAGGGAGGATTCTGAAACTAGAAGTGCATATTGAATATACCGTGAGATCATTACAACAGCCAAGGTAACTCAATGAATCTGATTAACGTTCTGTAACAGGTGCCCAGGATGCATTTGTGGGGCTGAAAACACATTCATTAAAAGTTATATTGTGTTATTAATTTATCCAATAAACAGTGATGCATTGCTTATATTGTCACATTTCAAAAAGAGCAGAAGTGGGTACTACAGATGCTGGAGATTAGAGCCAAGATTGGAGTGGTCTGGAAAAGCACAGCAGGTCAGGCAGCATCCGAGGAGCAGGAAAATCGATGTTTCAGGCAAAAGCCCTTCATCAGGAAGGGCTGAAGAAGGGCTTTTGGCAGAAACATTGATTTGCCTGCTCCTCAGAGACTGCCTGACCTGCTGTGCTTTTCCAGCACCTCTCTAATCTTGACACATTTCAAAAAGGGGACAATCACATCAACAACCACAGTTCATGTTTTATATGAAGTAGATAAGTCAACCTTCATACTTGCAATGATTTTTGAAGGCTTTAAAGGTTGATTTATACACTGAGGTCTGCAAAAATGCCATCCCATATTCCCAATTCCTCCACCTCTGCCGTATCTGCTCCCAGGAGGACCAGTTCCACCACAGAACACACCAGATGGCCTCCTTCTTTAGAGACCGCAATTTCCCTTCCCACGTGGTTAAAGATGCCCTCCAACGCATCTCGTCCACATCCTGCACCTCCGCCCTCAGACCCTACCCCTCCAACCGTAACAAGGACAGAACGCCCCTGGTGCTCACCTTCCACCCTACCAACCTTCGCATAAACCAAATCATCCGCCGACATTTCCGCCACCTCCAAACAGACCCCACCACCAGGAATATATTTCCCTCCCCACCCCTTTCCACCTTCCGCAAAGACCGTTCCCTCCCTGACTACCTGGTCAGGTCCATGCCCCCCCTACAACCCACCCTCCCATCCTCGCACTTTCCCCTGCCACTGCAGGAACTGTAAAACCTGCGCCCACACCTCCTCCCTCACCTCTATCCAAGGCCATAAAGGAGCCTTCCACATCCATCAAAGTTTTACTTGCACATCCACTAATATCATTTATTGTATCCGTTGCTCCCGATGCGGTCTCCTCTACATTGGGAAGACTGGGCGCCTCCTAGCAGAGCGCTTTAGGGAACATCTCCGGGACAACCGCACCAATCAACCACACCGCCCCGTGTCCCAACATTTCAACTCCCCCTCCCACTCTGCCGAGGACATGGAGGTCCTGGGCCTCCTTCACCGCCACTCCCTCACCTCCAGATGCCTGGAGGAAGAACGCCTCATCTTCCGCCTTGGAACACTTCAACCCCAGGGCATCAATGTGGACTTCAATAGTTTCCTCATTTCCCCTTCCCCCACCTCACCCTAGTTCCAAACTTCCAGCTCAGCACTGTCCCCATGACTTGTCCGGACTTGTCCTACCTGCCTATCTCTTTTTCCACCTATCCACTCCACCCTCTCCTCCCTGACCTATCACCTTCATCCCTTCCCCCACTCACCCATTGTACTCTATGCTACTTTCTCCCCACACCCACCCTCCTCTAGCTTATCTCTCCACGCTTCTGGCTCACTGCCTTTATTCCTGATGAAGGGCTTTTGCCCGAAACGTCGATTTCGAAGCTCCTTGGATGCTGCCTGAACTGCTGTGCTCTTCCAGCTCCACTAATCCAGAATCTACAGTATCTATGTCTATTGGTCTTTAAACTTGGAGGCTAGAATTTTGCTTAACTTGTAAATGATTAAATGCATTCCAAGCTTTCACAAATCCTGAAGGAAGGTTAGATTGGACCTTCTATAGTATTTATAATATTTGAAAAGCAAATTCCAGAAATATATTCCAGATGAGATGGAGCTCATAGTGATGAACAGCTGCCTTTATTGCCACTCAATGTGTGACCTTGCTAACAATGCTGTTTTATTTCTTACTTCAATGAAGCCAAGTGTCAAAGAGTTGCTGCAGTTTACTTTAAAGGTCCACTTCCTTCACCAATGCCACCTGGCCCCAACAATTCCCGCCCACCATCACCATACCCAGATCCACACAAAACAATCTTGTGGTAGGATTTGCAGCTGCTGCCTGAGAAATAAAAAGAAAGCAGACAAGCAGGGAATGTAGATGTGCCAATTTGTTAAGGAAGTGTCAAGATTACTATTCCACTTGAATTTTTTTTTACATGATGGATAGTATTGTCCACTGTGATTCAATGTAGGAGAAAGTGAGGGACTGCAGATGCTGGATCTGTGGTTCAATGTCCACAAGGAAGTTTCATCAAATGACCTCTCACCTTATCCTCCCATTCCTGCCAACAGTGACCTGACACATCCACTCTTGTGGTCATCCACCTTCCTACACTGATTAGAAAAGAAACATGTTGTTTGTTAATTGTTTGGTTGAATCCTGACTGACTATCAATCAAAACAGTTTTTCACTATGTCTAAGTATTTCTGCATGGAACAAAAATATTCAAAGAAAACTGAAATTGCAAGTTTTAATTCCTGGAAACTGCTGTGGTTCTGTTCACCCGAGCTGGAAGTTTTTGTTGCAAACGTTTCATCCCCTGTCTAGGTGACATCCTCAGTGCTTGGGAGCCTCCTGCGAAGCGCTTCTGTGGTGTTTCCTCCGGCATTTATAGTGACCTGTCCCTGCCGCTTCCGGTTGTCAGTTTCAGCTGTCTGCTTTAGTGGCCGGTATATTGGGTCCAGGTCGATGTGTTTGTTGATGGAGTTTGTGGATGAGTGCCATGCTTCTAGGAATTCCCTGGCTGTTCTTTCTTTCGCTTGCCCTATAATGGTAGTGTTGTCCCAGTCAAATTCATGTTGCTTGTCGTCTGCGTGTGTGGCTACTAGGGATAGCTGGTCGTGTCGTTTCGTGGCTAGTTGATGTTCGTGGATGCGGATCGTTAGCTGTCTTCCTGTTTGTCCTATATAGTGTTTTGTGCAGTCCTTGCATGGGATTTTGTACACTACATTAGTTTTGCTCATGCTGGGTATCGGGTCCTTCGTTTTGGTGAGTTGTTGTCTGAGAGTGGCTGTTGGTTTGTGTGTTGTTATAAGTCCTAGTGGTCGCAGTAGTCTGGCTGTCATTTCAGAGATGTTCTTGATGTATGGTAGTGTGGCTAGACCTTTGGGTTGCGGCATATCCTCGTTCTGTTGTCCTGGAAACTACCAGAAGATGGCCAATTCTAATGATGGTGTGAATGTTTTAAGTGGGGTACGTACTGTTGTGCAAAGTGGGGAATGGCTAATTTTTTTATGCTATAGCAGTTATAACTTTCTTTTGAAAGAGTTCATAAAACAAGTCAACACTATACTCTACATAAGTGGCGGGTCTCTGGATATTTAGAACTTTAGCATCATAGAGAACAAATAGACATGAGGTCAGTATCCCCTTGAGTATAGAATTAAAGAAGATGTTTAGTACATATAATTCAGATATCTAAGATGATTAACAGATTTGACAGTGTATTGGTACACAGAGGAGCACTTGTGTCATGCAATAATTTCCCTACCTCAGCACTAGAAATTCTGTACTCAAGTCTCAGCTACTCCAGGTTTGTGTTAAAGATTGATTAAAAACATCGATAGGAATACAGAAAGTATTTCCTATGAGAATGAATCCAGCACAAGGGAGAACAATCTTACAATTAAAGCTAGGCTCTTCAGGAATTCTGGCAAATACTACAGGCACTCGGTCCTTTAAAAAGCTGTTGAGATCAGTTGAAACATTCAACATTTGAGGTTGATGAATGTTTGTTCAGTAAAGGATATGGAAGCAAGGCAAACAGATGAGACCAGCCAGGATCTAATTGCATGGTTGAGCAAGCTGAATGGTTAACTTTCTAATTTTCTAAGATGGGGAGAAATTTAGGTCCATTTAAATTTAAATGCACGAAACATGTTGATTTCTAATATTTTAACAGACCCCTAAGTAAGAATGAAATCTCAAAAAAGAACGGCAACACAAGTCTGTGAGTTTCTGTTTGATTCGGACAACTAGTATAAATTGCAAAAGCGCATTAGAACTGTTTATAAAAGATGACTACAGGCTCTTATACAAAAACACACTCAGAAAACGAACCCTCAGCATCTGATTTCCCAACGCTAATTAATTTTATCACATTGCAAATACAATACAGTAAACTTGTAAAGTGGATGCTCGCCACTTACCTAATAGCAGCCATTAACTACTTCAAACAGATTGCTATTAGAGTTTTGCTGCCACATGGGAATGTGAGGCGACTACCTACTGTGATTCAGACGTGGAAAAGGAAGCACTGTTCAATTTGTTGTTTCTTTGAAGACTGTGATCTCAATAAGCAGACTCCGTCTTCCCCCATTTAAATGCTAACCAAAGCCCATTCTTCTGAAATTCACCAAAGAAATCCCTCCTTTAGCACACTCACAGTAGACAGCCAGTCATGGAAAATGTCTGATAACAACAAGTGGCAAAAAGGTGATGATTTTGATTCAAGAGCAAAATACTGTGGATGCTGAAAATCTTATAACTTTGGTCTGTGGTTGTGGAAAATGGAAGTTAGCAAATTAGCAGCCCATTTTATATATTTCTTGATTTCCTGAGAAGTAAATGGAAATAAAAATGTCTGGAATATACAAAGTTAAAAATCACACAACACCAGGTTATAGTCCAACAGGTTTAATTGAAAGTACAAGCTTTCAGAGCGCTGCTCTTTTGTCAGATCGTTAGCTTGCACTAGCAAATAAACCTGTTGGACAGTAACCTGGTGTTGCGTGGTTTTTAACTTTGTCCACCCCAATCCAACACCGGCATCTCCACATCAGAATGTACAAGGTGATCTTCTCACTGAATAATAGTATGCACAGGTGAGAATGTACACATCTAGGCCTGTGGTGCAATATACTTGCATCACCAACATAGCTGGAAAACCTTGATGTCTCACTATCATATTTGATTTACACTTGAAGCCAAAGAAAATACTTCTTAAATAAAAACTTTAATTGAAAATATAAACATAACATTTTGTTGAAGTTATTATTACCCATCCCAGAATTTTGTGAAACTGAACTAAACTCTCACAGGCCATTTTATACAACTCTTTATTTAAGTCTGAGCTGGAGTTTGGCATTCACAATCAACTGTTCACACAATTATAATCTGTTTTCCTAGACTTTTGTGGCAGAATTGCAAAATCTGGATATGCAAGGCTGTCTTGGCTTACAGAAACTAGATTTAATAGCATGGATTTTCCAGAATGCCAATATCGATCTAAAAGCCTTTTTCCAACAGTTGGATTTTTCAACTCTTGTACAGGGGATTGCCCAGCTAATATTGACCAACTGGTGTGGTATTTGTCCCAAATTCCAAACTTTGTGCCAATGGTCTAAACAGAATAGGAATTTTGCCTGAAAATATTTTTAATCAGTACATAACAGAAATGAGATTTCAGTCAGTTCCCAGTCAGAAATCCAAAGTGCTTGCAAAGCTACATCGATAATTTTGGGTATACACTACATTTCAGACAAGCTTACAGTGGAAAGGAAGTTGCTATAAGAATGTCCTGGACTATCTTTCACACTATCAATTTCTAGTAAAATATCACCGCATTCAATAAATAAGGTAAAGAGAAACACGTGAGAACAGCATTTAACTCAGAAAGTCCCCAAGAAACAAAGGCCCTGTTAATAATTGATTTTCAATCTGTGAGAGCAAATATCATCTTAAGCGTTGTTTCAAAATCAATCTTCTTTGAAGCAATAATATTGCACATTAACATACTCAAATGTTGTCACGTTAAAGATTTCCCTTTTTTTGAAGATTTGCTTGAATTTTTTAAAAACTCTAGTAATACTGGGGAATATTGAGAGATGCTCTTCTCTACCCACTCCTGGAGACAATGATTTATGCTGTGGTATGGCTTACACAAGTATTGGATACTCCCTGATCCTTCATCCGATTGATGACTCCTCATGTGTGAGACTTAACTGAGCACCAACAAGATCTTCAATGAATGGGTCCAACTTGCCTTTTCTCATGAGTGTGACCACATGCATGTTCCAGCAGTAATCTTTGATATCACTAGAACTGCTTTAACCTGCAAGTCAGGGAACAGAGTTCCAGCTCCATAAACAAAACAATCTAGAAGTTGCTTTTAAAATGTGTGGGGGTAGTTTTACCTTTTGGTGTGAATGTCACATAAATGATATCACATTCATGGCCCTCCCATCTTTTTGTCTTAACCATTGACTTTTTTTATCAGTTGTAAACATGTGTGATGCATAATATTGGATCCTTCTACATTCCAAACAGGTGACTACATACAGAAATCTATACACTTGGCGAGCAAGTGAAACATTCCAAGTCATCCTGAATAATTTGTGAGTGTTGCAACTCATGACTAAAGGCAAGTTTTGATGTAACCACAGAAAATAGTACAGTAAATATATGAGCAGCACTCATCTTTGATGCAAAAGGGCTACATGGGAGAATAATTCCTTTTAGGTCTGAAGACTACTCACTAGCCAGAGTATATGTGAGAGGAGCTCACTCACTGAGTGAAAGGAATGAACTTGAGTCTTTTATAATATTAGGAGAAGGGTGAAAGCCATGTACTCCGTTTCATGATTACAATCTTTTTGCAGCCCAACAACATAATTCAAATCTATTCAGGACTACCAGACCCTCTGTGAGGCATTGTTTGAAAAGTTATAGTCATGATGTTAAGGTGCCGGCTTTGTTTTGGGGTGGACAAGGTCAGAAGTCACACGACACCAAGTTAATAGTCCAATAGATTTATTTGAAATCATAAGCTTTCGGAGAGCTGCACATTCATCAAGTGAAGTCAGACTTCGCCTGAAGAAGGAGCAGAAACCTGTTGGGTTATAACCTGGTGTTGTGTGACTTCTGACCTTAAAAAATTATGCACAATCATTCCCTTTTGTGCAAACTCTTTCATTAGACTAAAATCGCATTTTACAATTAAACTAAAATGCACATGCTTGGAGTAAAAACAGAAATTACTGGAGAAATGGCTTCTTCAGTTTTTGTTTCAGATCTTCAGCAGCCATAGTTTGTTGTTTTATTTTGTTGCAGGGCATTCTGTGTGAAGTATTAAGAACAGGGCTAGCTTATATTGCTCATAACCATCATTTAATTAAGTCGTGACTGATCTATACATCAATTATATTTAAGAACTTTGCTTCCAATCATTGGCAAAAATTGTCCCAGTGTCCACTGCCTCCAGGAAAGAAAATTTGGATTTCCATGATCATTTGTGGGAAACAGTATTTTCTGAATTCCCTCTTGATTAACCTGGTTCTAATTTTAAGATTATGCAGACTTGCTTCCTTCACCAGAAGAAATGATTCTACACTTGAGAAGACTATTAATTACCATTTTAAATACCTTAATTAGTTCACCTCTTAAATCTTCTAAATATGACCAAAATTTATGAAATCTGTTCTCTCGCTTACCTTTTAGAACTTGTATCCTTGTTATGGAGAGATGTGATCCAGTATTATTTTTTTAAAACTTGATGTGAATCAAAATAAATAAGCCTTGAACTATTAAACAAAGGACACTTGCCAAGGCAAAACAGCAGCAACAATATTGCACTTACAAGGAGCTCAGATAGAATCATTTAGTCTGGAGAGCTTTCAGATGGAGGTCACATGGCCCAGTTTGAGCCTTTGATAAGGAAATTATATTTTTTGAACTCTGTCAGAGAGATAATTTGACCTCCCACATCCCACTACTCTCTTAGCAAAGCATGTGAGTGAAGGACCCACTAAAAGTCATCATTACCACACATGGAGAGTTCCTGAAGAGAGATTTCTCTGAAACTGCACCACTATCTAAACCAAAGGAGTTCAGGAAACTATAATTGTTCCAGAAAGATACCTGAGTACCAGCAGCTTGTGTTGGTGCAGACTAACTTGAGGAACAGAATACCATTTGAGATAATCCATGACTATTCTGTTTTTTCATGAGTTTAACTATTACTTGGCTAAAATAGTTTAAATACTGTGCAGAATTTTCATTTCTATTTCTCCTCAGAATTGTGTGCACAGGATAATTGTAAAGATGATAATTTGCCATTTTCTGTATTTTTGATTGTGGACTGAAATGGAAAAAAGACTGTTTTAAAACCAAGGATTGTATGATGAATTGATGCACTTTTAAAAAGCAGGTTACTGAAACTCATTGTAAGCCATATTTACACTGCTGACTTATTCAGTCAGATGGGCTGGCACTATAGGGTGTGTACAAAGCGACAGTTGGCTGGAAACAGATTGCTGAGCGGCTTGTAGAATTATGATCTATTGTGAATAACAAAGTATATCAGCATAACAACAACTATCTAATTGGCTCCTGGGTGGCTGAAAAACTTGTAGGTGTGAATGACTCTGGTAGAAGCCATCAGCCTTCAGACAAAGGCAAATGGTGTATCATTCTTGCCAATAAAATATCTAAAGACCAAAGAAAGCCAGTTTTCTTTCCATCACGAGTTACTGTAAGCTGTGGCCTTTCACCAATAACTAAGATACTTAAAATACCAAACACCTGTGCTTCCAGCAAATGAGTAAAAAGATCCTGGTGAAGTGAGATTGATGAACAGAAAATCCTGGCAAGCGAAAAGGAATACCTCAGCAAATCTTGTGGACTGGGGCTATTGAACTGCTTCCCATCTTTTCCCGTCCATCCATAACACCAACTTTATTGTGTGCCAGACGGCTTTAGGAAGCAGGTTAGAGTTTTAACTAGATTTATATGTTAATAGTTCAAAGTTGTTTACCTGTAGTCAGAATCCATTTACAGTCATTGTAAAACAAAAACGTTTTGTTAAGTGTGGTAACCTGGTCCATGTTTCTTTAAACTTTTGTCTGCCCGACAGATAAATTGTGAAATTTTGTGTTCTTTGATTGAAAAACTTTAACATTTGTGATGACCCCAGAAATAGGGGGATTTTATTCCCACTGTGCTACCCCAGTGATTTGTGACATAATCAGTTTTTTTCACAAAGGTTACAGATATACTATAATATATATATATATTTGCATTGTCCAAACTGTTTGGAAATATTCCTTACATTTTGATTGAAGTTTTTTTCTATAATAAATCAGTTATTTCATGCTGACTAAAGAAACCTAGCTGACTTTTTTCGTAATGGTGAATAGGACACAGTCTGAGATCTATTTAATTGCCCATATTACTACCAACATACAAAAATTTAAATCTTGTTATGACCAGTGAAGAAGAGTACTTTAAAAAGGAAACAATGCAGCCTCAAACCTCAGTTATTACATTCTCTGGTCAATATATTCTCCACCTTCTTCAAGCCATAATGTGGAGGTGCCGGTGTTGAACTGTGGTGGACAAAGTCAGAAGTCACATGACACCATTTATCGCAACAGATTTCTTTGAAATTGCAAGCTTTTGGAACGCTGCTCCTTCACCTAATGAAGACTTCACCTGAAAAAGGAGCAGTGCTCCAAAAGCTTGTGATTTCAAGAAATCTGTTGGACTGTAACCTGTTGTCGTGTGACTTCTGACTTCCTCCAAACCAACATCTCTTTCCTGTTCTGATGACAGGTCACAGACCTGAAACATTGGTCAGTAAATGAACAGAGGCAACAGTGGTCTCACCTGTATATTCTTCTTCAGTACTAGCTTTTTACTAACACCACATTCTCTTGCTGCTATACAGATATTTGCCACTTTAGCAATGTTATAACTTTTAATTTAAAACCAGCTTCTGCAGAAATGTGAGATCTACACTGATCTGAGTAAACTTTAACAAGCTTTATTAACGTAACTATTTACAGGACATGATAAGAGAGGTCATGTAGCTGCAGCCTCACTGACACAGATTCGGTAGCATATGATCTGACATCACTATCCATAGCTCCTCTCACACATGCTCAGTTGCAATTCTTGCAGTAATAGAATGAACCCATTACTTGACAGCTTTATACTTCAATTGTTTTGTTGGCAGACTAATTTCTCTTCGTTATTTGCCACACGGGGTCTGGTCGCTATGGGCTCTGTCACCTACTTGATCCTTTGCATCAAGCTATATGGTAAGTAAATTATGAATTGTGGAATTAACTATTAATGCGAATATAGCATGTCATGGCTGAAATAGGTAGGTGATGCAACATTTACACTGAGTATATGCAAAAACATGATTTTTGGTGCTGAAAAATTGGGTCACCTTATACATTAGGTCATCTTATAAACCACAAACTACAGTGCGTATCATGCAAACAAGAGATCAATCACAAATGGTATGTGCTGCATAGTAAATCAGTCATTGTGGTCCCACAGAAAATGTAATTTTCATGAAAATGCTCAATAAAACTCATGCTAATCTTCTTCCAACACATTAAACCACACTGTTCCTCCCTCGTTCTCAGCTAAGCTTCAGGAATCAAATTCCGGATGTGGAAACTGCCACCACCAGAATTGGACAGGGTAGCCAAATGATGTTATCTATGTGAGTGAGAAATGCAAACATTGAGTGCTATCACCTCTTTCTTGGTTTGTTTACAAGGTAAGGGTTGTATGTGTAGATGTAATCTGTGAGGTTGTTAATACTAATGGTGCAATATTTGCCGTGGAAATAAGTGATATTAGTGATAAACACATTAATGTATTTGTATAACATTTCTTGGACTATTTTTAAAAAGGTGAATCCAGCATTGACACCAACAGACACATTTCACACACACATTTGTTAATGTGTTTGTTCCTGCTCTGACACAGCACGATCTCAAGGAAATTCTGTTACACTGCAATGGTATGCACTAATCACTAAATCATCATAAGAGATGGCACAATTATCAGAATAAATCTTTCCACAAGTTGAAATGAAGTCCCTTCCTCTGATATTTTACAGCTGGGACCAACACTGGACAAACTTTATTAAAACATCAACACAGGAATTTCTTAGAAAACATTAAAATGTTTAATAAAACCAGAAAATATCAAAAATTCTAAGCAGGTCTGGTGGCATCTGTGGCGAGAAAAGTGAGTGAATAAATTGATTTAAATATGATTATTCTTCAGCATTTTAGATCAGTACCCGAGGAGGGAGGCAAAGGACAGGCTTTAGAGGTCAGATAGGAATCTTGACGGGTAGGGGGTATGATTTTAAGAGGGATGACCCAGTTAACACAAATTCACCATTCCCAAAGGATGCACCCTTCCTTTCTTATCACATTTTAACAAATAACAATGAGAAAATGGACAGGCCACGCTTGTCTACTTTACACCATCCAGTCTGATAGGCTAGTGGAGATGAATAATAATCTTTAATGTCACTGTAAAAGATTATTGAGAGCCTCAATATGTCTAAGGGCGAACAAGTTACAGGCACCTTATCTGTCTACTATATTAAGGAGATAAACTTGGGAGAAAGTAAGAGGGCAGTGGCTCACAACCACTCTTATTTTACATGCTCCACCCAACTTCCAAAAACAGCTTGCTATGGGCACTGAACTCTTCCAGTTCTGGCCTCTTGCACAGCTTCAATTTCCATAATTCCTTCAGTGATTATCAGCTGCCTAGGAGCTAAACTCTAGAGTCATAGAGTCATGCAGCACAGAAACAGACCCTTCATTCCAACTCGTTCATGCGGACCAAGTTTTCTAAGCTGAACTAGTCCCATTCGCCTGCATTTGGCCCACAACTCTCTAAACCTTTCCTGCCAATCTACCTGTCCAAATGTCTTTTAAATGTTGTAAGTGTACTCGGGTCTACCACTTCCTCCAGCATTCTGTATACGCACCACCCTCAATGTGAGTAAGTTGTTCTTTTAAAGGTCCCTTTTTAAATCTATCCTCTCTCTCTTTAATCCTATTGCCTCGAGTTTTGGACTCCTAAACTGGGAAAAGACCTTGACTAATCAATTATCTCGCCCCACATGATTTTATCAACTTCTAAAATGTCACCTCTCCACCTCCGACAATACAGGAAGAAAGTACCTGCCTATCCAACCTCTCCTTATAACTCAAACTCTCCAGTCTCAATAACACCCTTGAAAATCTTTTTTAGAATCTTTTCAAGATTAGTAACATCTTTCTTATAGCAGGGCATCTGGAATTGTATGCAGTACCCCATATGTGGCCTGACCACTGTCTTGCGCAGCTGTAATATGGTATCTCAACTCCTGTTCTCAATGATGTGAACAATAAAGACAAGCATGCCAAATGCCTTCTTCACCACCCTGTCTACCTGTGATGCCACTTTCAAGGAACCATGTACCTGCACTCTAAATCTCTCTGTTCGACAACACTCCCCAGAGCCCTACCATTAACTGTGTAAGTGCAACCCCTGGTTTGTCTTACCAAAATGCATTCATCTAAATTAAACTCGATCTGCCATTCCTCAGACTACTGGCCCAGTTGAACAGGATACCCTTGTACTCTGATAACTTTCTTCACTGTCCACTATGCACTTACAAACCATGTCTCCTATATTCTTATCCAATCTTTTGTATACATGATGAACAACAGCGGACCCAGCACCAATCTTTGTGACACACCTCTGGTTACAGGTCTCCAGTCCAAACAACTATCCTCCACCACCACCTCCTGTCTCCTATCATCAAACAAGTTTTGTCTCCAATTGGCTAGCTTTCCTTGGATCCATGTGATCTAACCTTACTAACCAGTCCACCATGTGGAGCTTTGTTGAAGGCCTTGCTAAAGTCCATATGGACAACGTCCTTCACTCTGCCTTCATCTACCTTCTTGGTCACCTTTTCAAAAAACTCAATCAATTTTGTGAGACACAATTTCCCACCCACCAAGCCATGCTGATTATCACTAATCAGTCCTTGCCTTTCTAAATGGATGTAGATCCTGTCTCTCTGATTCTCCTCCAACAACACTGCTCATCGGTCTATGGTTCCTTGGCTTTTCCTCTCAGCCTTTCTTAACTAATGGCACCACATTAGCCACCCTCTAGTCTTCTGGCACCTCACCCGTGGCTGTTGATGATACAAATATCTATCTTCCCTAGCTTCCCACAATGTCCTGGGCTACATTTGATTAGGTCCCAGGCATTTTAGGTTCTCCAGTACCTCCTCTTCTGTAATGTGGACTCTTTTCAAGACATCACTGCTTATTTCCCTGAGTTCCCTAGCTTCCATGTCTTTCTCCACAGTAAATACTGACACAAAATATTTGTTTAGGATCTTATCCATCTCCTGTGGTCCCACACATATATAGCATCATTGATCTTTAAGGGATCCTGTCCTCTCCCCTGTTACTCTTTTGCCCTTAAAGTACATGTAGAATCTCTTTGGATTCTGCTTAACCTTATCTTCAAAACTATCTCATGTCTGCATTTTGCCGTCCTGATTCACCTCTTAAGTGTACTCCTACAACCCTTATACTCCTCAAGGTATTCACTTGATCCCAACTGTCTATACCTGACACATACCTCCTTCTTTTTCTTGACAAAGTCTCAATTTTTCTAGTCATCTAGTTTTCCCAGCCTTGTCCTTCATGCTAACAGGAACATGCTGTCCCTGAACACTTGTCACCTCACTTTTGAAAGTCTCCCACTTGCTGGACATCCCTTTACCTGCAAACAGCCTTCCCAAATCAACTTTTGAAAGTTCCTGTCTAATACCATAAAAATTGGCCTTGCCCCAAATTAGAACTTTAACTTGTGGATCAGGTCTATCATTTTCCATTACTATTTTAAAACTAATAGAATTATGATCACTGGTCCCAAAATGCTTTTCTATTAACACCTCAGTCACTTACCCTGCATTATTTCCCAAGAGGAGGTCAAGTTTTGCCCCATCTCTAGTATGGCCGAAAAGTGTGGAGCTGGAAAAGCACAGCAGATCAGGCAGCATCCGAATCCTTCATCGGGAATGAAGGGCTTATGCCCAAAATATCAACTCCCCTGCTCCTCAGATGCTGCCTGGTCTGCTGTGCTTTTCAAGTGCCACATTTTTCAACTCCAATCTCCAGCATCTGTAGTTCTCACTTTCTCCCCATCACTAGTAGGGCTAGCTACATACTGATTGCAATACAGAAACATAGAAACATAGAAGATAGGAGGAGGAGGAGGCCATTCAGCTCTTCAAGCCTGCTCCGCCATTCATCATGATAATGGATGATCATCCAACTCAATAGCCTAATCCTGCTTTTTCCTCATAACCTTTGATCCCATTTGCTCCAAGTGCTATATCTAGCCACTTCTTGAATACAAGAAAGATTTCTTGAACATCACTTAACAAATTCCTTCCCATCCAAACCTTGAACATTATGGCAGTCCCACTCTATGTTTGGAAACTTAAAATCCCCGACTATGACAGCCCTATTATTCTTACAGCTATCTGTGATCTCCCTACATATTTGGTCCTCAATTTCCCACCAGTTACTGAGGGGGCCTATAGTACACTCCATCAAAGTGATCACCCTGCTTATTTCTCAGTTCCACCCATTTAGCTGGACAGTTCCCCCAGAAATAACATCTCTAAGTACTACTGTGATGTTTTCTCTTGTCACGGAGGCACGGTAGCTCAGTGGTTAGCACTGCTGCCTCACTGCACCAGGCAACCGGGTTCAATTCCCGCCTCGTGCAACTGTCTGTGTGGAGTTTGCACATTCTTCCTGTGTCTGCATGGGTTTTCTTTGGGTGCTCTGGTTTCCTCCCACAATCCAAAGATGTGCAGTTAAGTGAATTGGCCATGCTAAATTGCTCATTGTGTTAGGTGTTGTGTTAGAGGTAAATATAGGGTCGGGAGATGGGTCACTGTTTGGAGAGGCGGTGTGGACTTGTTGGCCCAATAGCCTGTTTCCATTCTGTAGGGGATCTAATCTAAAAAAATGCCACCCCCCCCTCCCCCATCTCTCATGCCTTGCCCTTTATCTTTCCTATCACAGCTGTACCCCAATCCTGTCCTTCCTTCAGCCATGTTTCTGGAATAGCTATAATATCCCAGTCCCACATTCCCATCCATGACCTGAGTTCAGGCGGCACGGTGGCACAGTAGTTAGCACTGCTGCCTCACAGCGCCAGAGACCCGGGTTCAATTCCCGCCTCAGGCGACTGACTGTGTGGAGTTTGCACGTTCTCCCCGTGTCTGTGTGGGTTTCCTCCGGGTGCTCCGGTTTCCTCCCACAGTCCAAAGATGTGCAGGTCAGGTGAATTGGCCATGCTAAATTGCCCGTAGTGTTAGGTAAGGGGTAAATGTAGGGGTATGGGTGGGTTGCGCTTCGGCGGGGCGGTGTGGACTTGTTGGGCCGAAGGGCCTGTTTCCACACTGTAATGTAATCTAATCTAATCTAATTTAAATTCACCTATCTTACCTGGAAGGCCTCTTGCATCAAAATAAATGCAGTTTAACTCAACAGTCTTCCCTCATTCTCTGCCATCCTCTTGCCTACTAAACTTGCTATAATTTCCTTTCTCAACTTCTCTGCCTCTCTCCTTCATTAAACCTGCCTTTTTCCCTAAGCTTTTACTCACCATCTTATGTAGTTCAGTGTCAGCGTTTGCTCAATAATGTTCCTGTGAAACACTTCGAGATATTTTATTGCATTCAGAAATCCAAGTTGCTGTTGTTGCTGACTCTCTCTGCAGCACCATGGGAGATCTGCTAGTTTTTTTTTCCAAACAAGAAAGGTCAAAATTTATACATTTTTTCTATTGCTGCCAGAGAAAGATGAAGGTCATTGCGTCCGAGTAATTAAACAATTTCAGCTGTGTAAGGCAAACTATGTTAGGCAACAGACAGACTGCTTCTAGGAAAATCTGCAGTAAAATAATATGATCAGCACTGTTTCTCAAAGAAAAGCAGTCAGGAAACTTTACATTTATCACTCTGGTATTTCCAAAGTGAGAGCAAATTTGTGTGTTCAGTACACACTGAAGTTAATGGAAAGATCTTTGCCAAGCTGAAGCATTTCTAAGAGTGCACTGTCTGCAGTTCTGGGAAAGTACTGACATCATTCACTGCCAGCATATCTTTAAACCAAACTGTCCACACTGTAAATAAATTTTAGTTGGTTTATTTGAAGGATGACATTGTGGAATGCACAGAAGATAACAACTAAGCACAGAAACTGTTGTGCTGTAAAGAGTAAACAAAGTGCAATAGCCTGACTGAAACCATTTCTCATAACTCCAGTCATTTCTGGAGCCATCAGCCTGCTTGGCTCACATTAGCAAGACTAAGTCAAACCATGTAAAACCTGCCGATGTCCATTGCCAAGTCTTTCCCATCTCAGTAATGTCTTGCAGCCCTACAACCCACTATAATTTCTGCAACCCAGCCTATTGTGTATTGTACAAGACAGTTAATAATTTTAGTGCTGACTAACATCATAAGTTAGCCCCACCCAGGAAGTCCTTTATATCCTGATGAGCAGAGCCTAAAGGGTGTTAATGCATTTTTACATGTGTTTTTCAGTGTCTCTCTTAATTGTTGTTACATAAATGTAGTTGGCAGTAATGTGTAGTTTTAAGGTGAGTCTGATGCCTCACAAGAGCCTATCATATATCTTAAATGTAATGTAGCTGCTTATAAAGTACTACATAATAAATCTATTTACTGTTCAACCAGATTGAGCCTAGCTTCTGTCAAAGCCTTCATGTGGACATCCTTCCCCAGTTGGTATCAATACCAATAAGAAGGATCGGTGACAGTGAATTTATCCAAGGCTTCCAAATCACATCAATATCATAGAGTCATACAGCACAGAAACAGACCCTTCAGTCCAATGAGTCCATGTCGAACATAACCCCAAACTAAACTAGTCCTACCTGTCTGCTCCTGGCCCATATCCTTCCAAATCTTTTCTACTCATGTACTTAACCAAATGCCCTTTAAACATTGCAATTATACCCACATACCTACATTCACCACTTCCTCAGGAAGTTCATTCCACATATGAATAACCCTTTGTGTAAAAAACATTGCCCCTCATGTCTTTATTAAATCTCTCTCCTCTCACCTTCAAAATGTGCCTCTGAGTCTTGAAATCCCCCAACCAAGGGAAAAGACAATTATCATTAACCCCATTTCTACCCCACATGGTTTTATAAAATTCTATGAAGTTACCTCTCAACCCCGTCCGCTCCAGTGATAAAAGTCCCAACCTATCCAGCCTCTCCTTCTAACACAAACCTTTAATTCACAGCAACATCCTGATAAATCTCTTCTGAACCTTCTCCAGCTTAATAATATCCTCCCTATGACTGGGCGACCAGAACTGGAAGAGTATTCCAGAATAGACCTCACCAATGTCCTGTACAGCCTCAGCATGACTTTCCAACTCCTTTATTCAAAGAAATGTGCAATGAAGGCAAGTATGGTCAAAATGTGGGGCATTGGAAAAGCACAGCAGGTCAGGCAGCATCCGAGGAGCAGGAGAATCGATGTTTCAGGCATAAGCTCTTCATCAGGAATGTGGGGGCTTATGCCCAAAACAGCCAAGGGGCTGAGAGATAAATGGGAAAGGTTGGGGCTGGAGGTGATGGTAGCTAGGTAGACGATAGGTAGATGAAGGTGGAGGACGATAGGTCGGAGTGGAGGGTGGAGCTAATAGGTGGGGAGGAAGATGAACAGGTAGGGCAGTTCAAGAGGGTGGTGCTGAGTTGGAGGGTTGGATCTGGGATAAGGTGGGAAGTGAGGAAACTGGTGAAATTGACATTGATCATGTGTGGTTGGAGGGTCCCAAAGCAGAAGATGAGGTGTTCTACCTCCAGGTGTCAGGTGGCTAGGATTTGGCAGTGGAAGAGGCCCAGGACTTGTATGTCCTTAGTGGAATGGGAGGGAGAGTTGAAGTGTGCGGCCACAGGGCAGTGGGATTGTTTAGTGCATGCATCCCAAGATGTTCTCTGAAACATTTCACAAGTTGGCGTCCTTTTTCCCCAATGTAGAGGAAATCTCATCGAGAGCAACGTACATGAGGTGTTTGGAGGTGCAGGAAAATCTTTGCCAGATATGGCAGGATCATTTGGGGCCTTGGATGGAGGTGAGGGGGAAGGTGTGGTAGTAGGTTTTACACCTTTTGCAGTGGCAAAATAAGGTGCAGGGAGTAGAGGGTGAGTTGGTGGGGGGTGTGGACCTAACAAGGGAGTTGCAGAGTGAATGGTCTCTGCAGAATGCTGAAAGAGGTGGGGAGGGAAATGCAACTCTGGTGGTGGGGTCTGACTGTAGATGGAACAGTCCATCTTCCATTAGCACACCCGGCACCATTCCCCACCTTTTCCTCCACTACATTGATGTGTGTATGAGCCCCACCTCGTGCTCCCACGAGGAGGTTGAACATTTCATCAACATTACAAACACATTCCACCCTTACCTTAAGTTCACCTGGACCATCTCAGATACCTCCCTCCCCTTCCTGGACCTCTCCATATCCATTTCCAGCAACCGACTCAACCCAGACATCTACTTCATAAACACTGACTCCTACAGCTACTGGACTACATCTCAATCCTCACCCCTCTCCTGTAAAAACGCTGCCCCTTACTCCCAATTCCTTTGCCTCAGCTGCATCTGCTGCCAGGAGGAGCAATTCCACTCCAGAACATCCCAGATGGCCTCCTACTTTAAGGACCACAATTTCCCCTCCCACGTGATCAACAATACCCTCCAGCGCATCTCCTCCAATTCCCGCACCTCCGCCCTTGAACCCACCTCTCCAACTGCAAGAAGGATAGAACTCCCCGGACCTCACCATCCCCACCAATCTCTAGAATCAACGTATCATCCTCTGCCATTTCCACCACCTACAGTCAGACTCCACCATCAGAGATATATTTCATTTCCCACCCCTTTCAGCATTCTACAGAGATCATTACCTCAACACTTCCATCATTAGGTCCACACCACCCACCAACCCTCCCTCCACTCCCAACACCTTCCCTTGCCACTGCAAGAGGTGTAAAACCTGCGCCCACACCTCCCCCCTCACCTCCATCCAAGGCCCCAAAGGATCCTTCCACATCCAGCAGAGATTTTCCTGCACCTCTAAACAGCTCATCTACTGTGTCAGATGCTCTCAATGTGGTCTCCTCTACATTGGGAAGACAGGATGTCAAATTGTGGAATATTTCAGAGAACATCTCCAGGACGCACGCACTAAACAAACCCACTGTCCTGTGGCCGAACATTTTAACTCCCCCTCTCACTCTACCAAGGACATGTAAGTACTGGGCCTCCTCCACTGCCAAAACATAAGCACCTGACACCTGGAGGAAGAACACCTCATCTTCTGCCTTGGAACCCTCAAACCACACAGGAACAAATGTCAATTTCACCAGTTTCCTCATCTCCCTCGCCCCACCTTATCCCAGATCCAACTTTCCAACTCGCACCACCCTCTTGAACTGTCCATCTTCCTCCCCACCTATTTGCTCCACCCTCCGCTCTGACCTCTTACCTCTACCATCCCCTCCAGCCTCACCCTTTCCCATTTATTTCTCAGCCCCCTTGGCAACAATTTTGTGTTTTATGAATGCTGCTTTCAAAGCTCCAAAGTCACAATTTCCACTAATCTGTAGAGATCATTAATTAAATTATCTATATACTTGCTTGCAAATGAACGTATGTTAAATCTTGCTCTTTCAAAAATTGTATTTGTTCTTAGATTAAAGGTATTTTCAAAATCTTGTAGAACTTCATCAAAAGCATCTGTACTTTCTTTCTCATCTTGATGAGCTATAATGTCCATCAACTAAACATCCTATTGAATAGAATACAATATAGTTACTTGTTCACCTTGTGATTTAAGCTTAAAGTTATCCTGTACTTTAACTTGTTTTCTCCAAGATGTCTAATGCTATGTATCATTTGGTCCATCTTTGATATTGAATTTTGCAGTTGAAATTATATCTCCTACTCTCTCTTCCTAATGAGGGTATTTAGTGGTCTTACTCTAAACCTTTTAAATTCTTTAGAATCTCAGTGCTGCTGTAATCTCTATTCCTTGAAGATTACTTCTGCAATTGACAATGTTGTTTCATTTTGTTTGTTGTACTGCACAGTACAGCAATGTTGGATTGTTTTTCTTTCCTTTAATGCTCTTAGTTTTACTAAAGAGTAATTCTGGATAACTGTATTTTTTAAGAGTGTGATCAAAATGGAGGTTTCTCACTGTCAGCAGGCAAAATTGAGGTTTCCTGCAGGAAGACAGATGAAATTCTGCTTTATACCATCTAATACACAGTGCATATTCCTTTCTGCAACTTCCCCAAATAAAGCCTGTTCCTGCAGCCTTCAATTCTTTATACCAGACCTGAGTTTATATTACAGATTTTGCCAAGAGGTGCGAGGGAGGAGCGAAGGACCTCTGGGAAGGTGAGTCTAATGGTTTAAAGACCTTAGTTCAGGCATCGGGGCCTCCATTTGCCGAGAGGTGTAAGGGAGGAGCGAAGGACTTGTGGGGAGTTTAAGTGGGTGAAATCTAAACCTGAGACCCTACTCCATAGGGCCTCCCTCCCACCCACCTCCACTAACTTTACTAAGAGTCTGTAAACTAGGTAAGTTTTCAAGTTTCTCTTTTTTTCCTTCTCTTCCTTTGTTTAGTTCTGTGCGGGCTTTCGGAGTAGCGGGATATGGATGTCAGGGCAGTTGCATATTCTTCCTGCAGAATGTGGCAGGTGAGAGACATTTCAGATGTCTCTGTTGACTAAAAGGCAGAGCAGGTGACTGAGGTGTCAGTGGGGGAGCACTTTGGGGCCAGCGACCATAATTCTATTAATTTTAAAATAGTGATGGAAAAGGATAGACCAGATCTAAAAGTTGAAATTCTAAATTGGAGAAAGGCCAATTTTGACGGTATTAGGCAAGAACTTTCGAAAGCTGATTGGAGGCAGATGTTCACAGGTAAAGGGACGGCTAGAAAATGGCAAGCCTTCAGAAATGAGATAACGAGAGTTCAGAGACAGTATATTCCTGTCAGGGTGAAAGGGAAGGCTGCTAGGTATTGGGAATGCTGGATCACTAAAGAAATTGAGGGTTTGGTTAAGAAAAAGAAGGAAGTATATATAAGGGATAGACAGGATAGATCGAGTGAATCCTTAGAAGAGTATAAAGGCAGTAGGAGGACACTTAAGAGGGAAATCAGGAGGGCAAAACGGGGACATGAGATAGCTTTGGCAAATAGAACTAAGGAGAATCCAAAGGGTTTTTACAAATATATTAAGGACAAAAGGGTAACTAGGGAGAGAATAGGCCCCTCAAAGATCAGCAAGGTGGCCTTTGTGTGGAGCCACAGAAAATGGGGGAGATACTAAATGAATATTTTGCATCAGTATTTACTGTGGAAAAGAATATGGAAGATATAGACTGTAGGGAAATAGATGGTGACATCTTGCAAAATGTCCAGATTACAGAGGAGGAAGTGCTGGATGTCTTGAAACAGTTAAAGGTGGATAAATCCCCAGGAACTGATCAGGTGTACCCGAGAACTCTGTGGGAAGCAAGAGAAGTGATTGCTGGGCCTCTTGCTGAGATATTTGTATCATCGATGGTCACAGGTGAGGTGCCGGAAGACTGGAGGTTGGCAAATGCGGTGCCAGTGTTTAAGAAGTGCAGTAAAGACAAGCCAGGGAACTATAGACCGGTGAGCCTGACCTCGGTGATGGGCAAGTTGTTGGAGGGAATCCTGAGGGACAAGATGTACACGTATTTGGAAAGGCAAGGACTGATTAGGGATAGTCAACATGGCTTTGTGCGTGGGAAATCATGTCTCACAAACTTGGTTGAGTTTTTTGAAGAAGTAACAAAGAAGATTGATGAGGGCAGAGCAGTAGGTGTGATCTATATGGACTTCAGTAAGGCATTCATCAAGGTTCCCCATGGGAGACTGATTAGTAAGGTTAGATCTCACGGAATACAGGGAGAACCAGCCATTTGGATTCATAACTGGCTCAAAGGTAGAAGACAGATGGTGGTGGAGGGTTGTTTTTCAGACTGGAGGCCTGTGACCATAGGAGTGCCACAAGGATCGGTGCTGGGCCCCCTACATTTTGTCATTTACATTAATGATTTGGATGTGAGCATAAGAGGTACAGTTAGTAAGTTTGCAGATGACACCAAAATTGGAGGTGTAGTGGACTGCGAAGAGGGTTACCTCAGATTACAACAGGATCTTGACCAGATGGGACGATGGGCTGAGAAGTGGCAGATGGAGTTTAATTTAGATAAATGCGATGTGCTGCATTTTGGGAAAGCAAATCTTAGCAGGACTTATACACTTAATGCTAAGGTCCTAGGGAGTGTTGCTGAACAAAGAGACTTTGGAGTGCAGGTTCATAGCTCCTTGAAAGTGGAGTCGCAGGTAGATAGTATAGTGAAGAAGGCGTTTGGTATGCTTTTCTTTATTGGTCAGAGTATTGAGTACAGGAGTTGGGACATCATGTTGCAGCTGTACAGGACATTGGTTAGGCCACTGTTGGAATATTGTGTGCAATTCTGGTCTCCTTCCTATCGGAAAGATGTTGTGAAACTTGACAAGGTTCAGAAAAGATTTACAAGGATGTTGCCAGGGTTGGAGGATTTGAGCTATAGGGAGAGGCTGAACAGGCTGGGGCTGTTTTCCCTGGAGCGTCAGAGGCTGAGAGATGACCTTATAAAGGTTTACAAAATTATGTGAGACATGGAAAGGATAAATGGACAAAGTCTTTTCCCTGGGATCGGGAGTCCAGAACTAGAGGGCATAGGTTTAGGGTGAGAGGGGAAAGATATAAAAGAGACCTAAGGGGCAACTTTTCACGCAGAGGGTGGTACGTGTATGGAATGAGCTGCCAGAGGAAGTGGTGGAGGCTGGTACAATTGCAACATTTAAGAGGCATTTGGATGGGTATATGAATAGGAAGGGTTTGGAGGGATATGGGCCGGGTCCTGGCAGGTGGGACTAGATTGGGTTGGGATATCAGGTCGGCATGGATGAGTTGGACCGAAGGGTCTGTTTCCATGCTGTACATCTCTATGATTCTATGACTACATCTGTGGAAAATGCACCCAACTCCAGCTCCTCGAAAACTGAGTTAGGGAATGGAGCTGGATCTGGATGAACTACGGATCATCCGGGAGGCTGAGGGGGAAATTGAGAGGATGTACAGGGAGGTAGTCACTCCTTAGACACAGCATAATGACCACTGGGTTACTGTCAGGGGGAGGAAAGAGAACTGACGGTCAGAGCAGAGATCCCCTGTGGCCTGTCCCCTCAGCAATAAGTATACCGTTTTGGATACTGCTGGTGGGGACAGCCTAGGAGGGGAAAGCCATAGTTGTCAGGTCTCTGGCACTGAGCCTGACACTGCGGCTCAGAAGGGAAGGGGGTGAAAATAGAAAAGCACTAGTGGTAGGGGACTCAATAGTTAGACGGATTGACAGGAGAATTTGTGGTCAGGAACAGGATACCCAGCAGGTATGTTGTCTCCTTGGTGCCAGGGTCCAGGATGTTGCCAATCGGGTTGACAAGATTCTGAAAGGGGAGGGTGAGCAGTCAGAAATCGTGGTACATATTGGCACCAATGATATAGCCAGGAAAGGGATTGAGGATCTGAAAAGTGACTACAGAGAGCTAGGTTGGAAGCTGAAGACCAGGAGAAAGTGAGGTCTGCAGATGCTGGAGATCAAAGTTGAAACTTTATTGCTGGAACAGCACAGCAGGTCAGGCAGCATCCAGGGAACAGGTTCAGGGATGCTGCCTGACCTGCTGTGCTGTTCCAGCAATAAAGTTTCAAAGCTGAAGACCAGGACAAGTAGAGTAGTGATCTCAGGTTTGCTACCGCTGCCACGAGATAGTGAGATGAGGAACAGTCAGCGAATGCAGCTTAACACATGGCTACGAGGCTGGTGCAGGAGGCAGGGCTTCAGATACCTAGACCATTGGGATACCTTCTGGGGAAGGTGGGACCTGTACATGAAGGATGGGATGCACCTGATCTGGAGGGACACAAATATGCCTCTTAAATGTTGCAATTGTAACAGCCTCCACCACATCCTCTGGCAGCTCATTCCATACACGTACCACCCTCTGCGTGAAAACGTTGCCTCTTAGGTCTCTTTTATACTTTTCCCCTCTCACCCTAAACCTATGCCCTCTAGTTCTGGACTGCCCCAACCCAGGGAAAAGACTTTGTCCATTTATCCTATCCATGCCCCTCATAATTTTGTAAACCTCTATAGGTCACCCCTCAGCCTCTGACGCTCCAGGGAAAACAGCCCCAGCCTGTTCAGCCTCTCCCTATAGCTCAAACCCTCCAACCCTGGCAACATCCTCGTAAATCTTTTCTGAACCCTTTCAAGTTTCACAACACCTTTCCGATAGGAAGGTGGGCAGCTTCTGGAAAAATGCAAACGTAGCAGGGTCGTTGTTATGGGTGATTTCAACTTTCCCAATATTGATTGGAACCTCCTCAGTGTAGATGGTTTAGATGGAGCCGTTTTTGTCAGGTGTGTTCAAGAGGGTTTCCTTACTCAGTATGTAGACAGGCCGACGAGGGGAGAGGCCATTTTGGATTTGGTGCTCGGCAACAAGCCAGGACAGGTGTCAGATCTCGTGGTGGGAGAGTATTTGGTGAAATTGATCACAACTGCCTCACATTTAGCATAGCCTTGAAGAGTGAAAGGAGCAGTTATCGAGGGAAGATATTTAATTGGGGAAAAGGAAATTATGACGCTATCAGACTGGAGTTGGGAAGTACAGACTGGGAGCAATTGTTCCACAGAAAGGGCACAGCAGACGTGGAGACTATTTAAGGAACAGTTGTTGCGAGTGATGCACAAATTTGATCCTCTGAGACAGGTAAGAAGGGGTAAGATTAAGGAACCTTGGATGATGAGAACAGAGGAGCTTCTCGTCAAAAGGAAAAAGGCAGCTTACGTAAGGTGGAGGAAGCAAGGATCTAGCACAGCTTTGGAGGATTAGAGGGTTGGTAGAAAGGAGCTCAGAAACGGACTGAGGACAGCCAGGAGGGGGCATGAAAAAGGCTTGGCAAGAAGGATAAGAGAGAACTCAAAGGCATTTTACTCATACGTGAGGAATAAGAGAATGATCAGGGAGAAGGTAGGGCTGATCAGGGATAGCGTAGGGAACTTGTGCGTGGAGTCTGAGCAGAAAAGGGAAGCCCTAAATGAGTTTTTTGCTTTGGTTTTCACCAAGGAACGGGACCTTGTTGTAAATGAAAACTTAAAGGAGCTGGGATTCAGCCTTGACCAGATCAAGATTGATGAAGATGATGTGCTAGAAATTTTGGAAAACATTAAGATTGATAAGTCCAGGGCCAGACCAGATTTATCCTAGGCTGCTCCGGGAAGCGAGAAAGGAGGATTGGAAGGAGGCGAATGTTGTTCCACCTTTCAAGAAGGGTAATAGGGAAATCCCTGGCAATTACAGACCAATCAGTCTCACGTCTGTGGTCAGCAAAGCTTTGGAAAGAATTCTGAGGGATAGGATTTATGACTATTTGGCAAAGCATAGCCTGATTAAAGGCAGTCAGCATGGCTTTGTGAGGAGCAGGTCATGCCTTACAAATCTTATTGAGTTCTTTGAGGCGGTTTCAAGACAGGTCGATGACGGTCGAGCAGTGGATGTGGTGTATGTGGACTTCAGCAAGGCATTTGATAGGGTTCCCCATGGTAGGCTCATTCATAAAGTCAGGAAGTATGGGATACAGGGAGATTTGGCGATCTGGATTCAGAATTGGCTGGCTGACAGAAGGCTGTAGATGGAAAGTATTCTGCCTGGAAGACAGTGTTGAGTGGGGTCCCGCAGGGCTCTGTTCTTGGGCCTCTGCTCTTTGTAGTTTTTATAAATGACTTGGATGAGGAGGTTGAGGGGTGGGTTAACAGATGACACAAAGGTTGGAGGTGTTGTCGATCGTATAGAGGGCCACTGCAGGCTGCAGCGTGACATAGACAGGATGCAGAGCTGGGCTGAGAAATGGCAGATGGAGTTCAACCTGCATAAATGCGAAGTGATGCATTTTGGAAGATCAAACTCAAATGCTGAATATAGGATTAAAGACAGGATTCTTGGAAGTGTGAAGGAACAGAGGGATCTGGGTGTGCAAGTACATAGATCCCTCAAAGGTGCCACCCAAGTGGATAGGGTTGTTAAGACAACATATGGTGTTTTGACATTCATTAACAGGGGGATCGAGTTTAAAAGCCGCGAGGCTTTGCTGCAGCTCTATAAGTCCCTGGTGAGACCACACTTGGAATATTGTGTCCAGTTCTGGTCACCCTACTATAGGAAAGATACAGAGGCTTTGGAAGGGGTGCAAAGAAGGTATACCAGGATGCTGCCTGGACTGGAGGGCTTGCCTTATGAAGGAAGGTTGAATAAGCTCGGACTTTTCTCTCTGGAGAGAAGGATGAAGAGAGGAGACCTGATCGAGGTATACAAGATAATGAGAGGAATGGATAGAGTCAATAGCAGAGACTTTTCCCCAGGGCAGGATTGATTGGTACGAGAAGTCATAGTTTGAAGATATTAGGAAAAAGGTGTAAAGGAGACATCAGAGGTAGGTTCTTTACGCAGAGAGTTGTGAATGCATGGAATGCGTTGCCAGCGGTGGTGGTGGAAGCAAAGTCATTGGGGACATTTAAGCGACTGCTGGACTTGCACATGGATAGCAGTGAGTTGAGGAGTGCGTAGGTTAAGTTACTATATTTTACATTAGGATTAAGTCTCAGCACAACATTGTGGGCCTAAGGGCTTGTTCTGCGCTGTACTTTTCTATTATGGATTTCCTATTCTTATTAAAGCCTCAAAGTGTTGCAACTGTCTTCTGTTTGACTCCCTCTGGTTTCGCTTTTAAATTGCTCCCTTTGTCATCTTAATTCTGCTTCGCAATGTTCCAAGTGCTGCAACTTTCATTTAAAGTACTTCTATTGCCTTTTCTGTAGCCATGCCTTGCAGTGTCCATCTCACCATGGCAGGAACAGTCACAGTGAGCTGTAAGTCCTCTTTTAACTTCTATCGGCCTCAACCTGGTTTGTGCTCCATTCCTTTACATTTCGCCCCTTTTTCAACAGGCAAACCTCAGACACACTTGCACTCTTTTTTGAATCATAAATGGGGAATGTTCCTACAAACCCTCGATTCCAAATGGAATTTCTAACTGGCAGAAGAGACTAATCTTTAAGTTCTTTCAAGCACACGCTGTCTTTCTGAGCTTCTTACAAGATCTGAAGTAAAGATTTTAACTTAGAAAGCAGTTTTTGGTGCTATTTCCATGAGCTGTTTGTTTATTCAAGAGCTTGCAGCTGTGTACTGTCTGTGGAATTCTTATTGTGGTAAAGTCTTTGAAGCTGTAAACTTACAGAAATTTCTTCTAGTGGGTGCAATGGATATTTTCATCACTGTACTTCAGGTATGAAGCAATGGTGTTCATCATTGATCAGCATGTTCTACTTGACTGTAGAAGGTTGCTGCATCATTCCTCTTTTCTCCCTCCTTGACTGAGTCCAAGACCTTTTTATTTTCCAGTAGTAGAGGCACAATCTCTAGAGATTCTTAACGGGTAGAGACTCTTGTCTTAAACAAGATGTCGTTATTGCATGATACGTTAGTAAGACTGACATTGTTACTGAGATTATGAAGAGACCTGTTGATTTAGGTCTTCACTGCACAAGAGTCTAAGATGGTCTGCCTTATCCCCAGCCAAGCCTTTCTGACATCATTGGATTGGGTTGAGCTTACTGCCACCAACGGTAATTCTTTCGGGACCATTTCCTTTCCCAACAGATGTATTGATAGATTGAGATAAAGTAAGCTAGGCTTATGGGGACCATAAATATTGGCAGCAACATGTTGAACCAAATGACTTGATTCTGTACTGTAAAAAAAACTATATAATTGGAGAGAAAAATGCAGCTCTTTGCAACATTGTGAAATGTTCCTAAAGCTTAGCAAATGCATTTGCTTTATATTCAGTACATGTACATGATACAGAGATAAAAAAAAGTACCTGATTGCTGTACAAAAGTGCCAGTATCAGCATAAATTTGGCAGAACCCCATGGCATACTTGGAGTAGGTGCTGGTTTAAGCAAAATCATGCACATGTTTTACTTTCGCATCAGATGCTTATGAAGCAGGAATCTGACAATATTGATCAGTCTCAGTTCTAGTTTAGCAGGAGAGATATTTTCTTCTGTGTGTCATGTTAAATTAAAGTGTCAAAATAAATAAAAGAAAATTTAATAATAGATGTTTTCTTCGGTTTTCCTATCCTTTATTCAGTGCCGTATTAAATTCTTAGCAAGCAAAAGTATCAATGTTTTTCTGAGACAATACCACCTGGAAGATCAGAACTAAAGAAACTAAAAGATGATCTCTCAGAATGTTGCTCCAGAATCAACTAAAGCAAGACCTGAAAGAAGTTGTATTTGAATAATACATTAATTCAGAAGGTCCTAAATGATTTCACTGTTCAGTGATTTACTTTTGCATTGTTGTAGAGAAATACAACAGTTAATTTGCACATTGCATGTACCACAAGCAGAAAAAGACATAAATTACTTAAATTGAGTGGAAATCAGTAGCACAAAATGACCGATTGTGAACCATCAGCCAATTTTATTTTACAACCAATGTTTTTCTTCCACTGCTACTTTCCTACTCATTCATTATGTGAGTGTTACTGGTTCAGCCAGCATTTATTGCATATCTCCAATTGCTCTGGAGAAGATGGTGGTGATCTGATTTCATGAACTGCTGCAGGTATTGGGGTGTACGTACACCGCACAAAGCTATGTGGAAGGAGTAACTTCATGAAAATGGATATTTAGAGGTGTGCAAATTAACTGCGATTTGTCATTTCCCATTCACGTAAATAAATATTATACTTAATCTGTTTTAGATAGAAGGTAAAACTTGCCATAGTCTTACCAGGTCAGAGGGCTACTCCCTGCGCCCCTCCCCCACAGAGTGATGACTAGAAGTGGTTTAACCTGAGGGTTATCATGCCCCAAGTGAGGGAAGAAGTTAAGGAGAATCCTTCATAGAAATCTCAGCCAGAGTGGGAATTGAAGCCATACCATTGGTGTTACTCTACATCACAGTACAGCCATCCAGCCAGCTAAGCTAACTAACCCCATTGTTTTAGCGATATTCAGTTGATCAGCAAGATAACGTCTGTCTTTTTTTTAATTAATGCCAGGTGCTTTCACATCTATTTAAAAATGTAGCTATCTAATCTGAAAGGCAACATCTCTGACAGTGTAGCACACACTCAGTATCCAAGTCACCACTAGATTACAGATCCAAGTGCAACAACCTGCCTGTCTCTTCACCCCCATCCCTGTCTCTGTCCGACCAATCCTCCTTCCCCTGTCTCTGCTACCGCCCAGCTGTTAAGTGTGGCTCAGAAATGGCATCTTTGCATCTTAGTAACAAGATTGTGGGTTCATGTCTCACTACAAGGACAATAAGGCAAATAGTGTAAGTGTTGCTGGTTTAGAATAATCATCCAAAATTAAACATGCTTTAAGAGCACAGCAAGCCATGGACTAGCGTCGAATTATTCCTCCATTGAACTTTATTGTTGCCAATAATAGAACATTGTTCTTACAAAGTGAAATTTTCGCTTTGGAGGAAAGATTTCTCCACCGTCACTCTATAAAGAAAATTACAACAAAGTGAGTTGTGCATTCTCATACACAAAAAGGTGGCATCAAATTTCAATATTTGTAATGGCCCAGAAATGTTCCTTGCATCCTTCATAGCAATGCAGTGATGAAGGCACCCAAAAGTCTTTGTGTAGGTTTCAAATCTGCCCCATGTTATCGTGTGTTTGCCACAATGTGAATCATTTCAAGGCAATTCCACCACTTCAATAAAAGATTCCAATTTAATGTATGAACATAGAGGAATTAAAGCAAAAGTAGGCCTTCCAATCTGTTCCATCATTCAACAAAATCATGGCTGATTTTCCACCTAAACTCTACAATCACACATCACCCTCATATCCCTTAATTCGCTTAGTGGCTCAAAGTCTACTGACCATTAATTTAAATATACTCAATATTTGAAAAGATCAGCAGGTCTGGCAATATCTGTCAAGAGAAATCAGAGTTTACGTTTCAGGTCCGGTGACCCTTCCTCAGAACTGGAAAGACTCCAAGGGTCACTGGACCCAAAAATGTTAACTCTGATTTCACTTGACAGATGCTGCCAGACTTGCTGAGCTTTTCCAGCAATGTCTGCTTTTGTTTCAGATTTATAGCATCCACAGTTCTTTCAGTTTCAATATTTGAGCATTGGCGAATTATTCAGTTAGAGAATTCCAAGCATTCACACCTCTTTCAAAGAAGAAATTGCTCATCAACTGTATTCTAATTGACCAAAATCTGACAGTGACCTGTGTTCTGGATTTCCAATCAAAGAAAATATTTTCTCAGCATTTACTGTGTGAAGCCCCTTAAGCATGTTATATGTGATTCAATGAGACCTTTCTCAACCTTTTAAACTCCAAGGAATTTAGAGTCAATGTACGTGAAGCTGGAAGAGCACAGCAGGTCAGACAGCATCTGAAAAGCAGGGAAGTCAACGTTTCGGGCCAAAAGTCTTCATTAGACCTGGGGTGGGGGGAGGGCAGCCTGGAAGTAGATAAAGGGGTAGGATTGGAACTTGTGAAAAAGATAGGTGGTAGCAGGTATGGGGTTACTGTGATTGATCAGTGGGAAGAATGGAGTAGATAGGTGAGTAGGAAGATGGGCAGGTCAGGTCAGGGAGGCGAGGACGACGGGTAGGGCTAGACATGGGATAAGGCTAGGAGAGGAGGGAGTTTGAAGCTGGTGAAGTCAATATTGAGGCCATTGGGCTGTAAGCTGCCCAGGTGAAATATCAGGTGATGTTCCTCTAGTTTCTGTTTGACTTTAGTCTGACAGTGGAGGAGGCCAAAGATGGACATGTAGCTAGGGGTGTGGGGGGGGGGGGGGGGTGGAATGGCAACAAGAAGGTCAGGTTGGTTAGTGCGTGCAGAATACAGATGCTCCTCGAACTGGTCTCAACATCTCATCTGCAACTCCCTCATCAACTCTACACTCCCCGCCAACTTCTCCACCACACCCAGTACCTTTTCCTGCAACTGCAGGAGGTGCAACACCTACCCCTACACCACCCCTTTCACCTCCGTCCAAGGTCCCAAATAATCCCTCCAATCTGACAGACGTTCACCTGCACTTCATGCAACCTGATCTATTGTATCTGTTGCTCCTGATATGGTGTCCTCTACACTGGGGAGACCAAACACAGTCTTGGGAACCAGTTCCCAGAGCCAAATGGAAACTGAAGGAACAACACCTGATATTTCACCTGGGGAGCTTAAATCCCAATGAACTCAACATCAACTTCACCAGCTTCAAAGTCCCTCCTCCCCTAGCCATATCCCAAGTCTAGCCCCACCCCATCTCCTCCTTCCTGACCTGACCTAACCTGTCCATCTTCCTACTCACCTATTAGCTTTCACCCTTGCCACTGACCAATCACAATAGCTTCCTAACTACATTTACCTATCACCACCCCATCTACCCTAACCCCCCAGCCCCACTCCCTCCCTCTATTTACTTGCAAGCTCCCCTCCCCCTCCCCAGTCCTGTCGAAAGGTTTCAGCCCAAAATATTAGCTTTCTTGCTCCTCGGATGCTGCTTTACCTGCTGTGCTTTTCCAACTTCACATCTATTGTCTGTGACTTCCAGCGTCTGTAGTCCTTATTGTCTCCAAGGAATTTAGACCTAATCTACTCAGTCTCTCCACATAATACCATCAACCTAGCAACCAGTCTCGGGAATTCCTAATAAAGCAAGTGTATGTTTCCTTGGGTATTATCAAAAGTGCTCACACTGCAGGCTTTTCAATTTCCTGCAAATCACATTAAGGCATCCTTACTTTTGTAGGAGAAAGTGAGGACTGCAGATGCTGGAGATCAGAGTCGAGAATGTGGTGCTAGATAAGCACAACAGCCAGTATCAGAGGAGCAGGAGAATTGGTGTTTCGGGAATAGGCTCTTCCTTGTGAATTGTCGATTCTCCTGCTGCTGGATGCTTCCTCATCCTTACTTTTGTACTCCAGTCACTTTGCAACAAAACCTAAACCTAACATTTGCTTTCCCAAATTTTTGCTGTGCCTACCTGTTACACTTCTGCAATACATATGTAACAATATCCAGACTCAGATTCCTCTGAGTGCAAACATTTCACAGTCTATTACCATTCACAAACGTATTCTGCTTATTCTATTACTTATATTTTATTATTCTTCCAACCAAAAGCTGATAACTTCACACTTCACCATGTTGTATTTCATTGCCATTTGTTACCCTCTCATTTAATCTGTTTTTTCCCCCAATGGCCTCTTTACATTCTCCTTGTCACTTTCGTTCTTACCTAAGTTTTGTTAGTAAACTTATACTCAGTCCCCTTATCTAAATCACTGATATAGACTGTAAATATCTGAAATCCAATTACTGGTCCTTGCGCTACCCTGCTAATGGGAGACTACTAAACCAAAGTTTTGGGATTTTTTGCTTTTTTTGTAATCAAAATGGTGAATTCCACATTCTCTGTATAAAATGCAGGTTTTCCTGCTTTCTGCAGCCAGGATGGAGGTTTCCAGTTTCTTCATAGGCCTGCTGAATGCTTTCCTATATTCCATTGCCTAACACACAATGCATGTCCCTTTGCTTAAATTTTGAAATAAATTGTTGTTACTACATTCACAAACTTTCAAGCTGAATCCATGGTCTAAATTGTGCATCACCTTTTCACTGTCTTAGGAATTTTCTTTCTTCCTCTGTCTTCTAAAGCTTTTAAAATACCTTTTTATTCCCTTAAATCTGCTTTATGATATTTCTGATATTAACTTGGTTGTTCTTGACTTTGTTACTGTAATTGTGCCTTGTGATGGTGACACTCACTGTGAAAAGATGAGTGCTCCTTCCTTTATCTTCCAGTTTTCCCAGCCTGGTCTTTTGTATCACTAAAGTTCTTTTCTCCATGCCCACCAACATTTTTACCATTACTCACAGAGTGCCAAACCATTATCATATTATGATCACTTTTATTTAGAAAACCTTTTTACTGGAAGTTATAATTGTTCATTTCAGAATACTAGACTCAAAATTATCAGTTCTTTCACTGGGTCCTCAACATTATGAACATCCCCTGCACAACATCATTGCAAATATGGTTTGTCCAGCTTGTATGCGCTGTCCCAATCCAGAGTACTATTCCAGCATGAGATGTTGTCTTCTAGTACCACTCCAATATGAGATGCCATTTCCAGAACATTATTCTAAAATGAGGTGTGTTCCAGCAACCACTCCAGTATGAAATGCTGTGCTCCAGTGCAGTGTTCCAATATGAGGTGCATTCCAGCATATTATTCTAGTATGAGGTGTTGTGTTCCAATTCAATACTCCATTATGAGGTGTTGAGTTCCAGTACAGTATTCCACTATGATATGCCAGGTTTCAGAACATTATTCCAATATAGAGTATTGTATCCTAGTGCAATATTCCAGTATGGTGTGTTGAGTTCCAGTACAGTGTTACAACATGAGGGTTCGGTTCTAGTACGGTATTGTATTCTGTGATTGTTCCAATACTGTATTTCATTATGAGATACTGCGTTCCAATACAGTTTGTCAGTATGAAATGTTGTGTTCCACTGCAGTGTTCCAATATAAGGTGTTGTGTTCCAGTATATTATTGTGATATACTGGGTTTCAATATATTATTCAAGTGTGAGGCATTGTGTTCCAGTACAGTACAGAATTTCAGTATGGAGCGTTGAGTTTCAATACAGTAATCCAACATCAAGGTGTTGTGTTCAGTACATTATTCCAGTATGAGATGTTTTGTTCCAGAACACCATTCTAATACTAGATGCTGTGTTCTAGAACATTATTCCAGTATGAGGTGTCAAGCTCCAACATGAGTTGTATTTCAGTACATTATTACACTATGTGGTGTTATATTCCAGTAGTGTTATAACATGTACGCTTGTATTTCAGTGCAGTATTTCAACATGAATTGTTGTGTTAATTATTCTAACATAAGGTGTTGTGCTTCATTGTATCAAGCCAAGATTGGACATTTGTTCCAGAGTTGTTCTGTAAATAATTAAAAGTGGGTAGGCCTCTACCCTTTTTAAAACTGATGTCACACCATACTCGTGTGCATCAATAAGTATATAAAGCCACCTAAACAATCCAAAGCACTCCTTTCTAGGCAAGGTTTACACAATACAATGTGCAATAAGCTCTGTTTGTAAAGGGCAATGATTTTCATACTTTTTTAATCGCAGTGTAATTCTGAATGTTTTAATTGTGCTGTTAACCATGGTACTGCTCTAAGCGATTATAAACTAAATGTCATTTGCAGCATTATCCAACCAACACTGTCCATATTAACAGAAGATAAGAAGCTGCTAGGAATGTGTAACACCATACATTCTGGAGTATTTGAGGGAGGAATGATTCCTATTTTATAAATTACCTGACAACCAACAGTGTATTACACTCTTGAACACAGGTGCAATTTTTTTTCTCTCTGCGAGAATGATTTATGTGACCTGCAAATAGCAGTTATCTACAGTTGAGGCCCAGAGAATCTTGAATGAAAGCAAGCTGTGCAGGCATTTCACAGCAGCGATAAATTCCACATCAAATTTAATTTCACATAGTTTCTTTAAAATACAAGAAAATGTATTCATTATACTTTCATACCAACCATTATCAGCTTTGAAGGTGCATTGATGACAAGGATTAAAGTTAAAAATTGCTGGCATCTCCAACTGTGCTGTATTCTAATAACTCACTGGCATGCAGTTTTAAATTTCTAGCTTGCTGATTTTTGACATCTTCAATAGTGCAAGAATATAAAAAAGTATTGCTGCTACCAGCAGAGACAGCTTTAGTCTCCTGCAAATCCTGTGATCACTGAGCGGAATAACTGATGACATTCACTAAGTTACAATTACTATATTTAATGTTTAGTCTATTATTGAATCTCAGCGTAGAATATGATCTATATTAGCAGAAAGTGCAATCATAATGACATAGATTCAGAGAAACAGTGTATTGCTCTTTGTCTGATGGTTATTTTATACAAACATTTATCATTCTGAATAGTGATTCACTTCATTGCTAACTTATTTTTATAGCCTTCTTTTCTACCATTACCTCTGGATGTGTAACAGATATCTGTAAATCTGAATGAGTTCACATTTATTCCAATAATAAGACTTTGTCTCAATTCATTTTACTTCTACTGATCACAGAAGTGACCAATTATTGCCCATATTATTTTCTTTCCTTTCTGATCAATATATTTAATTGCATTTCACTGGTTGTTTCCTTTGTTATGTCCTGTAAGTTTTTATTTAAAACAAATATATTAAAGCAAATGAATAGAAAGCAGGATTTTTCAGCAATGCTTCACCTGAGGCCCACTGAAGATGTTACCTAGTAGGGAAATAAAATGTGTGGAAATGAACCTTCAAGCTCAGCAAGCAAACCTACATCCAACACCTCAACCTGAGCTCAAAAGTCGTCTCAAAAAAAGCATTTTTGCATCTCAGTTGCTGATATCTGTGATGCTCTGAGCAGAAAAAAGGATTCCCCTCCATTTCTATTACAGTCTGTTCTGTTATAACACAACAGTTGCATTCCCATGCGACCTCGTGTTGTACAAAATCGCGCAATAGAATTAATGGGGCCTATGGGAAAAACAGAGTTAGGAGCAGACCACCAAAAATATCAGTAAAGATCAAAACAAAAACAATAGTTAGCCGAACACAAACAATAGCACAATCAAAGTGAATGTTAAAATCATATATTTTAATGAAATAACGCATTAAATCTAACACTTTAAGGGGTTTCTGAGTTTGCTGAGTTACAGTACTGTATTAAGACAGGGACTGAGGGTCATCATCAGAATCATCATTACTCTCAGGTGCAGTTCTGAGTGCAGGGTTACGATGAAAGAAAATATTTAGCCCAGAAGTGGGTGGCTGTGGCTCATTGTTCGCAGACTGTTTCTTGGGAGTTGGACTAAAAAACGATATCTAGTTTTTGCTGCTTTGCCATCTTTCTTCTTTCATGAAGAAGCTGTTCATAGGGTCTCAGATACAACTTAATGCCACAAACTGCTATCCTGCTGCATTCTGCATTGTAGTCATAGAGTCATAGAGATGTACAGCATGGAAACAGAGCCTTTGGTCCAACCCGTCCATGTCGACCAGATATGGTCCAACCCTGGCAACATCCTTGTAAATCTTTTCTGAACCCTTTCAAGTTCCACAACATCTTTCTGATAGGAGGGAGACCAGAATTGCACACAATATTCCAACAGTGGCCTAACCAATGTCCTGTACAGCCGCAACATGACCTCCCAACGTCTGTACTCAATACTCTGACCAATAAAAGAAAGCATACTGAACATCTTCTTCACTATCCTATCTACCTACGACTCCACTTTCAAGGAGCTATGAACCTGCACTCCAAGGTCTCCATTGCCCTCTAACAGTTGCAACTGTTTCTCAACTTCCCTCAGGATCGAAGACAAAAGAGAAGTGGAGAGTTCTCATGGGGCTGCATCCTGGAGTTCTTCATCTTCATCTCGAGCTTCAACTTCCCTCACAGCAGCAAGTTGTTGTAGATCAGTCTCCACTTCTTCAAATCCAAATTGCTTGGCAAGAGTGCCACAATGTTCTCTGATCGCTGGAAGCTCCTCTGATGGTTCAATACCTTTAAAATCATGAAGAAAATCTGGGAGCAGCTTCTGCCAAACTCTATGCAAGCAGTCCTTCCTGACATCACCCCAGGCCTCCACAATGATGTCAATAACATTCTTAATGGTAAAGCTCTTCCAAAATTGAAGAACACTGTCCTCATGATCCCCCTTAGTAGCTGGAGTCAGCTTCTTGAATGTACACCTTAAATAATAAGTTTTAAATGCTGCAGTTGCCCCTGGTCCATGGGTTGTTTGAGAGAGTTTGTGTTCAGAGTAGAAATAGCACTTTGATGTTTTCAGAAAGCTCACCAATAGTGGGAGGATGGTTTGGTGCATTGTCCAGAATGAGGAGAATCTTGAAATCCAAATCTTTTCTCCTACAATAATTTCTAAAAACATCCTCGAAAACATCAACAATAAGGTCAGAAAAAAAAATTGTCCCATCATCCAACCGCTTTTGCTTGACCCGAAGTAAACACGGAGAGTGGGCTGAAGGTAACCGGGAATGGAATGGTGTGACAGCCAACAGGAGTTTTAAAAATATTGTGCCCCAATTCACCAATTGCGTCACAGCCAAATTGCGTTGACAAAATGCATATTATGGGAGAACAACATGTACCCAGAAGCTGTGACCTGCCCACCCTATTTTGAACAGCAATCAAAGAGGTCAAAACCTGGGCAAGTGAATTATGGCAAAAACTGAAAGGCAATTATCAGTCTGCCTTTGTTCTGACTGTTTATAAATACATCAACATTTAAAACAAACAACACAATTCTCTGATACTATAGTTAGAATTTTTCCAAAATAATGGTTACTTGTCAATTACATGGAGTTTCATTCATGCTTTCTGTCTATGGGTTTACTGGTGCAATCTTCACAGCTCACTACATTTCATATGCATCACATCCCGACAGCGCCATTCTTGTGCTAACATGTCCTGCCGCTGCCAGGACTATCTGGGATTCCTACAACCAATGCCACATTAAAGCCTAGCTGTACAACAGGTCAAACACTGGCAAGCAGAAACAGTCCTTCACTGTACATAGAGTGAAAGGGAAAGGAGAAAAAAAGCTTCTGAGGGCAAATAGATAGCACAGCTGACACTTGATTGGAACCAGAATTTCACAATCATAAACAAAGTCATAGAGTCATAGAGATGTACAGCACGGAAACAGACCCTTTGGTCCAACCAGTCCATGCCGACCAGATATCCCAATCCAATCTAGTCCCACCTGCCAGCACCCGGCCCGTATCCCTCCAAACTCTTCCTATTCATACACCCATCCAAATGCCTCTTAAATGTTGCAATTGTACCAGCCTCCACCACATCCTCTGGCAGCTCATTCCATTCACGTACCACCCTCTGCGTGAAAACGTTGCCCCTTAGGTCTCTTTTATATCTTTCCCCTCTCACCCGAAACCTATGCCCTCTAGTTCTGGACTCCCCGACCCCAGGGAAAAGACTTTGTCTATTTATCCTATCCATGCCCCTCATAATTTTGTAAACGTCTATAAGGTTACCCCTCAGCCTCCGACGCTCCAGGAAAACAGCCACAGCCTGTTCAGCCTCTCCCTGTAGCTCAGATCCTCCAACCCTGGCAACATCCTTGTAAATCTTTTCTGAACCCTTTCAAGTTTCACAACATCCTTCCGATAGGAAGGAGACCAGAATTGCACGCAATATTCCAACAGTGGCCTAACCAATGTCCTGTACAGCTGCAACATGACCTCCCAACTCCTGTACTCAATACTCTGACCAATAAAGGAAAGCATACCAAACGCCTTCTTCACTATACTATCTACCTGCGACTCCACTTTAAAGGAGCTATGAACCTGCACTCCAAAGTCTCTTTGTTCAGCAACACTCCCAAGGACCTTACCATTAAGTGTATAAGTCCTGCTAAGATTTGCTTTCCCAAAATGCAGCACCTCGCATTTATCTGAATTAAACTCCATCTGCCACTTCTCAGCCCATTGACTCATGTGGTCCAGATCCTGTTGTATTCTGAGGTAACCCTCTTCGCTATCCACTACACCTCCAATTTTGGTGTCATCTGCAAACTTACTAACTGTTGCTCGTATCCAAATCATTTATGTAAATGACAAAAAGTAGAGGGCCCAGCACCGATTCTTGTGGCACTCCACTGGTCACAGGCCTCCAGTCTCTGTCTTCACCATCACCCTCTGTCTTCTACCTTTGAGCCAGTTCTGTATCCAAATGGCGAGTTCTCCCTGTATTCCATGAGATCTAACCTTGCTAATCAGTCTCCCATGGGGAACCTTGTCGAACATCTTACTGAAGTCCATATAGATCACATCTACTGCTCTGCCCTCATCAATCTTCTTTGTTACTTCTTCAAAAAACTCAATCAAGTTTGTGAGACATGATTTCCCACGCACAAAGCCATGTTGACTATCCCGAATCAGTCCTTGCCTTTCCAAATACATGTACATTCTGTCCCTCAGGATTCCCTCCAACAACTTGCCCACCACCGAGGTCAGGCTCACCGGTCTATAGTTCCCTGGCTTGTCTTTACTACCCTTCTTAAACAGTGGTACCACGTTTGCCAACTTCCAGTCTTCCGGCAACTCACCTGTGACTATCGATGATACAAATATTTCAGCAAGAGGCCCAGCAATCACTTCTCTTGCTTCCCACAGAGTTCTCAGGTACACCTGATCAGGTCCTGGGGATTTATCCACTTTTAACCGTTTCAAGACATCCAGCACTTCCTCCTCTGCAATCTGGATATTTTGCAAGATGTCACCATCTATTTCCCCACAGACTATATCTTCCATATCCTTTTCCACAGTAAATACTGATGCAAAATATTCATTTAGTATCTCCCCTATTTTCTGTAGCTCCACACAATGGCCGCCTTGCTGATCTTTGAGGGGCCCTATTCTCTCCCTAGTTACCCTTTTGTCCTTAATATATTTGTAAAACCCCTTTGGATTCTCCTTAATTCTATTTACCAAAGCTATCTCATGTCCCCGTTTTGCCCTCCTGATTTCCCTCTTAAGTATTCTTCTACTTTCTTTATACTAAGGATTCACTTGATCTATCCTGTCTATACCTGACATATGCTTCCTTCTTTTTCTTAACCAAACCCTCAATTTCTTTCGGCATCTAGCATTCCCTATACCTACCACCCTTCCCTTTCACCCTGACAGGAATATACTTTCTCTGGATTCTTGTTATCTCATTTCTGAAGGCTTCCCATTTTCCAGCCGTCCCTTTACCTGCGAACATCTGCCCCCAATTAGCTTTCGAAAGTTCTTGCCTAATACCGTCAAAACTGGCCTTTCTCCAATTTAGAACTTCAACTTTTAGATCTGGTCTGTCCTTTTCCATCACTATTTTAAAACAAATAGAATTATTGTCACTGGCCCCAAAGTGCTCCCCCACTGACACCTCAGTCACCTGCCTTGCCTTATTTCCCAAGAGTAGGTCAAGTTTTGCACCTTCTCTATTAGGTACATCCACATACTGAATCAGAAAATTGTCTTGTACGCACTTATGAAATTCCTCTCCATCTAAACCCTTAACACTATGGCAGTCCCAGTCTATGTTCGGAAAGTTAAAATCTCCTACCATAACTACCCTATTATTCTTACAGATAGCTGAGACCTCCTTACAAGTTTGTTTCTCAATTTCCCTCTGACCATTGGGGGTCTATAATACAATCCCAATAAGGTGATCATCTCTTTCTTATTTATCAGTTCCACCCAAATAACTTCCCTGGATGTATTTCCGGGAATATCTTCCATCAGCACAGCTGTAATGCTGTCCCTTATCAAAAATGCCACTCCCCCTCCTCTCTTGCCTCCCTTTCTATCCTTCCTGTAGCATTTGTATCCTGGAACATTAAGCTGCCAGTCCTGCCCATCCCTGAGTCATGTTTCTGTAATTGCTATGATATCCCAGTCCCATGTTCCTAACCATGCCCTGAGTTCATCTGCCTTCCCTGTTAGGCCCCTTGCATTGAAATAAATGCAGTTTAATTTATTAGTCCTACCTTGTCCCTGCCTGCCCTGACTGTTTGACTCGCTTCTGTTCTCAGCTGTACCCGTCTCAGATTGATCTCTTTCCTCACTATCTCCCTGGGTCCCATCCCCCACCTTACTAGTTAATGTGTTGTCTCTTTACATCATCACCTGTCTGATTGACTATCATTGCAACCACAGCTGCAGGAATGAAGCCACAGTCTACCTGTCCTTAAATCCATACCATGTTAGAGTTCTGTCTGAAGGAATGTTGCTCTTTCCCTGAAACCAGTAGAACATAACGTCTTGTCTTTGTCCAATGTGGGAGCATCAAACTGTTGATAATGTTAGCTGTTATTGGACCACAAGCATTGAAACCTCATCTTCAACAAGACTACCATGTGCTCCACACTGACTGTGGCAAAAAAGTAGACTGTGTTATATCAGTACTCAGCTGCGTTCAGGGGGTTGTGTAATGGAGGCATCAACCAAGGTTGCAGAAGGTAGCCTATATTTCCTAGTAACCGTCCATGCAATGTTATTGGCCCTTGAAAAAAGTAGGAAGCTTGAAGTTATGAAGGGTAAAGGAATCATGGCAGCTTCCAGGGTATTTGGCATAGACATTTAAAATGTGGTAGCAATGATCAAAAGGTGACTCCTACATTGACTGAATAGAAGTGTTCTCCATTTATGGAATTGATTTAGTTGCGATATGGTGCTCTCAACATGCTGTGGGCTTTAGCCTGAAACATCTATTTTTCTGCTCCTCAGATGCTGCCTGACCTGCTGTGCTCTTCCAGCACCACACTCTTGACTCTAATCTCCAGCATCTGCAGTACTCACTTTCGCCTATGCTGTGTGTACAGTCTGCCATGCCTGTACCTGGGGGAAACCTGCTATGTTGGCAAAACATGCTGCCTAGGCTGCATCACTGATCTTGTCGTGAACAAACAAGGTGAAGTGATGTGATCTGTCACAAATTGTATCAGTAACAGCATTGATCCATTTGTGTGTTATGAATTGAGAGATCTCACCGACGTCCCAGTGGCTCCTTGGGAGCAGGAGTTGAATAAAAATATGGCACTGCTGTCACTTTGATGTTCACTGAGATAGGATGGCCACTCACCCTTCAGTTTGTGAGCCCCACTGCACGAGACAATGCAGTTTTGTGACAGAATCCCAGGACATGCTCAGACAGAGCCCCAATCATCAGGAGGAAATGGTATTGAAGATGAAAAACTGTACATCCTCAGGGGGCCTTTGGCTGTGACTTCTTCTTGTGAAGACTGTTAAGCAGCTGCTGGGGGCTGTTATTGTTCCTAGGCTTGCTGGCATATTTGTTCTTCCTTAGTCTCTCTATGATTTCAATATACATCTCCCACAGCATAAATGGTCTCTGTTGTGACTGGATCCATTGCTCATGGTTCCAATGAAGCTGTGTGGGAAGTATGAGAAACAGAAAAGGTCCTTAATAATGTGAGCAGTCAGTATTTGCATCACACATAAATGACAGTTTAACATTGTTCTCAATACAGTGGGACATGGAGATTCCGATATGGAGGGCCATGGAATGCCTCTTCAGGGATTTTTGAAATAAGGACTTGAATCCAATATATTTGGAACAAGCATGTCATGTGAATACAGTATGAGATTGTACACGTGGTAGGATTATTGAAACCTTGTGTTCCCAAGTCAACACCCAAGAAAGACAGCATTGCATTTAAGATCAGATTGTTAAATATTTACAGATGAAGGTGAGAGGTAATCAGCTACAAATCATTGTGCAACCAATGAGAACTTGAATTACCTTTGTGAATTGTGGCCTGCAGTTGATACTTTAAGGTCACCTGTAATTACCTCTAGTTCACAGAGATGTCTGTGATCAATCTCTATTTACCAATGACATGATCAAGATTGTCTGTGGCCAGGATTTGCATCTTACATAGTTGGTCATTGCACGCATTTGCTGTGAAGTTGAGTAGAGTACGTGCAGATTGGGAGGCAGGAAGTCAGAATTTGGTGCTTGCAAACTGTTGGGAGGGGGCAGCATTGTGTGGTCCCTTTAAAAGATAACGTGATTTGTCTGTGTTTTGAGCTTTAAAATAGATGTCTGTGAGCAGCAGCTTGTAAGTTTGCAAGTACACAGAGAGCAGCTGAATTGTAACATTTGTATCAATAAACCGGAGAGTTAGCAGGCCAAGCAGCAGTTTTTTTTTAACTAAGACGATGGGTTTTTGAATTTAGCTGATCAATTTGAGCTAGGTGCTTTGATACCAAAAACCTATTAAATTTAAGTCTCATGGTTTTCACAACATAGGGCCAATCCTATTGTAAAGAATATTGACACATCCTCATGGGTATGAAAAGAAGAGGGCAGTTGGACAAAGACCCCAGAGCGAGCTGCTATCCACCAGACCTAACAGCCCTCAGCTCTCACAGCCTCCTCTGTGTCTTAGGGAAAGCACCATCTCAATAACACTGGTACCAACAGCACAACCAGATAATATTCCTGACAGAAGAATCGACAGATAAGGCACAGAACATTCCGTTGTAATTTCAAGAGACTAAGTTCAATTTTTTTTATGAGTGAGACTTGTCTTTATTGGAACCGAGTACCATTAGCATCATGCTTTTTTTGGGAATAGTTAGCAGTTAGAAGGGATTTATTCAGTTTATCAATAGTTTAGTTAATTTGTTCACTGCTGGAGTTAGATAAATTTTTACCTGTAGATTTTAAAGTGAATGTCAGGGATTTATTTTATTTAACTGTGAGAAGTTGTTGAAACGCAGGACTTTTCACACCCTTTTTAGAGATTATGGGGCATTTTGGTGTTAGTTCTCAGAGGGGGGTCAATCTCTGCTTCATAACACCTTTCACACGGAAAATTCTACCATTACAGATATCTTCTCTCTGCACTGTGTAAGTATATGATTCATGCAATTGCCCTTGGAGAACCTCACAATGCTCACAAGTACAGCCTGTAGCTTCAGTCATCCAACAAATTTCTACAATTCTAGATGGCTCTACATCAAGGTTCTCTCTAAGCAAAGTCCCTGGACTTGCCAAATCAAGTTGGCCCCCATAATGATCATATACATGCACGAAGGGCTGTGCACTTAAATAAATCGCCCTAGCACTCCACAATGAAATGGAGAGGAATGTTGCTCCATATGCAAGAACACATCAAGCTACCTCTTGAAGGCCTGTTGCAAATCCATTCACACACATAGTCTGATCATTGCACTCTTGACCTCTAAAACCTTCCTATTCATCTACCTGTCCAAATGTCTTTTAAATGTTGTTACTGTACCTGCATCTACTAATTCCTCAAGCTGTTCTTTCCACATACGAACCACCCACTGTCTGGTCTTCTTTAAATTGTTCTTCTCAACCTTAAAAACATATCCTCTAGTTTTGTACTCTCCTACCCTAGGAAAAAGACCTTTGCTATTTACCTCATCTATACCTCTCACGATTGTATACACCTCCATCAGGTCACCCCTCAACCTCATACACTCCAGCAAAATGTCCCACTTATCCAGCCTCCCCTTATAACTCAAATCCTCAAGTCTCAGTAACACCCGTGTAAATCTTTTCTGACCCTCTCCAATTTAATAATATCATTCCTATAGAAGAGTGATCAGAACTGCACACAATGTATGACCCCTTATTTTTAAACAACAACCCATAGTTCTAGATTATAGTACAAGAGGAAACATCTTTTCCACATTCACCCTGCCATGATCCTGCAGAATCTTATATTTTCAGTTATGTGATCTCTTCCTCAACGAAACTGCATCAAAAATAATTCTAACCTGACCACACTTCTTCTTAAGACAACCCACCCATTCCAAGTATTAGTCTACAAGTCTGCCCTAAAGTGCTTCCAATGTATTTACATCTTTCCTTAAATAAGGAAAAAATTGCTGTAAACAGTACAGTACTCCAGGTGTGGTCTCACCTCTATTAATGCCCTGCTTCACTGATGTGGAAGTACTGGTGTTGGACTGGGGTAGACAAATTCAGAAATCACATGACACCAGATTATAGTCCAACAGGTTTATTTGAAATCACAAGCTTTCAGAGCCTGATGAAGGGGCTATGCTCTGAAAGCTTGTGATTTCAAATAAACCTGTTGGACTATAATCTGGAGTCATGTGATTTCTGACCTGTTTCACTGAAGCATAGCCTCCCTACTTTTGTTAATTCACATTGCAATAAAACTAACATTTTACCAGCTTTCATAATTTCTTGTTTTCCCTGCACACTAACCTTTTCATGATTCATGCACCAGGACACCCAGATCCCTCTGCAATCCCACAATGTAAATATTGCTTCTTTTTTTATTCTCCCTGCCAAATTAAACAATTTCACATCTTCCAAGATTATATACCATTTATCATATCTTTGCTATTCGGTTAACTTGTCTGTCACTTTGTAGGTTCTTTATATCCTCTTCATGATACATTATCTTATCGATATTAGTGTCATATACAAATTTGGCGAGCATACTTTCATCTAAGACACTTATGTAAATGGTACAATGTTGAGGCCTCAGTGCTGAGACCTGTGACAGATTTCTCATTACATCTTGACAACCAAGAAATTGCCTCTTTATGGCTACTCTCTGTTTCCTGTTAGTTAGCCAACCTACCATCTGTGCCAATATGCTACCGACTGCACCACAACCCTTATTTTCCACAATAAAATGTGATGTGGCACCTTACCAAATGCCTTTATGCACAGCACATAATATTTCTTTTCAGAATTATAACAAATTGGATAAGTTAGAGTCATAGAGATAAACAGCACAGGAAAAAAAATCTTTAGTCCAAATCGTCCATGTCAACCAGATATCTTAAATTAAACTAGTCCCATTTGCCAGCATTTGGCCCATATCCCTCTAAACCTTTCCTATTCATGTACCCATCCAGATGCCTTTAAAATGTTGTAACTGTACCAGCTTCCACCACTTTCTCTGCTAGCTCATTCCATACAAGCACCAGCCTCTGCCTGAAAAGATTGCCCCTTCGGTCCCTTATAAATCTTAAACGAAAACAGAAGTTTCTGGAAAAGCTCAGCAGGTCTGGCAGTTTCTGTGAAGAGAAATCAGAGTTAGCATTTCGGGTTCCAGTGACCTTCCTCAGAACTGATGGTAGCTAGGAAAATTTCAGCTTAAATGCAGAAGATAGGTTGGGGGAGGGGGTAAGGAGTAAACAATAGGTGGGGGATAGAGCCCAAAGAAAGAGAACAGTTGGACAGACAAAGGAGTAGATAATGATTCGGGTGGAGGGTGAGTAACTGTAAATGGAGATTGGTTTCCATCACAACTGATGGTACACCAGCCATGCTTGATGTAAATGGGGGCTTTGTTACATTTTGCAGAAATAATCACCTTTTCCTCTCATTTGTCAATTGCCCTTGTATAATCCACTAGAAAACATTAGTGAGTAAAATTATGGATATTTCTCATATGATGACAGCTGTTGTTAAGATTAAAAGCAAGAGCATTTCAGGACTGTTTGTTTAAATCCTTAATGGATGAACTTGATGCTGCCTATGGTGAACTAATTCTCTATGCTGATGTGAGGTGATTAAATTGAGTGAAGATATTTCAAAGTTTTTTTCAATCCTGATGCCTGAAATTGTCTTTTTTTTATTCTGGAATGAAGAAATGAAATGCACAGTTAACTGTCAGAAATGTGTGGTTGCTCTTCATTACATTCCTTACATACATAACCTTAAAACTGAATGAGTTGAACTGTGGGGAAAGGACAGATACTTGGAATATATGATCAGTATGCTGAATGGATTCAAAATGTAGCTGAGTCTGTAGTCCTCCCAATTAAAAATATAAAATGCTGCAATACTTCCCTAGTCTGGGGAAAACACTAGAAAAAAAAAATCAAAATCAAGATCAAAGAAGAATGGATCAATCTAGAAAACTTGTGGACACTTTTAGGGAAGTTAGCAGAGGAATTCAACAGGCAATTTCAGGGATTATAACTGTTGGAACAAATTATCATGCTTGTCTTAAATCCATTCCTTCAGGTAGATTTTTGTGGATTTGCTCCCAAATTTCATCAGATAGAACATTACAGCACAGTACATGCCTTTCGGACCTCAATGTTGTGCTGACCTGTGGAACCAATCTAAAGCCCATCTTACCAACACTATTCCATTTTCATCCATATGTTTATCCACTGCCCATTTAAATGCCCTGGACGTTGGTGAATGTACTACAGTTGCAGGGCAGTTCCATGCCCCTACTACTCTCTGAGTAAAGAAACCACCTCTGACATCTGTCCTATATCTATCACCTTTCAATTTAAAGCTATGTCCCCTGGTGCTTGCCATCATCATACGAGGAAAAAGGCTCTCACTTTTCACCCTATCTAACCCACTGATTATCTTATATGTCTCAATTAAGTCACCTCAACCTTCTTCGCTCTAATGAAAACAGCCTCAAGTCCCTCAGCCTTTCCTCATAAGACCTTTCCTCCATACAGGCAACAGTCTGGTAAATTGCCTCTGAACCATTTCCAAGGCTTCCACATCCTTCCTATAATGCGGTGACCGGAACTGTACGCAATACTCCAACTGTGGCCGCACCAGAAGTTTGTACAGCTGCAACATGACCTCGTGGCTCCGAAACTCAGACCCTCTATCAATAGAAGCTAACACACTGTGTGCCTTCTTAACAACCCTATCAACCTGGGTGGCAACTTTCAGGGATCTATGTACATGAACACCAAGATCTCTTTGCTCATTTACACTGCCAAGAATCTTACCATTAGCTTAGTACTCTTTATTCCTGTTGTTCTTTCCAAAGTGAATCACCCCACACTTTTCCACATTAACTCCCATTTGCCACCTCTCAGCCCAGCTCTACAGCTGATCTATGTCCCCCTGTAAACTGCATTATACTTTGACACTGTCCACAACTCCACTGACCTTAATGTCATCTCCAAATTTACTAACCCATCCATCTACACCCTCATCCAGGTCATTTATAAAAATGACAAACAGCAGTCGACCCAAAACAGATCCTCGCAGTACTCCACTAGTAATTGAACTCCACAATGAAAATTTCCCATCAACCACCACCCTCTGTCTTCTTTCAGGTAGCTAATTTCTGATCCAAACCACTAAAACACTCTCAATCCCATGCCTCCGTATTTTGTGCAATAGCCCACTGTGGGAACCTTATCAAACGCCTTACTGAAATCCATATACACATCAACCACTTTACCCTCATCTACCTGTTTTGTCGCTTTGTCAAAGAACTCAATAAGGGTTGTGAGGCACGACTGACCCTTGGCAAAACTGTATTGACTATCCCTAATCAACTTATTCCTTTCTGGATGATTATAAATCCTATCTCTTAAAAGCGCTTTCCCACACTTTACCCACAACTGAAGTAATGCTCACTGGTCTATAATTACCAGGATTGTCCCTACTCCCCCTGTTGAACAAGGAGATAACGTTTGCTATCCTCCAGTCTTCTGGCACTATTCCTGTAGACAATGATGACATAAAGATCAAATCCAAAGGCTTGGCAATCTTCTCCCTGGCTTCCCAGAGAATCCTAGGATAAATCCCATCCAGCTCAGAGGACTTATCTATTTTTACACTTTCCAGAATTGCTAGCACCTTCTCCTTGTGAATCTGAATCCTGTCTAGTCTAGTCGCCTGTATCTCTGTATTCTCCTCGACAACGTTGCCTTTTTCCAGGGTGAATACTGATGAAAAATATTCATTTAGTGCTTCCCCTATCTCCTCAGACTCCACACACAACTTCCCACTACTGTCCTTGATCAGCCCTAACCTTACTCTAGTCATTATTGTATTCCTGATATACATATAGAAAGCTTTAGGGTTTTCCTTGATTCTATCTGCCAATGACTTCTTATGATCTCTCCTAGCTCTTCTTAGTTCTCTGTTTAGGTCTTTCCTGGCTAGCTTGTAACTCTTAAGCACCCTAACTGAGCCTTCACGCTTCATCCTAACATAAGCCTTCTTCTTCCTCTTAAGAGATTCAACTTGCTTAGTTATCCCTGGCTCCCTCACTTGACCACTTCCTCCGTGCTTGACAGGTACATACTTATCAAGGACATGCCGTTGCTATTTCTTGAATAAGTTCCACATTTCAATTGTGCCCATCCCCTGCAGTTTCTTTCCCCATCCCATACATCCTAAGTCTTGTCTAATCACATCGTAATTGCCTTTTCCCCAGTTATAACTCTTGCCCTCCTGTTTATACCTATCCTTTTCCATCACTAAAGTAAACATAAACGAATTACCGTCACTATCACTAAAATTCTCACCTACCATCTAACACTTGGCCGGGTTCATTACCCAGTACCAAATCTAATGTGGCTTCACCTCTTGTGGACCTGTTTACATAATTAGTCAGGAAACCCTCCTGCACACATTGGACAAAAACTGACCGATCTAAAGTACTCGCACTAAAGTATTTCCAGTCAATATTTGGAAAGTTAAAGTCCCCCGTTACAACTCCTATCCAGAATTATCTTTGCTATCCTTTCCTCTACATCTCTGGAACTATTCAGAGGCCAATAGAAAACTTCCAACAGGTTGACCTCTCCTTTCCTGTTTCTAACCTCAACCCATACTAACTCAGTAGACAAGTCCTCAAACGTCCTTTCTGCCAACATAGTGCTGTCCTTGGACTAACCATGCCACATCTCCCCCTCTTTTACCATCTTCTCTGTTCTTACTGAAACATCTAACTCCCAGAACCTGCAACACCCATTCCTGTCCCTGCTCTATCCATGTCTCCAAAATGACTCCAACATCAATGTCCCAGCTGCAAGTTCACCCACCTTATTCTGGATGCTCCTGACATTGAAGTAGACATACTTCAAACCATTTTCCTGCTTGCCGGTGCACTCTGGTGATCTTGAAACCATATTTCTGACCTCACTACTCTCAACCTCCTGTTCACTGGAACTACAATTTAGATTCCCATTCCCCTGATGAATTAGTTTAAACCCTCCTGAAGAGCATTAGCAAATCTCACCCCCCTCTCCCCACCAGGATATTGGTACCCCTCTGGTTCAGGTGTAGACCATCCTGTTTATAGATGTCCTACCCCAGAATGAGCCCGAATTTTCCAGGTATCCAAAACCCTCCATCCTGCACCATCCCTGTAGCCACATGTTCAACTCCTCTCTCTCCCTATTCCTCACCTCGCTAGCACGTGGCACCGGCAACAAACCAGAGATAACAACTCTGTTTGTTGAAGCTCCAAGCTTCCACCCGAGCTCTCTGAATTTCTGCCTTACATCCTTTTCCTACTTATGTCATTGATGCCTATGCGGACCACGACTTGAGGCTGCCATCCCTCCCCCTCAAGGATCCTGAAAACATGATCCGAGACATCACGGACTCTGGCACCTGGGAGGCAACACACCAATCATGAGTCTCTCTCATTCCCACAAAACCTTCCATCTGGGAGGCAACACACCAATCGTGAGTCTCTCTCATTCCCACAAAACCTTCCATCTGGGAGGCAACACACCAATCGTGAGTCTCTCTCATTCCCACAAAACCTTCCATCTGTCTCCTGACCTGTGGAGTCCCCAGTGACAAATGCTTTACTCCTCTGTCTCCTTCCCTACTGAGCAACAGGGATAGACTCTGGCTTCCACCATGGCTTATCCTTGGTAAGTCATCCCCCCTACAACAGTATCCAAAATGGTGTACTTGTTATTGAGCTGAATGGGGAATCCCTGCACTGTCTTTTGGTTCCCTTTCTGTCCCCTAACTGTAATCCATCTGCCTTTTTCGTGAATCTGAGGTGTGACTACCTCTTTGTAACTCCTCTCTATATCCCCCTCCGCCTCCTGAATGATCTGAAGTTCATCCAGCTCCAGCTCCAATTCCTAATGTGGTTTTCAAGGAGCTGGAGTTGGGTGCACTTCCCACAGATGCAGTCAGCAGGGACACTAGTTGTGACCCTTACCTCCCACATTCTGCAGGAGGAACATTCAATTGCCCTAACTGCCATTCCCACTATTCTAAATTCCCAAAGAGTACATTGAAAATTAAAGAACATAAAAGAATTATTTACTCAGTTTGAATCCACACCTACATTAAGAATTTCTTAAGATGTCTTAATGGACATCATCCAATGCTCAAATTCTCCTGAAATAAAGCAAACAAACAAATCTTCTTGATGTTCTCTACTGCTATCTCCACAAACTTATCTTCACTGGACAATATACACATTGGGATTTCATAGTTCCAAACACTAAGACTGGACACTGAAAGTGATGGATAGGGTTTCAATCAAACAGGCTGCTATATCCCAGATGGACACGGGCTGCACTCATCCTGTACAGTGGAAAGTAGTCCATCATACTGCCTTATAGATGGTGGACAGACACCGGAAGACAGACTACTCACTGCAGAAAAGTCCAGATCAAAACAAAAAGATTTTTGGAGACTTGTAAACAGAGAAAAATACCAGCTCCTATTATCCTGTGCTTTTAAAATGAAAGCTTACTTTGATTCCACACATCTTTGAGATAGCATTCTCTTAAATGAAGGTAAGTCCAAGTCTATGTTTCCTGCCCACCTCACCGATACCCATTTAATAGACTGATTTTGACTAGCAACTGAAACTAAACCCTACTTCAAAGCACTGGCTGATAATGTGCAGTCACAGGTATCACATTGAGAATAGAAAAGACAAAATGAATAACTATATGTACTTGGTTTTGTATTTATACACAACTAAAAGTAAACTTTATTTATTCTATTCATTTTCAAGGTAGATCATGGGTTACACATAAAGTGACCTTGTGGTTGAAAAGCTTGGAGATCACTGTTTTGTAGTGAAGGCCAATGTAAAATAACTGTTCAACTCATCTACCATCTGCTTACTTTTCATTATCTCTATAGACTTACTTTCTACTGGACTAACTCCCACTTTGTTAACTTATGTTTAAATATTGTATTGTCAGAATCATATAATGAAGCACAGCACTTCATATAGCATTCTATCAGTTGTACATATTTCAGTAACACTTTCATTCTACACCATTATAACATACTGCTGTCATCATTGGTGGACTGTCCAATATCAGACATGTTCTCAGATAGCTCAAACATGGCCTGGGATTGATTTTCCAATTCTGCTTCAGAGAAGTGATGAAGAATTCTGATATAAAGCTTGAAGCACATCCAACGCAATAGTCAAATGACGTAACAGCACTGGTTGTTGAAAGGAAGTCAATGGTTTTTCGGACTGTGCAGTGGAGCAGGGGAGGGTATTGGGGGTGAAGTTATCTCTGCACTTCATGACATTAAGGATTGGGCAATCCAAAAAATTGTTTTCCACAGGGAAAATCTTGTTATCATAAAACAGGTCCTTGTTCATAGCATTATCACAAATCCTTCATGCTAAATAATAAAACAGGTACTGTTTCAATGCTTTACACCACTGAAGTACTTTTACGTTAACCGTTGCACAATAATTCAGCCAATGAATCTGCACTAAATTGTTCAAGATGTTAACATCTATAGCAGCACACCTTGTTTGATGACTCTATTATATCCCATCTTCTTCTTGGTCTCTGTTCTGTTTAATTTCTATATGGTAACTGCAGAGACTCCTTCAACATATGCTTCAAAAGCCCAAGGATTTTGCCCTGGTTAAGTAGTCATACTAAATGAGTAATTGAGTGCAATTCAAATGCCTGTATTCTGAAGCTAATCTTGGAAAGGAAATAGCTTACAGCCATTTGAACAAAATATAAGAATGCAGAAATGGTGACAAATTTAATTGCTCTGAACACATTTAGCACACTAAACCAAAAGTGATGCAGATTTAATATCTGATGAGTTCCAGTTCAGCATCTGCTTCTAACAATGCTACCCAATCCAAATCATCCACTACTCACATTCTGACAAATTTTATTCAGCCCATTTTTAATGCTGAGCAGGATACAACGTCTCCATGTGTTTTACAGATTTCGAGCACAGAGATAAATTGCTTAACTCTTGCATGATGGAGCAGGAGAAAATGTCAAGTAGTCTTTCAATTCCTGCACTGCATAGGAATACATCCTAGGTGAATATAATTCAAAGCAATCGACTTTGCTTCCAGTTAACAATTACCTAAAATTATTTCACTAAAGTTCAACTCACCTAATGGTTCAATGGGCTTAACCAGTTGTGTAGATGAGTGAAGCATCCAAATTTGAAATCAGCTCAGTCCCAAATTAATGGATCTTTACAAGCTTGGTGTCAAATTGAGTTCAGTGCCCTTGGTGGGAAACGAAGAATAATGGCCAAGGTTTGTGCTCTAATCACTATCTGGTGATTCCTGTTTGAAATGTGCATGTGTGGACTTAAATTGAGGATGCAGTCAACAGGTTTACCTTGAATACATTGAAAAGCTCACTTCAATGTGACACAAATGTTTAAAGTCCATTTGGAAAAGGACGAAGAGACAAGGTGATGTGTAAGTCTGTATCCTAGCAAGGAGTGAATGACTCCGGAAGAAGAAGAGAGAAATGTGGCATGGGAAACTTGCTCCAAAAGTTATCGGGGGCAAGGTAATGCATTTCGTCAGCATCTCTCTAGCTCTAGTTTTTAATGCAGATAAAACTTACAGTGAGTTATTTTGACATTGAATAATAATGGATCAGTTGCTCACTGTATATCTCTCCAGAGATCTACTGACTTCTGCACAAATAAAAAATTGAAGTGACATGTGATGGGCAGCTGATCCAACTTTCACAATTTTTCACAGAGTAAAACTTTAGGCCAAGGTACATTGATGACTTCAGATTATTCGGCATAAAACGCTGTTTAAAGAAAACTACAAAAAGCAGCCTACTGCCACACTGTACAGATGTGCATAGATAACCTATTGCAGAAGACATGAAGAAATTACTTTTATAGGAGCCACCCTCATATATCTCAACAATGTCCTTCATCATTCAAGGAGAAAGTGAGGTCTGCAGATGCTGGAGATCAAAGTTGAAACTTTATTGCTGGAACAGCACAGCAGGTCAGGCAGCATCCAGGGAACAGGAGATTCGACGTTTCGGGCACAGGCCCTTCTTCAGGAATGAGCAGAGAGTGTTCCCCCCTCACTTCTCTCCAAGGCCCCAAAGGAAACTTCCATATCCGCCACAGATTCACCTGCACCTCCACCCACATCATCTACTGCATCCGCTGCAGCCGGTGTGGCCTCCTCTATATTGGGGAAACAGGCCGCCTACTTGCGGAGCGATTCAGAGAGCACCTCTGGGCCACCCGGACGAACCAACCCAACCAACCTGTAGCACAGCATTTCAACTCCCCCTCCCACTCCACCGAGGATATGCAGGTCATTGGACTCATCCACCGCCAAACCACAACAACCCGACGGTCGGAGGAGGAGCGTCTTATCTTCCGACTGGGAACCCTCCAACCGCAGGGGATGAACTTGGACTTCACCAGTTTCTTCATCCCCCCTCCCCCCACCTTGTCTCAGCCGGATCCCTCCAGCCCGGCACCGCCTTCCTGACCTGCAGTCTTCTTCTTGACCTCTCCGCCTCCATCCTACTCCGACCTATCACCCTCACCTTGACCTCCTTCCACCTATCACATTTCCAACGCCCCTCCTCCAAGTCCCTCCTCCCTACCTTTTATCTTCTCCTGCTGAACACTCTCTGCTCATTCCTGAAGAAGGGCCTGTGCCCGAAACGTCGAATCTCCTGTTCCCTGGATGCTGCCTGACCTGCTGTGCTGTTCCAGCAATAAAGTTTCAACCTTCATCATTCAAGTTAGTCCATTGTCGAGTTGGACTCAATCACCACATTCTAATAGCAGGAATGCAGCCAGTTATTGAGTCTTTTATTACAGGTGACTGGTGATGACAATAGGGAAGTTGAAAAACTGACCTCAGTTTTGAAATTAAGGTGGGCATGGAGTGACAGGGACATCACTCAGCTTTTACTGGAAGATTCATCACTCATACTTTTGTTACATGTTTTTGGTCCTAAAATATATATCTTTTACTAATGCTTGCCTGAAGTGGGAAAATTGAATGAGAAACAAAATACCCCATTACTTTTATGAGTTTCTGTAATCTATAAACACAATGTTTTCCTGAAGAAGGGCTTATGCCCGAAACATCAATTCTCCTGGTCCTCGGATGCTGCCTGGCCTGCTGTGTTTTTCCAGCACCACATTTTTCAACACAATGTTTGACCCTATTTTGATTAAGAACTGTTTAATACCCAAATGTTTCAATTCAGAACGTCATTTTTTAAATGTGCAACCTTCTTACTACCTATACAACCAAGAAATTGATGGTAATGGGCACCACATAATTGTGCTTTTTGTAACCTGAGCAAGGAAATACCAAATGTTCTACTATTCTTCATAAATTAACACAAAGGATCTTTTTATAGAAAATAGCTTTTTGTCTTCTGCCATTCGTGTTTCATGTTTATTTTTCTGGGGACGGTGCAGGAAAATCAAGAAGTTTTTTTTTGTAGAATAAATGCCATCTTAAAAAATTATATTAATGCACACTTTCTTCCCAAACAAATGTTAGACTTACATTTTATTTATGGATGAGGAGCCAGGACAGTCGTATAATTTCCATCATAGTCATTATTATCTGTATTCAATCTAGTCAGCAGATTGTCCAACCACAAGACCAAAGCTGCAACTATATCCCCATTTAACATCCTCACACATGTCACTTTAATCAGGGGGTTCACTGAAAAGCGATCAGGAGTGGGAGCACTGATTGATTTTCCCTTTCCTGTTCCAGGGGTAGAAGTCAGCAGAAATATTCCTAACTTTCTGCCACTATTCTAGCTGAGATCAATTCGCCTCACACAGAGAAGAATCAAATCTGACCCACGCTCTAGCTAGTTATTTCAAAGCTTACTGAGATTTCAAAATAAGTCCAGCTTTCTCCTCCTTATTATTTTTTTTTAAATTATCACAGCAATATATTTATATAAAGGGCTTTCAACAGAATAAAATTCTCCAATGTACTTCACACAAGCATTAAAAAACAAAATATGACACCAAACTGATAAGGAATGCTGAATGCACACCATTCTGACTTGGCTATTCATTGACTGTTACTGGGTGAAAGTACTGGAGCTCCCTCACTAACAACAATGTGGGTTTACCAACTCAAAATGGACTGCAATAGTTCAATATGGCAGTTTACAACCACATTCCCACAGGCAGTTAAAGATGGGCAGTAAGTGCTTGCCCAGCCAGAATCTCCCACATCAAGTGAATGAATAAAAAATAACATATTAAGTCAGATGACCAAAATTTGACCAAAAAGTCAGATTTTAAGGAAGAGGACAGTGAGATAGAAAGACACAGAGATTTGGAGAGTGAATTCCAGCCATTTATGGCTTTCCTATCAGCCATTTCAGTATTGTGGCAAAAGCAAAATCCTGATTGGTGTTCCACAAAAGATCAACTTTGGTACATCATGTAAAATTCAAGAATGGCACATGAAAATTATAAGCTGCTCATTTTATTTCATAATATATAATCTACATAATCAGTTTTAACTGTTGCATTGCTTTTTACAGTAAACTCATTCTGGGCGCAGTGAATAATCTTAGAATCACGATCAGTAATCAGTAATGGAGAAAACAAGATTTGGGCAAAATAAATTGTTGCTGAAAGAACTTGGGGTGAACATAACTGCAAGAAACATCTTAATTTACTATTTTTGAAAGAAACACTGTCACAATGAAAACCTCTTCCTATGCATATGGTCACAGAAATTTAAGGGTGCATACATGAGGATCAGTGGTCGGCACAACATCGTGGGCTGAAGGGCCTGTTCTGTGCTGTACTGTTCTATGTTCTATGTTCTATGTTCTCTGATTGGCTGCTATTGATGTAACAGAAACATATCACTATCACATCGTTTGTGGCTGATGTCATAAGCTCAAAGTTCTGCCTGTTTTCCCATCTCCTCTAACACAAATAGATTCAGCAGTGTTTAACTTCTTCATGATGACTGTGCAACCTTCTTTCTACCTATACATCAACTGAAAAGAAATAAGGAAACAGTGGCATAAATACTTTTTTATGAGTCAATTAAATTCCTGTGGGATTCCTGCTTGGTGGTTTTCAGTACTAGTAAATGCACGTGTTTACTGAACTAGTACTGTATATGTGTAAATGCACATATGTACTGAACTAGTGTGTGTGTAAATGCACATGTATACTTTAACTGAAAATCATGTCTTTTTAAAAATTGAAGTTACATAACTCAAAAACTCAAGGAGCAAATTTGAAAGCCTAAGCAGAAAAATACATTGTTACATTTTTCAGGTCAAGTTATTTGAATACTGTATTCAGATTATATATCAAAAAATTAGAACAGATTTTTGGTGAAACTGTAATGAGGTTACAATGTATCTCATAGGAGAAAGGGAGGACTGCAGATGCTAGAGTTGAAAATCGAGAATGTGGTGCTGGAAAAGCATAGCAGGTCAGGCAGCATCCGAGGAGCAGGAGAATTGACGTTTCGGGAATAAGCCCTTCATCAGGACGGCTCAAGTATGACTCCTGATGAGGAGCTTATATCTGAAATGTCAATTCTCCTGCACCTCAGATGTTGCCTGACCTGCTGTGCTTTTCCAGCACCACACTCTCGACTACAACGTATCTCATGCAAACATTCCAACTAAATCTACTTAACAAAGTTCTGGATATAGCCCACATCACTATTACTTCAATTTATATAAAATCCACCATATATTATTTTCTTGATTGGCTCAAGTATGAATCTTAAATAAGCAACGAAGTACAACTGCTGTATCTGAAAAGTATGCTTTCCTGTAATATTACCATCCAGGTAAAATATTTACTAACATACAAGCAAATTGTAACCAATAAAGTAGCAAGCTACCAAAATAACACAATTTCTTATAAAAATGCTTTCAGTTACCATCTTACTTTCTCAAAATCTCATATCATTAGCAACCTATTGTGAAATACATCTGACTCCTTTATGATATTTACCAATCAAATGTCACAGATATACATGCATAACATAATTAACTAGATAGATTCATGGCTGAAAATGTGTTGCTGGAAAAGCGCAGCAGGTCAGGCAGCATCCAAGGAACAGGAGAATCGACGTTTCGGGCATAAGCCCTTCTTCAGGAATGATTCCTGAAGAAGGGCTTATGCCCGAAACGTCGATTCTCCTGTTCCTTGGATGCTGCCTGACCTGCTGCGCTTTTCCAGCAACACATTTTCAGCTCTGATCTCCAGCATCTGCAGTCCTCACTTTCTCCTCACAGATAGATTCATGGCCCCAGTATATAATACAGTAACTAACAGTAAATTTGGAGGTGAATTAAGCAATTCCGTTTGGGTCCAAAAGCCTCCCCTTTCTCAGCAGCCTTAGATTTTTCGTCTTTCTTGCTTTCCACGTCTTTTGAATTCGATTTAGTTTTAGGAAAAAATATTTGTTCACTGATATATCTTCAATGCTTAACAATGGGAGGAGTGATATATGCACCTAAAACATTGTTAGAGGCAGATACAATGTATGTTTGAAGTTTGATCTTTTGGGAGTTGTTGTAGCAGATGGTTGAGGTAATTAATATTTTGCTTCCATAAACAGATCCATTCTGTCAGGGCTTCTAAATATGATTTCTTTTTTGCAAAGTAACAAAGAGAATAAATATGCTATTAATGAACATAATTTAGTTTTAGGACTTCAAAAATGTTGGAATTGCATGATGTTGCAATAACAGCCAATCTTACCACCAATCATACAACTTGCTTTATCTTGAGGCAAGTACATCTACTTCCACTTGCCGAGGATACACTGTCAAATGGTGCACAGCTCATTGCTGATTCATCCAATATATAGGAGAATATATATCTCCTGCAGAAGGTTTGCTATGACATTCACAGAACATGCAAAGGCCAGCAAATATCTAACATAAATGGTGTCAAATGCAAAACCTCATGAAGCAAAGGAAGGACAAGTTTATTTAAACACAGCTTCTCATGCTAATATCAGGTGTAAACTACCAAGCTAACAGCTCTTTAATTAGAACATAATAACCACCACGCTTTACCAACATGCCCATAAAATGCACATATCAGTTTTGGACAAACATTTCAGAAAGCCTCAGCATACTGAACCATAAGTCATAGAATCATTACAGCATAGAAAAACAAAACCATTGATTCTGTCAAGTTCATCCTGGCTTGCTGCAAGAATAAACCACCTAGTATCACTCGCGTGCCTATTTACTATAGTCCAACAAAATCTTTGCTTTCAGATAATTATACAATAGTTATTTTTTAGGAAGATCTCTGCTGAATCTACCTGCAGCACACTCTCAGGCATTGCAATCCATATCCTAACAACTTGCTGCTTTAAAATTATTTTGCTCATGCTAGTGTTGTCTCTATTGTTCATCACTTTATATTGTTGCATGCTGGTTCTCAAGTTTTGCACCAATGGAAACTGCTTCTCCCCATCCATTCTATTCACACCCCATATGATTGATAGAATAATTCTATCAAATTTCCTTTTAACTTTCTCTATGGCGAGAAGTTCCAGTTTCTCTAAGCAAACCACCATAATAAAGTTTCTTATCCCTGGAATGATTCACATGAATCTTTTCTGCATCCTCTCTAATCCCCTCAAATTCTTCCTCAGGTTTTGTCCCCAGAGGTCCCCACTCTCCAGTTGAGGCTGAATTGATGTTTTGTACAGACTTATCAGAAATTCTTTACTTTTTGTACTCTAAAATCTGTGCATAAATCCCTAGATCCCAGGAGCTTTATTAGTTGCTTCTCAGTTTCATAAATGTATGCTCATACACCCCCAGATCAATCTGCACCTATACATCTTTTAAAATTCTACTCATTATTTTATGTTGTCTCTCCTCGTTCTTCCTACCAAAATAAATCACTACACACTTCCTTGCATCAAATTCCATTTGCCACTTGTCTACTCATTCCACCGACCTATGGCTTTTTGAAGTTGAACACTATTCATAATGCTTGTTAGTTTTATATAATCCACAAGGTTTAGAATTGTGCCCTGTATACACACGTCAAGATAATGAATTTATCAAGAAATGCAGGGATCCCAACATCACTTCTTCAGAAACCCAACGGCAAACCTTCCACCAGACCAAATGCAAACTGTTTTTCATAATTCTGTTCCCTGTCAGTCAATTTTTTTTTATACATGCTGCTGCTGTCCCTTTCACTACATGAGCTCTTATTTTGTTCACAAGCTTGTTCTGTGACACTTCATGAAATGCCTTTTGAAAGTCCACAAACTACATAAATTGTATTATTATCATTCACTGAGCAGAACTGGGGTCTCGTTATTATTTACCTGTGTAGTTTCATTCTGCCTCTGAATTCTGGCTAGATTGTTTACTTCACCATGGTTCATCTCAAACAGAGAAAATCTTTACAAAGGAGAAGCCATAAAAGAAGATATATTGTCCTTTGCAGACATTGCGATATATGAAGCAACGCATTAACATACCTGGAATTCATTCTGAATCTTGATAGTAGAATTATCCAAATGCCATCATCTTCACAAGCAATCCAATTTGTAAAATTAAATTCCATAGAGATCAATTTAGCTTATATCCTTTGTTTGTCCTCACATGAATTAACTGTTGTTCCCAAGATTTAAATGATGAACCCTTCATAATAATATCTCCAAACTCGTCAATCAGCTTGCGGGTCTACAACTGTACAAGTAGGGAACATAAATCCATTGATATTTGACTCTTAGAAGTTGTAAAAATCCACATTAATTCTCCATCTTGGTATATTCTGGTGAACTCTTCCTTTGAAAGAGAAAATACTTGGTTAACAGGTGAAACATTGTATAATTCCTGCAACATTTTGACTTCATTTTAATCTGCCTCAAAGTGGAATGAAATAAACATCCCAAATTGCCTGTAAAATATTTCATGGCTAACTTTATGTTAACCAAGCATCAGAGTCACTAGTGGGTAACCAAAATAAATCGAGAAAGTATAAATGTAATTGGAAAGCGATAAGATGTTAGGTACCGAGACTTCAGGAGTGCTAGAAAGCCAAAGCTCAGTTCAAATGTTTGTTACTGAAGCTAATTACATAAATACAGTGCGTTCTCTGGAAATGGACAAGAAACAGCTAGACATTGTAAACAGAGCACGGAGGGTCTGTTCCCAGTGAATGAATTGGGATGAGTCAAAAGAATGCTGTGTGTATAATTCAATATTGGTCATGATTCCAACAGAAGAGCAACTTACTTCTGTTCAATTTCAACTCATTTTATGATAGAATTGGGAAAGTTTTATCAAGGCTAAGCATTATTTTCAAACATCCTTTTCAAAGAATTACTCAACTACTTAGTTTGGTTTTGAGAAAATACTGTTACTTGGCCAATGAGATGGAGCCCCTTCAGGAATAGTTCATATCTTTATTAATCTTAGCACAACCTTAAACTAATAATTGCTGTCTCTTATGTGTGAGAATTTGTATGTCATACATGATGGCTTCCCTGCACACCAGGATTCTCTAAGACACTCATTCCATTTACATCCCTCACCCACTCCAAGCCTCAATGTTGTTCTATATGATTTTATTGTAGTCAGCAACTTAAGCTTCCGTCAGTAGATTGGGAACAGTACATTGATTTATGATTGAAAGTAACATAAGATGGGAAAGGACACAGATAACAAACAAAGAATAGAGAAATATAAAAGAAAAAGTGGGAAAAAATGTAAGAAACATGTATTTATATGTGATCTCTGTTTTGAAATCACTGCACCAAGATATCTAAAAATAAATGTAACTTTTACCTAAAAGTCCTTGTAAAGCATAGGATGGGATCCTAACTCACTTTGTCTCACATTTTTTAAAAAATCACTTTACTTCTATTTACCAGGTTCAATGTAATCACATATACTATTTAGTACATGGCTTTATCTATTGCTAACGCATTGAAGGAATCAGATCTGGACCCTGTTTTAATCCAAACTATTTCTCTATGTAGAATATTCAAATATCAGAACTTTTTTTGCAAAGTGGTGGAAAAAGCCCTGTAAAAAGTAAAAGTAGCCTGCAGTCATGCCAAAATGTGACTGTAAAAAAGACAGCAAAGTAAATCAACTGAAGTATAGTTTGAGATGAGTAATTAAACAGGATGATCCGTGAAATTGTGTAATTTGTTTTGTTTTACTTGGAACAGTCTAAATATATTCTCCAAATAAATCTTCATTATACCCCTCTTCAGTAAAAATACAAAAATTGAATCCATTACCTTAACGAAAGTAATGCTTTTTTTCAAATACATTATGCATTTTACAACATGTATGAAAGACTGTCTTTTTTTATTGAACTTTTTGTGGTGGGGTTAGTTTTAAGAAATTTATTCTATAAAAAAATAATTCAGGGTAGCAATGTGAAGGGGTAGCTGAAAAGAAATATTAGTTTAAACTGCTTAAATTAAACTGACTACAGAAAAATCTATGAATTATTAACTGGAGACATGCAGTACCAAACAATGGTCCTCTCTCACGAGGAGTCCTTGGGTAACAAAAGAATAGGGAGTGGCTGAACTCACTGTTTAGAATCGATGAAAGTAAAGAAGGTCCAAATTTTAGGCAGAAAATGAATGATAAATGACTTTCCCCAAATCCAATTAACTCTCACTTGTTACCTACTCGTTAAGAATATATTGTGAAATTCTGATGTATCTGTCTCGAGTCAGTACAGGGACCATGATCTATTGTTTTAATTCTGGCACTGTCAACCAAACCCAACATCTAACATACAATTTGGATATATTTCTCATGTGCCATGTAATTAACAGCAAGGTTAAGTATCTCTGGATAGTCTGAGAAAAATGATAACAGAACACATGTACTGTCTCGAGTGATTTAACCGCATTGGAAAGCATCTTTAAAGTATTTTGTTAATTCAAGATTGCTCCTCAAAGTCTTGCAATACCTTGTCTGTTGCGTCAGGCAGATTTTGGGCAAGTTCAAAATTTCATTTGTACTCGAAGTGGAAGCCTAAATCTTCTTCCCGTACAAAGAGCAAAACTATTCGGATGGATCTTCGTCCAAAAATAAAGAGCCACACACGGGGGACAAAGAGAAAGAGCAAGGGAGGGAGAGACAAAGACTGATAGAGATGTGAGTTCAGGAAGGGATAGTTCCCCCTATAACCTGAAACAAAAGAACTTGCCATGTCTAGATTTATGCTGGGCGATTTCTACCCTTCAAATGTTTAACAATGGATCCAAAAGAGATGCTTGGATATTTTCTCCCTCTGAACGATAACTATTACTCTGTACATTTGCTTACCGTCACTTGAGGTCCGCCGAGAATGTGAATAGAATGGAACGCTATTTTAGATAAAATCTCTTCATCTCTTTTAAAAAAAAACATCTGGAGTCGAGAAGCTGTATTTAGAGACGATTTTTCCTGGCTGCCAACCTGGCGAATTAACTGTTGCTCCAAGGAAAACGATGCAACTTTCGCAGCCCTGAGTTCCAAACCTGCGCAATCGTATATTTTCGTCCAAAGCAGCAGACCTGGCGATGGGATAATTCGGAACCCAGCAGAAAAGGACAAGGAGCCCGGGGGATGTTGTCACATTTCATTTACTCCGTGATACACGATGTCTGGTAACTACTGTAAAACACACTGTAGATCCCAAGTGGTCGCGATCAAATAGTTGCTTTTACAAGTTCGATTTGACTTAGGTTTTTTTCTTCTCTCTTCTCTCTTCTCCCCCCCCCCCCCCCCCACCGCAGTTTACCCTGCTCCGCGCAAACGATATTTTCACCCTAAAAAGAAACGAAACTGTCAATAACTCCTTACTGCAGCGCCCAGCGAGGATCAGCAGCGAAAAAAAGGCAATTTCATCTTGATTTCATAACATGAACCCACCTCCGCACCTCCCCCCCCCCCCCCCCCCACACACACACACCTAAAAAGATCACTTTAACACCTTGATCTTTGCTGGGAGAGGATTGTAATGCCCAGCCATGTTCGATGTAGTCAGAGTATGGAATTATTGAGAGCCCTCGTTCTATTCTCAGGCGAGTGAAGAGTTTGTCTGAGGGTGATGAATCCAAACTGAGAACAAAGACAGGCCTTTCCCGAGTTCAGTATCAGCCTCTACAAAGGAGGCTGCAGTTCGCCACTCAACTCCTACCTGTTGCTTGCCTGCTGTAAATATTTGAAAATCCAATGCGCCTAATATTTACGCTATTTTAAAAAAAAATGCTTTGTTGCGACTCGCCTGCAACCAGGACAAATAAAATTTAATTGTGACAATAAACGAATTGCAACAACGAGATTTAAGAGGCCATTCCATCAACTTTCGCGCTGTCTAGCGCGGTTTGTAAAATCATCTTTTCTTTACACTGTCACGGACAGCTGTCTCTTTAGAAGGAATAAAAACTTACCCTAAAGGCATAGGGAATGGTCATTACCTGCATCCCAATACTGCCAGCCCACCGATAACCTCCGAAGTGCTGCGTGTCTGAGGGTTAATTCTCTCTGATCTCTTCCAAGCTTCTCTGTCTAGAACAAAGGAAACTCCTCTCGCCCCTGCGTAAAAGGCTTTTGTGTTTAACTTTGGTGCTGACGCGCTCACGCACTCTTTCCTCACACAACCACTGTCAGATCCAACTTTTCAGCATCCGAGAGTACTCCCCACACCAAGAGACCGGCAAAACGTGAACAACACCCCAATCCAAGCATACACCCCGACAACCGGACACCCCAACACAATCGCTGATTCCAACATACATTCACCCCAACCGCAATTACAAACCCAACACACTCCCAAAGCTCACAAACGCTAACACAAACCCCAACACACCAGCATCTGCAGACCTCACTTTCTCCAACACAAATGCACTCCCAAACATGTGCACACGCACAAGCAGCGATCACAACACAACACATGCTAAATTGCCCATAGTGTTAGGTGCATTAGTCGGAGGGAAATGGGTCTGGGTGGGTTTCTCTTCGGAGGGTCGGTGTGGACTGGTTGGGCCGAAGGGCCTGTTTCCACACTGTAGGGAATCTAATCTAATCAAACATCAGACACACAGAGACCTCTACACGAACACAGACCCAGCACATACACCCAGACCGAAAACGCCATCGAACATTCAGGGAGCGGGTGGCATTGTGACAAGGCCAGTCAATTTGTAAGAGGTCCAGAGTGTGGTGCTGAAATTCCTGATGAAGGACTTACGCCCGAAACATCAATTCTCCTGCACCTCGGGTGCTGCCTGACCTGCTGTACTTTTCCAGCACCACTCTCTGGACTCTGGTCCTCTGCAGTCCTCACTTCCCTCCCACTAAATTTGTAATCCAACACTGGGGCTACTTCCTGGGGATGTGGATTTGAATCCCTTCATGGTGGCAATAAAACGCGAGCCTAACGACAACCGCGTAATCATTGCCAATTGTTGGGAAAGATCTACTTGGTTCGCTTTTGTCCTTTACAGAAGGAAACCTGCTGTTCTAACCTGGTCTGGCCTACCCACAACAATGTGGTTGACTCTTACTTGCTTTCTGGGAAATTAGGGATGGACAATAAATGCTGGACGAGCCAGTGACACCCGACAATAACAGAAATCCTCAAAGCACAGACCCCCACCCCCCTCCCAGTACACATACACAGACCAAATGCAATTCAACACATGAACACACAAGCATACATCTGCAAATACATATATACACCCCAGCTCAAATCCACAAATCAGTAGCTCGTTGGTACTTGTTGAGTGAGGGGGTTGGGCTGCTGCTTTTAGGTGGGCCTTGGGTATTTTTTGCCTTGCTTTTGACAAAAAGTTTGGAAACCTTGACAACAATTCGGTATTTTGCCCTTACTTTTGGGGCGACGGTCTGAGCGCATCCTTTGCTGGGCGTGAACGCTGGCCTGATTCGGGGGTGAGCGTCCTGTCGCTGGGAGATCACCGGCGGAAGAAAGGCATTCCTCAAAGGAAGAAGTTTGGATGAGATGCCTGTTACCTGGTTTGGATTGGAGGCGGGGCGGGGACGAGATTGCAGCGAGGCATTTCACCGAGAAAAGGCGGGGGGGGGGGGGGAACTGATGGGTTTTCGAACGACAGCAAAGGGGACATCTCAACACTAATCCCTATCAGTGAGGCATGAACAAGGAGTCCCAGCCAGGGTACATCTGCACTGCCAAACAAGCAGATCTAAAGAGATTAGCAGATTACGGTATCGCGTCAGAGAGAAAACAGGCTGGGCACTCGAACCCCAGTGCACATCAGCGTGTACTTTTTGGCTACTCAATAGCAGCCTCAAAAAAAAATCCCTTAAATAGACAGGATTCCATTGAAATTAAACCCAGAACCCGACTGAACAGTCGCTCGTTTCTTTTTAGGATTTACAGCATCATCACGCGAACTGAGTGCTAACAGGTTTTGTTTTAAGTGAATATAACAGGGGATAAGGATGGTGAAGGTTTAGTAAACATTTCATTCTGGACTGATTGAGCCCAACCTACGAATATATGGTGCTTTCACAGTCACAGCAGGTAAACCCAAGTTTGTTAACAGCTTTACTTTCGGTATCGTTGGGTAATGCATTGGACAGATACAACAGCAATGTCAATCTTTTGTGTCAGTAAATCAGTCCGACGTTAAGAACAAATTGCATTTATATCGCACCTTTGATAACATTTACTTACTTTGAACCCTAAGTAAAACGCCTGAAGGATACAGGACACCCACAGGATTTTGTATATTTCACAGGAGTGTATTTCAGGTTAGTTTGAGACGCAGGTAACGTAGAATTCACAAGATGTCAACCTGCTGAAGCAACAAGTCTACTTGTCAAAACAGCAATTAATAGACCGGGCTAATGATCCACACAACCCACCAATCAGATCTAAGCTCCTCAGTGCTATCACATCTAGTACTGAGTTGTGGCAGGTGATTAAACAACTTATTGGGGGAGAGTGCTCCACAAATATTCCCATCCTTATCGCCCATCGTATCAGTGGAAAAGATATGGCTGAAGCATATGCAAGAATCATCAGCCGAAAGTGCTCAGTGGATGATCCTTTTCTACCTCAGCTAAGGTTCCTAGCATCACAAATGCCAATCTTCAGTCAATTCATTCACTCCACATAACATCAAGGTACAATTGAAGGCACTGTATATTACAAAGGCTGTGGTCTACAAAAAACATGGACCAGAGCACTGAAAACATCTCCAACATCTTCCACTACAGTTAAAACACTGGCATTTACTTGGCAATGTGGAACATTTCCCAGGCATGTCTTTCCCATGAAAAGCAGAACCAATCCAATCCAGTCAATTTCTACCCCATCAGTCTCCTCCCAATCATCAGTAAAATGATGAAAGAAGTTACCAACAGTGCTATCAGACAGCAATAATGTGGTCAGTGATGCTCAATTTGGGTTCTGCTAAAACCACTCAGTTCATGACTTCATTACAGCTTTGGTCTAAACATGGACAAAAGAGTTTAACTTAAAAGGGGAAGTGAAAATAACTGTCCTTAAGATCAAGGCAGTATTTGACTTAATGTTGCATCAGAGGACCTCTAGCAAAATTGGAGTCAATGAAAATCAGGGGGAAACTTTCTGCTGTTTGGAGTCATAGCTAGCACAAAGGAAGATGGCTCTAGTTGTTTGAGGTCAGAGATTAGAGTGGTGGTGGAAGAGCACAGCAGGTCAGGCAGCATCCGAGGAGCAGGAAAATCAATGTTTCGGGCAAAAGCCCTTCATCAGGAACCATAGAACATCACTACAGAAGTTTCTCAGGGTTGTATTCCAGGTAGAACCATCTCCAATTGCTTTGTCAATCACCTTCCCTCCATCATAATGTCAGAATCAGATATGTTCACTGATGATGACAAAGCAATGTGTACTGCCTACAAGATGCAATGCAACAACTCACCAAGCCTCCTTAGAGATCATCTGTAAGACCTAAATCCTCTACCACCTAGAATAACCAATGCAGCAGATACATGGATTTACCAGCATTTACAAGTACCTCTCCAAGTTACACATCATCATAATTTGGAACAATGTTGCTCTTCCTTCAGTCTCAATGGCTCAAAATCCTGGAACTCCTTATAACAGCCCTGTGGATATATTTAAACCATATGGACTTCAGCTGCTCGTCAAGGGCTACCCCTCAGTTAGGGATGACCAACAAAGACTGCCTTGTGACTGATGCTCACATCCAATGAGTGAATGAAAAGAACTCAACATTTGAAACTGAAGCAGACAGGCACTAGGGCTGGTGACCAAAACTTTCAGTTAACAGTCAGAGGGATGGACCGGAGTTTGATAAGTTTTAAGGAGCATCCTTAAGATGGTGTGGGGAGTGGTATCAGAAGAAAACTCCAGCATTTAGGTCCAGGCAGCTAAAGGCACGGAGCCAAGAAATGAAAATCTGAACATGGCATTTACAGAATATGGGAGAGGTATCACCAGGAACGAAACATGAGAATTTTAAAACTATTATACTTCAGAATTGGGAGCCAAAATGCCGAGGTGACAGTGTGTAAATGGGATTTGGTACAAGTTGAGGCATGAGTAGCAGCGTGTTGTTTGTTTTGAGGGGAATGGTGGGCAGCCAGATAAGGGAGCATAGAAATAGTTAAGTCCAGTGGTGACACTTACCTAGATGAAACTTCTAGCAGCAAATGATCTGCAGCAGGGGCACATAAAAGCTTTTGGAACTAAATATTTGCTAGTGGTGGAGAAGACCAGTTCAGATAGTGTGCCAAGATTGCAAATGTTCTGGATCAGTATCCAGGAGGGGATAGATTCTGTGGCTACAGTAGGGAGTTTTCACATTATTTGATTGAAGCAATAGAAATGAATTGGGATACACTTGAGTTGGTGACAAAAAAGACTGAAGTAGGTTATCTGGCAACAACGATGTTACAATTGCTTACTTAATAAAATCAGTTCTCAAGTGGTTGACTGATTTTGCAAATTCATGTCTCAGGGGATTCTTATTCAGTTATTTAATCATGGATTGGAACTATACTCATAACAATTGCCAAAGGTCAACTACCTCTCCAAGTAACTGTCGTCAAGGTAGCAGAGTCCATAAATAAACAGTTATTTACAACAACATCATGAAGTCACTCATGAGCCATGATTGATAAAATCAATTTTTTTTAGTACTTCACTAATAATGACATGTGCTTCTTGTATAAAGTAATTGACCGTGAGATTCCCACTGCCACTGCTATTTGTAGTCAGAACAATACACCAAGAGCAATCCTCTGAAGCAACGGTAACTGTGAAGCAATAGCACTGTAAATCTCTGGTGCTGTTGGCAATACCTGACAAGCTTGAAAGATGAGCATAAGTGATGATAGAAGCATGGATATAAATCAAGTGAACACAGAAATAAATGATTCTCCACACAGCAGTACAAACAGCAAACAAAAATATAAATAATCAACATAACCCAAACATCAATAATCAGAATAAGGAGAATAATGGGACCATATAAACACAGGTTGAAACACAAGTGTAATTAAGCATATAAACTGAATACAAATATACAAACAAGAGTGTAAGTACCCATAAAACCAGAGTGTAACTATGCAAATACCACATTGGACATAAACATAAGTGCAAGTAATTAATTAAACATGGAATTGGCATTAATATTGCTTCCAGATGTCCATATTAAAATGTATGAATGTCCATGTTCATATTTATACCATAAATAGTTCCTGTTTCAGTGAAAACTTGTACAAAAATGTCCTTTGATTTTAATCCAATACAATGTGAGTTTGCTGTGTGTGTGTAATTCAGTGCAGGCAATGTACTTATTGAAGTACAACAGGCTTTTTGAGAGCATTATTATGTCTGGAACACAAGATTTTGTTCAAGAGTCAACATCACCTTGGCTTCACAAGAAACAACTGCTGGAAAGAATGTCCTATGAATAGGCATTAAAGTTGCTCTCCCTGATTGATCTTGTGGTTCTAGTGGATATGGAAGATTGATTTAGAGCTTTTCAAAGAAGGGCTTACTCAGTTCTTCTGCCAATATTCGCCCATTGATAGCTTGGAAAATAAGTATATTAAAGAATATGGAGTTGCCTTTGCTAACACAACAGCAGTGCATATTGGTTGGGCTGAATCGGTTACTCGTCTTTGTGCTGAACAAAAAACAATAATGAGTTGTTTCATTGATACTTATTGGATTGTGTTTTCATAAAGTGGCAGCTTATGTTTGCCTCCATAACCATGGTAACTGTGTTTCAATGCAATTCATCGCATATGAAGCTATTTGAGACACTTCTAACATCTATAAAATGCTATAGTATTCAAAACTGTCATTTGTCCTTGCGTCACAGTGAACAATTGCTAACCAGAATGATATATAATTTAGCCTATGATTGCATTCAGCAGCCCATCCCCACCCCAACCCAAGCATACACATGACTGTACATTCCTACTTCTGCTGACTTTGCATTCTTCCACTGTCCTTGAGCATCATCCCCAACCTTGATTTCTGATGGCAACGCACACGGGAGATGATTCTATGGACACTAGAACACTGAGATACATTACCAATTGACCATACATGACATATGATTTTAAACTTTGAATATCACCAGACACAAGAAACCTAATCCATCAAACTGCCAGGTTCCAAGCTGGGACTCTGGAAAGCAAAACCACTGGAAACCTTCCTACATAGCAGGAATGCTGAGACCAATTATACAATGTGCAGAAAAACAGCACAACAGCAAGTATATTTACATGTAAGTCATACGAGTAGCCTGAATCTTAATCCTTGATAGGCAAAGCATTTTCATCTGCTTTTTACATATTTACCAATTATTGAAGCTGCCTTTAAGGTTATGTTTGAGTGTTACAATACAATAGCTGTGAGTTATTTCATTAGTTAAATCCTAACTTAGCATCTTTAATAGATTAAAGCCATCATGCAAGAATTGGGGGGGGGGAGTGGTTTAAGAATATAAATTGAAATAACACCAAAGTTATTGAATCTTATGGTTTGAAAAACATATTATTTTATACAGTACATTGTTATCAGGTTTTTAATGAAGATATGTGACTCTTACAAAGTTTCATTTCTATTACAATTTTACTATTGTTTGAAATAATCCCACATAATCTGATTTAAAATAAAACATATTTTGTGGCTCTACAACTGCTGTAATTGTATGTCAACTTCGTTGGTATTTGTAAGATCACAAAGAAATTGGATCCATAACATTACATTGCATAATGATATCAGAGCCTTGTCATTAACTTCATTCTCACCCTCAGTGGATAATATCTACTCTCCTAGAAAATGTTGTGCAGAAGTTTGAGATTAGGTATGATAAAAAGTAAAATAACACATTCCTTTGCACTCAGCAATTGTTGATTGGTCTCTCTCTCTCTCTCTCTCTAATAATTATTCATGGCTCTGGAGAAAGTACACTTGTATTTATCCTATCACATTCTGAAATTGGTTTTGTGTGGCCTGAATTACTTTGAAGTATATTAAATGTTGTAATAGAGGTCAATACACATTGCATCTTGCACACAAGAATATCCTCCAAATGGCAATAACATAAACGAATTTACTTTATGGCTTGGCTGTGGAGGTTAGGACACTAGGTGAACTCCCTGCTGTTTTTTAACAACAGAACATTTTATCATGAGATTGTTAACATGCCAACTGTACTACATACCACAGAAATGGGCAGATGGGATTTTGTTTTATCATTTCATCTGAATGATCTAAATGAAAAAAAATGCATAAATGCAGTGCTCTTTTATCTCCAAAACAGAAGAGGAAGCAAAATAAACACCAAAAGAACTGCACAGATGCTTCTAGAAAAGGAAGCATATGCTTAGACTCTGGATAAGATTTGAATCCACAACTTTCTAAGTCAGAGGCAAAAACCAACTGAATGAAATGATGAAGATACCACCTAGTCTAATAGGTGACTATACTTCTCCATCCAACTATAAGAAATCAACAGGATTTCTGATTGTCCAATGTTGAGTACACAATATTGTAACATTGAACCCCACCAATCATAAAGATCTTAAGTTTCATTTCTAATCTAGTGGAAGTTAACTCAGTTGAGATACCTCAAATGTATCCAGTATCCAGAAAATGTGTCCAGAAATGAAAGCACGTCCAGGATTATTCCTCTTGGTTGCAATGTCTTAAGAACTGCTAGATTGATAGCAAGGTTGGATGTCAGATGAAAACAAATGGACTAAGCTGTGATTTCCCGAAGTCTTCCAACTTGAGAGTACAGGGCTTTCCTCCAATGGATAGGTACCCCCTGAGTGATCACCTTCAAGAAAAGTTGGAACTTGTATAAGACATTGGCTAGACACTAACAGGGATATTGTGTAAAGTTCTGAATTCCACGTTATTGGCGGGATCATAGAATAAAATCATTACAGTGTGGAAAGAGGCCATTCAGTCTTTCAAACCTGCACTAACCCTCCAGAGAACATCCCACACAAACCTAGCCCCCCTACCTTTTCCCCATCACCCCACATGTACCATGGCTAATCCACCTAGCCTGTGCATCCCTGAACACTACAAACAATTTAGCATGGCCAATCCATCTAATGAGGATGTGAACACATTTGGGAGAAGACAGAGGAAGTTTGCGAGAATTGTGCCAGGCATGAGAAATTTCAGTTATGAGGAAAGATTAAAAAAGTTGGAATTCTTTTCCTTGGAGAGCAGAAAGCAAAGAGGAGGTTTGAAAGAAGTTTTAAAAATCCAGAGGGATCTGACCAGAGTGCATAGGGAGATTCTGTTCCCAATTTTAAATGGATAAGAGGACCAAAGAGCACAGTTTTAAAGTGTTTTGTTAAAGAAGGAATTTTGAGTTGACGATAAACCTTTTTTCACACAGTAGTTAGGGTAATGAATAGTTAGCAGTATGACGCAGATAGATTCGATTTTAAAGGCATTGGATAATTATTTAAATAGAAACACTGTGCAGGATTATGGTGAAAAGGCAGTAGTTGGTCTGTAAATTGAATGGTTAGAGAGCCGATGCAGGCACAATGAGCCAAATAGCCTCCTTCTGCACCTTTTCACTTCTGTAAATGTGTTTAAAGTGTGAACAAGGATTGAAGATAACGAAGTTTAAGAATTATGGAAAGGAAAAAGATAATCTAACCTATCAAATTTGGCTCATCCAGGTATTATCCCATACAAGGTCAGTAAGCTGGTTCATTTCCTGTAAAGTATCAAGCAAAATTCCTGATTAACTTTCTAAACTTATGTTATATATCCTTCACTAATATTGCATTTCAGACTTTTTCATCCATTATTAAAATTCTGAATTTTATAATCCGTTATATCTGTGATCATGATCGATATACATATGTGTTGTTGGCATAAGGCTTGTGATATTAGAGTTACGTTCAGTAAATGGCATTGTAGAAATTGCCTCATTCATATTGCAGATCCAATTCTACAGCATCCATGATAACAAAGAAACCATTGCACTGATTAATAAAAGCGCACTTTAATACTTTATAAGGGGTCCTGGGATACACTATTCAAAATGGAGGTCCTTGGTCCTTTACTCCTCAACTCTGTCGTTATAGTTGATAATCCTAAATAAGTTTTATTGTTTTGTGAGTCAGAGTCAAATGAGAGATTTCAATTTCAAGGGTTTAGAAGAGGCATAATAGCAATTTGTGAGAACCTCAGAGCACAGAATTTTCACAGCCTTTGATCCATGTGGACTATGATGAGAAATTTGGGAAAATCAGGTGAGATGGTAATTTGGTAAGTTTCAGTCTAATGCATGTCCAAACTATAGAGATTTCTTGGCAGATATAAAAGAGACGTATGGGGCAACTTTTTCACCCAGAGGGTGGTGCGTGTATGGAATGAGCTGCCAGAGAAAGTGGTGGAGGCTGGTATAATTACAGCATTTAAAAGGCATCTGGATGGGGATATGAATTGGCAGGGTTTAGAGGGATATGGGCCAAGTGCTGGCAAATGGGACTAGATTAGGTTAGGATATCTGGTCGGCACGGATAAGTTGAACCAAAGGGCCTGTTTCCATGCTGTACGTCTCTGTGACTCTATCAGCGACAGTGGCAGCACTGTGCAAGTGTCTTTTCAATTGCGATGTTCATCTTCAACTTTAACCTCTCCCTTATGTCCAACAAAGGTCCACGTAAACCAATGATGTTCAATATATTGAATCCAATATGCTTTAATTTTGTGAAAGGGAGCATTGCTAACTTAAGAGGGGCAGGGTAACATGATAATCTCTAATCCTCCAGCATGCCCAAGTACAACAAATCCCATCAAAAGACAAAGGGACTTGTAGTCTCTTTGAGGAGAAGTTGACTTCATGATGTCATGTCTACAAATTAAAACAAATTAGGTATTGGTTAAGGGACTCTGCAATCCAAAATTGAAGAATCAAGTTCTGTGGCATTCCACAGCTGGATTGATAGCTACAGGCAAGTTTTGAGTATAGATGGGAGCTGTGACCTTTAACTACACATTAGTATCCTTTGCATTTAGTTCTTGTAAAGTCTGAAGAGAATAATTGGTGTGATCCTAACACTAAATGATTTCCTTGGGTGCTGAATGTGGCAGATAAAAAAGTATGAATCAATATTCATGTCAATTTGTCTTTATTTCACTTCACAAAGCATGGTAGAAGGTCAGAACTCTTCTCTGAAAATGGCAATTGAATGTCAATCAATTGTAAGGTTCAAAGCTGAATTTGATAGATTTATGTCATCAGGAATATGGGACAAAGGCAAGTAAAGATAATTAATTCAGATGGGTCATGGTCACATTTGAATGGTGCAGCAGGCTTGACGACCTACACCTGTTCCCTGTGATTTCCAAATGGTTTTAAATGGTTTTCAAAACTCGACTCTCACAGAATTCAAATAGTATAATTCAGCAAATAAGTTATTTAAGCAGTTATTCTGTGTTGTTTAGGCTTCACAATCCAAATTATCATGGGCTATAATTTCTATTAACCAAATCCTAAATTAAAAAAAAGCAAGCAATTTATCAATGCTTCCTGCTGGTAAATTGTAGTTTTAGATAGCTGAAATCTATCAGTATGGCAGTTGATCTATCAGGACACAAACTAGTTGCTAACCGCCCTGAAAGATTTTGTGTTTATGTCGATCTACACACATATTTATATTTAAATCAACTTGTTCAGAGATGTTGCAATACATATCTGGAGCTGGTAGGGCTTGAACTGGCCTCCTGACTCAGAAGTAGCCCCTTTATGTCAATTTGTATGCTTTGCTATATAACAATGTGTAATTATAATATCTTGTTCTTTGGGTATGTTCACGTACTTAGAAATAGTTCCAGACCTTTGTTGACTCCTTCTCTGACACATCTGAGAAAGTGTTTCTTTGAAACAAACACCGGGATTATTCCCAATATGCTGATTGAGAAAAAAGAGCACTTGAGGATCTGGATCTCACATTCAAAGCTAAGGTCATGGTTTGGTATACAGCAGTGATCTGCTTGCTCCTAACTACTTCAGAGACTTGAACTAGCTATGGCAAGCTCCTTTAAACACTGGAGAAATTCCTTCAGTGGTATCTTGGTAAAATCCTCCAAATCCAGTGGCAAGAAAGGCAAACCAACAGCAACTGCTTCTCTCAAACCAATATGCCCAGCAGCAAGGCACTAATTATTCAAGACTAACTCCACTAGGCAACCCATGATATTCACATGCCTGACACCAGATTCCAAATGAAACTATTCTACTCAGGGCGCAGTTATCAAAGATGGCTCAAATCAGGAAATTGCAGAATGATACCAGAGATACCAGAGGGGGATCAGGTTAAATTATGAGAACAAGCAATACAACATGGCTTTTATTGCCTTGATTATGGAAGAGATGATTCATCTGAGACATTTAAAATATCAGATTGAGATTGGTTCTTTCCAGTAGTAGGGAATGTTGCGATTGTATATAAAAATAAAGCAAATCAACAAACCTACTGTTGCTATTCACTTTAACGTGACACAAGCCTGCTCTTGCTGTTGACTAGAACACTAAAACAAATCTGCTGTTTCTTTCATTTAACCCTAAAACAAATCTGCTGGGCTGGATTTTCAACCACTGCTGAAAATGTGTTGCTGGAAAAGCGCAGCAGGTCAGGCAGCATCCAAGGAACAGGAGAATCGACGTTTCGGGCATAAACCCTTCTTCAGGAATGAGGAAAGTGTGTCCAGCAGGCTAAGATAAAAGGTAGGGAGGAGGGACTTAGGGGAGGGGCATTGGAAATGCGATAGGTGGAGGGAGGTCAAGGTGAGGGTGATAGGCCGGAGTGGGGTGGGGGCGGAGAGGTCAGGAAGAAGATTGCAGGTTAGGAAGGCAGTGCTGAGTTCGAGGGATTTGACTGAGACAAGGTGGGGGGAGGGGAAATGAGGAAACTGGAGAAATCTGAGTTCATCCCTTGTGGTTGGAGGGTTCCCAGGCAGAAGATGAGGCGCTAGTAAGTAACGGGTAAGTAACGGGGCTCAGGCCTCTGGCACGGAGCCTGTCCCCGTTACTTAGAAGGGAAGGGTGGAGAAGAGCAGAGCAATAGTAATTGGGGACTCGTTAGTTCGGGGCACAGATAGGCGGTTTTGTGGGAACGAGAGAGACTCACGTTTGGTATGTTGCCTCCCAGGTGCAAGGGTACGTGATGTCTCTGATCGTGTTTTCCGGGTCCTTAAGGGGGAGGGGGAGCAGCCCAAAGTCGTGGTCCACATTGGCACCAATGACATAGGTAGGAGAAGCGCTGAGGATGTTAGGCAGGCTTTCAGGGAGTAGGTTGGAAGCTCAAAGTTAGAAAGAACAGAGTTGTTGTCTCTGGTTTGTTACCTGTGCCATGTGATAGAGAGTCGAGGAATAGGGAGAGAGAACAGTTAAATGCGTGGCTACAGGGATGGTGCAGGAGGGAGGGATTCCGGTATTTGGATAACTGGGGTTCTTTCTGGGGAAGGTGGGACCTCTATAAACAGGATGGTCTGCACCTGAACCTGAGGGGCACCAGTATCCTTGGTGGGAGGTTTGCTAGTGCTCTTGGGGGGGGGTTTGCTAGTGCTCTGCAGGGGCATGGGAACCCAGACTGTAGCTTTAGGGTGCAGGACCTGGAGTGTAGGGAGGTTAGGAACATGGCATCAATTTCAAAGGAGGGTGCCTGTAAACAGGAAAGTGGCTTGAAGTGTGTATACTTCAATGCAAGAAGTATACGAAATAAGGTGGGTGAACTTGCAGCGTGGGTTGGTACCTGGGACTTCGATGTTGTGGCTATTACGGAGACATGGGTAGAACAGGGACAGGATTGGCTGTTGCAGGTCCCAGGGTTTAAATGTTTTAGTAGGGTCAGATGTGGGGGTAAAAGAGGGGGAGGTGTGGCATTGCTTGTCAAAGATAGTATTACAGCTGTGGAAAGGACGATGGATGAAGACTCGCCATCTGATGTAGTTTGGGCTGAGGTTAGGAATAGGAAAGGTGAGCTCACCCTGTTAAGAGTTTTTTACTGGCCTCCTAATAGTCCTAGAAACATAGAAGAAAGGATTGCGAGGATGATTCAAGAGAAGAGTGAAAGTAATAGGGTGGTTGTTATGGGGGCTTTAACTTTCCTGATATTGATTGGGAAAGCTATAGCTCAAGTTCGTTAGATGGGTCAGTGTTTGTCCAATGTGTGCAGGAGGGTTTCCTGACACAATATGTAGATAGGCCAACAAGAGGTGAGGCCATACTGGATTTGGTTCTGGGTAATGAACCAGGCCAGGTGTTAGAATTAGAGGTAGGTGAGCACTTTGGGGACAGTGACCACAATTCGGTGACTTTTACTCTAGTGATGGAGAGAGATAAGTGTGCACTACAGGGCAAGAGTTATAGCTGGGGGCAGGGAAATTATGATGCGGTGAGGCATGACTTAGGATGTGTGGCTTGGAAAAGTAAGCTTCAAGGCAAGGACGTAATTGATATGTGGAGCTTGTTCAAGGAGCAACTATTGAGTGTCCTTGATAAGTATGTACCTGTCAGGCAGGAAGGAAAGGGTCGTGTGAGGGAGCCGTGGTTTAATAAGGAATTGGAATCCCTTGTTAAATGGAAGAGGGCGGCCTATGTAAAGATGAGGCGTGAAGGTTCAATTGGGGCGATTGAGAGTTATAAGGTAGCCAGGAAGGACCTGAAGAGAGAGCTAAGAGCAGCAAGGAGGGGACATGAAAGGTCCTTAGTTGGTAGGATTAGGGAAAACCCTAAGGCTTTCTATAGGTATGTCAGGAATAAAAGAATGACTAGGGTAGGAATAGGTCCAGTCAAGGATAGTAGTGGGAAGTTGCGTGTGGAGGCTGAAGAGATTGGGGAGACACTGAATGAATACTTTTCATCAGTATTCAATCAGGAACAAGACATTGTTGTCAATGTGAATACTGAGTCACAATTAAGTAGAATGGATGGTTTTGAGGTATGTAGAGAAGAGGTGGTGGAAATTCTGGAAAGGGTGAAAATAGATAAGTCCCCTGGGCCTGATGGCATTTATCCTAGGATTCTCTGGGAAGCAAGGGAGGAGATTGCAGAGCCATTGGCCTTGATTTTTATGTCCTCGTTGTCTACAGGAGTAGTGCCAGAAGATTGGAGGCTAGCAAATGTGGTTCCCTTGTTCAAGAAGGGGAGTAGGGATAACCCTAGTAACTATAGGCCGGTGAGTCTCACATCTGTTGCGGACAAAATCTTAGAGAGAATTGTAAGGGATAGGATTTATGAACATCTGGATAGGAATAATGTGATCAAGGATAGTCAGCATGGTTTTGTGAAGGGCAGGTCGTGCCTCACAAACCTTATTGAATTCTTTGAGAAGGTGACTAAGGAGCTGGACGAGGGGAAAGCTGTAGATGTGGTGTATATGGATTTTAGTAAGGCGTTTGATAAGGTTCCCCATGGTAGACTACTGCAAAAAATACGGAGGTATGGCATTGAGGGTGAGTTGGAGGTTTGGATTAGGAGTTGGCTGGCTGGAAGAAGACAGAGGGTAGTGGTTGATGGCAAAGGTTCATCTTGGAGTACCGTCACTAGCGGTGTTCCACAAGGATCTGTTTTGGGACCATTGCTGTTTGTCATTTTTATGAATGACCTGGAGGAGGGGTTAGAAGGTTGGGTGAGCAAGTTTGCGGATGATACGAAAGTCGGAGGAGTTGTAGACAGTGAGGAAGGATGTGGCAGGTTACAGCGGGATATAGATAAGCTGCAGAACTGGGCAGAAAGGTGGCAAATGGAGTTCAATGTAGCTAAGTGTGAGGTGATTCACTTTGGTAAGAGTAACAAAAAGATGGGGTACTGGGCTAATGGTCGGATACTTGGTAGTGTGGATGAGCAGAGGGATCTTGGTGTCCATGTACACAGATCTTTGAAAGTTGCCACCCAGGTAAATAGTGCGGTGAAGAAGGCATATGGCGTACTGGCTTTTATTGGTAGAGGAATTGAGTTCCGGAGTACTGAGGTCATGTTGCAGTGGTATAAGACTCTGGTGCGGCCGCATCTGGAGTATTGTGTGCAGTTTTGGTCGCCATACTATAGGAAGGATGTGGAGGCACTGGAACGAGTGCAGAGGAGGTTTACCAGGATGTTGCCTGGTATGGTAGGAAGATCGTATGAGGAAAGGCTGAGGCACTTGGGGTTGTTTTCATTGGAGAAAAGAAGGTTTAGGGGTAACTTGATAGAGGTGTACAAGATGATTAGGGGTTTAGATAGGGTCGACAGTGAGAATCTTTTTCCAAGTATGGAGTCAGCTATTACAAGGGGGCATAGCTTTAAATTAAGGGGTGGTAGGTATAGGACAGATGTTAGGGGTAGGTTCTTTACTCAGCGAGTCGTGAGTTCATGGAATGCCCTGCCAGTAGCAGTGGTGGACTCTCCCTCATTATGGGCATTTAAGCAGGCATTGGATAGGCAGATGGAGGATAGTGGGCTAGTGTAGGTTAGGTGGGCTTGGATCGGCGCAACATCGAGGGCCGAAGGGCCTGTACTGCGCTGTATTCTTCTATGTTCTATGTTCTATGTTCTTCCTCCAACCGTCGTGTTGCCATGGTCTGGCGATGGAGGAGTCTAAGGACCTGAATGTCCTTGGTGGAGTGGGAGGGGGAGTTAAAGTGTTGGGCTACGGGGTGGTTGGGTTGGTTGGTCCGGGTGTCCCAGAGGTGTTCTCTGAAATGTTCAGTAAGTAGGCGGCCTGTCTCCCCAATATAGAGGAGGCCACATCGGGTGCAGCGGATGCAATAGATGATGTGTGTGGAGGTGCAGGTGAATTTGTGGCGGATATGGAAGTGTCCCTTGGGGTCTTGGAGGGAAGTAAGGGGGGAGGTGTGGGCGCAAGTTTTGCATTTCTTGCAGGGGAAGGTGCCGGGAGTGGAGGTTGGGTTGGTGGGGGGTGTGGACCTGACGAGGGAGTCACGGAGGGAGTGGTCTTTTCGGAACGCTGATAGGGGAGGGGAAGGAAATATATCCCTGGTGGTGGGGTCCGTTTGGAGGTGGCGGAAATGACGGCGGATGATACGTTGTACATGGAGGTGGTGGGGTGGTAGGTGAGGACCAGTGGGGTTCTGTCCTGGTGGCAGTTGGAGGGGCGGGGCTCAAGGGCGGAGGAGCGGGAAGTGGAAGAGATGCGGTGGAGGGCATCGTCGACTACGTCTGGCGGGAAATTGCAGTCCTTGAAGAAGGAGGCCATCAACCACCAATGACAGCGAGGTCTGCTACAGACATGCATTGAAACTGCAGTCTTGGGTGGTGTTAGTGGATCCTGATGCCTCTTAAATGCAGCAAGTTTTTTTTCAAAAGGAGGTTGGCAAGATGAGCTGGAAAATTTGCACATTTTTAATTAGTTGATTACTGAGCTCATTACAATAAGAGGTGTTGGAGCAATAGCTTTACATTTTCAATCAGGAAGTAAGAGTTAAGCAGAATGGTTGGTGACGTGCCTGGGTGCAGTTGTCATGAACACATGGGGATGTCAGGAGTACTAATGATTGTAATAGTCAGCCCTTTTAAGCAATAGCTATGCCTAGTGAGCTGCTCAATCACTGACATCAATCGTTACAGTTATTGGTACTGAGAGACTTCAATTTAGTAAGGGTCCTGAGAGAGATGTGAGGCTGCTGGTGTCACCTGGCCAGCAGAAGTTGGTAGAGGAAAGCCTAGGAAAGCAAAGAAAGGCAGCTCAGGACAGCAGTACAAGGTTTGCACGGCAGTGGCTGTCCTATGTCATCCAAAGATCACTGCTAAAAGCCAGTTCTCGCTCACTCTCTTCCTCCTATTTACACATAATGTATTGCTCACCCAGTGCCATTTGTTCTACTCTTGATCAAGGCTGAGCAAGTGAGTGTGTGAGTTAGATTAGAATACTTAGTGTGGAAACAGGCCCTTCGGCCCAACAAGTCCACACCGACCCGCAACACACCCAAACCCATTCCCCAACATTTTTACCCCTTCACCTAACACTACAGGCAATTTAGCACAGACAATCCACCTAACCTGCGCATTTTTGGACTGTGGGAGGAAACCGGAGCACCCAGAGAAACCCCACGCTGTCACGGGGAGAATGTGCAAACTCCACACAGTCAGTCACCTGAGGCAGGAATTGAACCCGGGCCTCTGGCGCTGTGAGGCAACAGTGCTAACCATTGTGCCACCGTGCCGCCCATGGAAATGCAGAGGCATGCTGTGACAGTACTTGCTCAGGAACATCTCTCCCTACCAAGGAGATTGATGTTGCCTGAGTTGGGCCCCTCTACGATCTGCAGCTGATCCTTTACTGATAGTGAGGACTTAACCTACTCAGCAAGTGACACTTCAGATCCAATCCCATTAAGTGACAATGGGTGCAGAACAACAGTGTATATTGGGCAAGAATATCCACCATACACTTCACCTGGAGGTTGAGCTACTAAATGACACTGCTTGTCAGAATCCCAGTGTGACTCATCACTCACCTTTCAAGACCTTATGATATCATTGAATTGTTTTTTGCACTGGATCCACATCAACTGTTGTTGACCTCTCTTAGCACTTCTATCTAGTCTCTCTCTGTATCTTCAGGCATATTTCTTCTTCTAGATGCTAAGAAGTTGTAAATGACAAGACTCAACATTGGTACCATTCACCTTTTTGAAATGGCTCTTGGTACCTACATCTCACCTCCATACTCCTCCCATGCTTCCACTGGGGACAAAAACCATCCCATAGACTATTTAGGCACTTTGCAAATGAAAATCATATCAATGCTGCTGTTCTGATGCAGGGTTGGTGCTCAGGAATAATTCAGGCATCAGGTCCACCACCCTGGGGTGAAAATCTGGTGAGTGTCTCTGTTAATCCTAACACTAAAACCAATCTGGTGTTCCTGTTCACTCTCTCCTCCTGCAGAAACACATCTAATGAACTGTATTTGAAGATATTCGGAGGAGGGTACAAAGGAGAGATCAGAGGTAGGTTCTTTACGCAGAGAGTTGTGAATGCATGGAATGTGTTGCCAGTTGTGGTGGTGGAAGCAGAGTCATTGGGGACATTTAAGCGACTGTTGGACATGCACATGGATAGCAGTGAGTTGAGGGGTGTGTAGGTTAACTTACTATATTTGACATTAGGATTAAATCCCGGTACAACATCATGGACCAAAGGGCCTGTTCTGTGCTGTGCTTTTCTATGTTCTATGTTCTATGTATTTCCCAAGCATCTGCACATTTTTTCTGGACAGCAAGTATCTTATCTTTCCACTCTCACTGTATTTTTCTAACTTTCTTGCTGGCCAGAAAAAATAATCTGATTCCCACTTAAAGTTTCAACAGCCAGAAGTAAATCTCACTAGTGAGCAGTGAGTGATCTACTTGCATGTAGTAACATCATATTATTACTTCATCTCACCTCATTTATGTGTAGCTGACTAATCTCTCAGGTACCAGTGAGAAAATAGACAGTGCCAACCCCTGACCTGAAAGTCAGAGTTGTAACTTGGTGACTGCAGCTTGCCCGCATCTTTTCTGGGTATCCATTAATGTGGCATTCCCTAACACCTCAGGGCATCCTTCATGGACAGCGACTGCCTGCACCCACCATTCATAGAGGTTGGCATCAACAAAGTACCAACCTCACCACATTCACTTGGAATTGGAGTGGCTCAATAGTTAGCACTGCTGCCTCACAGCGCAAAGGACTCGGGTTCGATGCCAGTCACAGGCAACTCTCAGTGTTGAGTTTGTACGTTCTCCCTGTGTCTGCGTGGGTTTCCTCCAGGTGCTCCGGTTTCTTCCCACAGTCCAAAGATGTGCAGGTCAGGTGGATTGACCTAACCATAGTGTCTAGGGATGGAGCAAACTGGGTTGGCTGTGGGAAATGCAGGGTTACTGGGATGGGATGGATTTGGTTGGGGTGCTCTTCAGAGGGTCAATTTGGACTCGAGAGGCTGGATGGCTTGCTTCCACACTGTAGGGATTCTATGTATTTGGGGCAGCACATTGGCTCAGTGGTTAGCACTGCTGCCTCACAGCATCAGGGACCTGGGTTCAATTCCAGACTCGGGCAACTGTCTGTGTGGAGTTTGCACATTCTCTCTGTGTCTGTGTGGGTTTCCTCCAGGTGCTCCAGTTTTCTTCCAAAGATGTGCAGGTTAGGTGAATTGACCATGGCTAAATTGCCCATAGTGTTAGGTGCATTAGTCAGGGGTAAATGTAGGGGTATGAGTTTAGGTGGGTTGCTCTTCGGAGGGTGGGTGTGGACTTGTTGGGCTGAAGGGCCTGTTTCCACACTATAGGGAATCTAACCTAATCATACAATTAAAATACAGTTCACCATTTCAATATTGTAAGTTGGTTCTCATCGACTCCTTACCTTATTCTGCTGCTGACAGGGCACAGGGATAGGCATCCATCTCATGGATTAGAACAGGACTATCTCAGCTTTCTTTCTTCATGCTCACTTACTTTATGGATGCTCACAATATCTCTACTTTGTCTTTTTTTTAATCCCAGGTAGGCAACTTGTCATTTGTGCCAGTAATGGACAGTCAAGAGGATGACATTTTGCTGTGGTACTGTGCCACATCAATGTTGCATCTCCAACATGTGTCAGCAGTTTACATGGAAAACATACGGAATGTGCTCCAATTAATCATGAGCCGTCCTCAGTCACAGCAGATAGTGAGGTGACCCAAATGAATGAATTGGAAGAGCAGAGGGCAAGAATGTTTAATAATCTAGGGACTGGGTTTGGGACAACCATCAAGGAGAGATGCTGAATGCAGTATTTAGATTGATAGGCCTGAGGCCTTGGTGGGACATGGGCACGTTAGCAGAGTTAGAACAAATATAAGGTCACAGGAAGAAGACAGTGGCAAATTTTCTTGCAGAGCATAGAAGATTCTTAACCTGCTTGCAGCACTCCAGGTCATGGTCACTGCACTAAATTGAACTAAACTGTGTGATTACTTCATAGTCTGGCAGTGTTTAACTTAATTTGCATCCAGGATTTAAATATAGCACTTGCAGCATGAATGCTTTGAGGCACTGCACATTTTTTCACCACTGCTGAGTGCAGGATTGCACAAAGGTGATAATGTGGACCTGGAATGCTTACTTACTAACAAAAGCAAAATTGTGTGAGAAAAGTCACCAGGGCTCACAGGGGGAAACCATCCATGAAACTCCCTGAAATTGACACTTAGCCAATCTTGGGAAAATGCAACACCATGTTCTTATTAGCCCAAAATACCCTGCATTTGATCTCTCTCTTACCCCAAATTAAACTAAACACCTGAACATTCAATTCCTTGAGTAATGTGTGTGTGCAGTTGTAAGTTTCGCAAGGCTGCAACCCTTCTGGTGTCAACCTTAGACATGGAGATGGATCATCTGGTATTTTGGCTCACTGATATTTTCATTATGTCTCATGGAGGGTTTCTCTCATGAAGTCCAGCAAGGTTTCTTGCATGATCATCACAAACCCACTTCATTAACTACCTACCCTACCCCTATGACACCTTCTCAATGAATGCTAGCCCAATTCTCCCACTCACTAGAACTGGAAATACTCATCAATTCCATGTCGCCAGTGCCAAGTCTGACACCCAGATATACATTATCAAGTGTTGGCAATCAAAAGTTGCCCCTCACCGTCAATTTAATCAGAGAGCATCCACAAACCAACACTTCTCATGGCACAGCAGACACTTCCTTGTACATATAATGGGACCTTGCTCCATCTACAGCATTATAAACCCCAAGGAGCTAGGTAGGCTGTAGAAGGACTTGGATAGGTTAGCAGAGTTGGCAAAGAAGTGACAGGTGGAGTACAATGTGAGAAAGTGTGATGTCATGCACTTTGGAAGGAAGAATAGAGGCATAGATTCTTTTCCAAATGGGGAAAAGCTTTGGATATCTGTAGCGTGAAAGGACTTGGGATTCTTAGCTCAGGATTCTATTAGTGTTAACACATAGGTTCAGTTGGTAGTTAGAAAAGCAAATGCAATGTTAGTATTGATTTCAAGAGGGCAGAAATACAGGAGTGGAAATGTACTGCTGAGGCTGTGTAGGGCTTTGGTCAGTCTGGGTTTGGAATATTGTGGAGAGTTTTAGACCTTGGAGAGATATATACTGGCCTTGAAGGGAGTCCAGAGGAGGTTCACAAGAATGATCCTGAGAATGAGGTCTTGTGATATGAGGAGCAGTTAAGGACTCTAGGTCTGTACTCAGTGTAGATTAGAAGGACGAGACAGGAATCTGATTGAAAGGTACAGAATACTGAGAGGTCTGGATGCAGTGGACTTTGAAAAGTTGTTCCCACTAGTAGGAGAGATTAGAACCTGGGAGGCACAGCCTTGGAGTGAAGGGATGACCTGTTAGAACTGAAATGAGGATGAATTTCTTTAGCCAGAGGGTGATGAATCTGTGGAACTCATTGCCATAGAAGACTATGGAGGCCAAGTCATTGAATGTACTTAAGACAGGGATAGATAATTTCTTGATTAGTAGGGGGATTTAAAATTGTGGGATAAGGCAGGAAAATGGAGTTGACAAACATATAAGCCATGAGCGAACGGCACAGCAAGCTCAATGGGCTGAATGTCCGAATTCTTTTCCTATACCACATGGTCTTATGTACTTTAACCTTGGTCCTTTTTCCAATAAAAATACCACCAGGAAACAGTAAGACTTTGCAAATGTTGTATGAGTACTGGAGCCTTCCACTCCTAGTCCCACATCAACTATGAAAGGTATCTTTACAAAAAGACTATCATACATTATACCTATTGATCAAGTTGAGAGAGAACCAGTTCCATGCCTCTGTGCAGCCTATGCAGATTTTTATTTGTTTTGTGCTTTGTGGCCCTCAGGTGCCTCTTTTAAAGTTGCCTGGGATTTGTTCTGCTTTACAGAGATCTTTATCATCATTCTGCATGAACCAATGACATTGTCAATATTGCTCATGATCAACATTTGTACCCCACACAGTTGTACACTGCATCTCATATCATCACACAACATGACTTCAATCTGCACTCTGCAAGTACATAATAGATACAAATGCCCCTTGAAGAACCGCTCATCATTCACAAGTGAAGCCCATGCTATGGGGCCAAAAAACAGCATAGACCATACCTACTCTGGGAATGATTGCAACTATTTTCCATTTGTAGGGTGCACTTAGAAATGAAGATATTGTGGAAGATAATGCAGGTCACACTAGGCATTGTGTGTCCTAGGCTTAGCTTGGTCATTATGCAGCTCGCCTGCATCTCTATGTCTTTTTCTACCCGTTACTCTCCAGATAGCCCATCCCAGCTGACCCCTCATTTGTTCTCACCTGCCACCTGGAGGTACAACAGCAATTTTCATCCATATCCCCTGAGCCCATCCCTGCAATTTAGTCCTGCCCACCATTGTGTTGTGCATTGCTCCTGCAAAGCCACAGGAGTTAACCATAGCCCATAACACCCCTCCCTCAGCATCCCATGTACTATCAGCTCCTCCTCTTAGCTGCTGAATTTTCGTTCATCAAAATCCTTGTTCCCTTCAGTGCCCCAGATTGCCACCTCCAATCTCAAGCCTTAATTGCACCCATTTCCCAACCACACCAGTGTTCCCTGTAATCAATTCCCTCCTTGATATTCATTGAACAAACTCCCACACTGACTGTGGAGCACCACTGTGATTGATTTGGATGCACTGCCTGATAAATGACTGACCATACTTCTTAATGTCTCTGTGTAGATCCACAACTGATGAAATACACACTTTTGACTGCTTGTACTGGATCTGCAGGACTGACTGACCAATTCCCTAGACTGTTGTGAGATGGAGATCTTAGCCCTGATTGCCCCATGTGAATGACTGACCATGAACAAGCCCCTGGACTGTCAGTTAACATTGCCCTTGACTGACTGTACCAGAACTCTCTGATTGACAGTAGCTCCCTTGATTTGACCACTTCCCTTCATATAAGCTGTTGGCATAAAATGTAGCAAGGTGCCATGCAGCAACATGTTCACACTCCATAAAGGATGAATGCTGAGAACCATAACAGGTTGCTTGGATTTGTGTCTGTACTCAACAGCAAGACAGACTGTGAGCCTGTAAATTCTGGCTGACGGGGCAAAGTGCAAAAAGGCAATGAGGCAGGAATGCTGCAAACATTCGGGTTCACAGAGAGTGAGTGTGCAGAGCGGAGTGAGCAGCCCTGAGATGCTCTCTGTTCCAGTCCTTGAACTGGATGCTTATCCAACATGGCACAGAGTCCTTCCAGCAGCAATGGAATGAGAAGTGCCAATGCGCTCCCAAGTGCAATACTAAATGCAGAGGGTGCAGTAAGTCAATACAGTATCTGTACAGTAAGCAGAGAGGCTGGCACATATCAGATTCTAGCATCTGGGATATGATGTGCATGTGCTACCTAAGGAGAATGCCCCAAGATGTTGTTGCCATGTGTCCAACATTGAAGATAGAGTTGCCAGGAATGCACAGCGTCTATCCAGGCTGGAGGAAGAATGGGAGCCTGTATATTAATGAGGCAAGATTAGGTAGCAACGTGAGAGATTGTTAGTGATAATCTCTGTTCATAAGCCTCATGCAGTTCTCTACAGAATCTGATCTGGACTTATTAGACTCGGTTAGAATTGCACTTTTCAGTCTGGATCTCGAGAAAGGCCTCCCTGCACATCTCAGAGTGTTCTCCCAAATTTCTTATCATGGTACACTTCCTGCAGGGTCAGTGAAGATTCCGCCTCTAGCGTTTAGATCCTTCCCCTGCGATGAAACAGGAGGACTGCTTCAAGATGGGCAACTGTTAGGTCAAATTCATGTCGGAATATCATTAGAATCGGGGAAATGTGCTGGTCTTGATTTGCCTTCATTGCACAAGTCACCACCAGATTCCAGAGACCTGATTACTGGAGTTTTACTAAAGATCCAAACTGCGCGGCTCAAACCACATTTCATTCAATTTATGAGGAATACAGAGCATGAGATCGAGTGTATAATATGGTCATCGACTTTTCAGTATCACTTACTTCTACAACTGGAAGCTGGGGATTTATGTCAGGCGTGCGAGCCCGTTACTATTTCTGGCGATCTTATAAACGATTCCAGTCTAACATGAAAATATAACACAATTCCAGTTGATTGCATTTTAAATCTGCAAATCGCCAGAAGAATGCGGACTTTTATTGACGTGTGCGGGGTCAATTCCAATAGGTTTATGTGTCACTTTCTCAATTGTGCTGTATTAAATCTCGAGGAGTCTCTTGCAGTGAAGTTTTAGCAATAGGATACAGTAATTTTTCGACACCTACTAATGCACTTTCAAATTCCAAAACCCCAGAATGGCTTGATCTTCACTCACTCTTTTGGGATGAGAATCTTCGGCTGAAATCTCTGTGGTGCCTTATACAAGAGGGCCTCTTCGATTACCAATATTTCTGCTACGCAATTAGTAACCATGACTAAAATACTGCCTACAAACACTGTCTCATAGGCACTGATTTGGATGTGTCGACGTCTAGCATGTGCCTTTATTCTTCGCACGTGGGCGTTCTGGCTGGGCCAACATTTATTGCTCCTCGCTAAATGCCCGGGAAAAGGTGGCGGTGAGCTGACATCTTGAACCGCTGTACTCTTTGGGGTGCAGTGCTGTTAGGAAAAGAGTTCTTGGATTTTGACACCGTGACAATTGGAATATGTAAACAGGTGAACATTAGAAACCCAGTGAGTTGCTTTCCATGAGAAATGTGATAAAACAATGGGAGGGGGCGATGGATGGTGATGGGATTAATGAGGACAGTATAGGTACTGCTCTCTCTCTCTAGCTCATTCAGATGTAACGAGACGCTTTGGACATTCATAACCATTAAATGATGTTGCATTCTCGTTTGGAATTGGTAAATAAATATTTGAAAGAAAATCAATATGATGTAACTGTTTTGCAAATGGAAGGACTATATTGTCTGCGTTGAGCCATGAGCATTTGGCGTCTATTCTCACACCACTTAAACTAAGGAACGTTGTTAATTTGGAGACAATCAGAGGAGGATGTCTGGGATTATCCATGATACGGAGGAATTGTCTTATGAGCAAAGGTTAAACAGGGTTGGGCTCATGGGAATTTTGAAAAATGAGAGATGTTCTCATTGAAATGTTTAGGGTCCTTAAGGGGCTTGTCAGAGTAAATGCTGAAAGGATGTTTCAATGGGAGAGTCCGGGATCAGAGGGTATTGTCTCAGAATTATGGGGGCACCAATTGAAAGCTGAGATGACGAGGAATTTCTTCTGCCAGATAGTTGTGAGTTTGTTTGGAACTCCTTGCCACAGAAAACTGGAAGGTGAGGGGTCAGGCAAAGTCTTTGTGTACGTTTAAGGCTGAGCTAGCTTCTTGATCAGTAGGAAAGTCAAGGGTTATGACAATAGGGCAGAACGTGGACGGGAGGTATATCAGATCAGTCATGATCTTACTAAACAGTTTATTCCTGTTCCTATTTCCTACTGTCTTATGGTCTGAAATACCACTTACAGCAAAGAAATAGCTAATTCAAGCCTGACAGTGTTTATGACCCGCACCAGAATTAATCCACTGTTTACTCCATCTCACTCTCTGTGTATCCATCGCCTTGTCCCTTGTGTTCTATCCAACTTTCCCTTAAATCTGGTCCAAATTCAACACAGACATTTGAAATGGATATGGTTCGATCTTGTGTGAACATTTTGAGTTAGGAGTTGACATTGTGAGGGCCTCCATTGACCAGGGGCGCACGAAAACATGCCACTTTAATACAAAAACCTGTGACTCTCCGACACAGATAGCCGTTTTGCCACGAAAAAGTTCCATCGATCATCGAGGGAGTTACCGTGTTCTGACGGCTATGTGGGCCATCGCTCATTCTCTGCAGCTACAAAACCCTTCAAGGTTCACCAACTGCAGGCTCTGAACAAGGGTGCGCAGATCTTTATCTTTTGGAAAATCGTTTTCAAGCTATGAGCAGATTTGGGGGAGTGGAGAGTATTTGTGGTAAACCAATCGGCGGAAACATCTGGCGGAAGAAGCGGGGTTGGAAGATGAGGGGTTGCACCGAGCGGTGAGAGAGAGAGGGAGCCCCATTATACAGGACAAGACGAACCCGAGCCTCCTGGTTTAGAAACACTTGGGGCCGGCTGAACCAGTTGAACATCGTTTCAAAGCTCTAATTGGTTTCAAATTAGTATCTCATAGCCCAATCGCCCATTGTTGTTTGTTTTGGCTGTGCTATTTATTGACTGGCAACATAATTTAATACTCCTTATATGTTGAGTAGAATAGAATTTCTGAATGGTTCTCACCAACCCCGCGGCAGATTGTGACCGTTTTGTAAATCGCACCGCAGTCTGTTTATAAACCTAAAGAAAGTGGGAAGTAAACTGATTCCAGTCGGAAGTCTTTAGCTTTACGCGCCTCCGACATTGAACAGAAAGATTTGTACTCAGTCCACCTGGGCATATTAAGTGTGATAATCTTGTGGGTGAGTGGAGCTTTATCACGTGCTGTAGTGACACGAGATTGTTAATTGCCTCACTTTCGTATTAGAGCTCTTGTGGTGCAGTGATAATGTCCCTCCCTCTAAGCCAGGAGGCCCAGGTTTAAGTCCCATCCTGTTTATATGTTGGACATGTCTTAGATATCATGATTTCCTTCGCTCCCACACTCTGGAATTGCGTTTTGAAATCTTTTCTCTCTTTCTCCCTTTTCCATATTTTGTTCCTTAAATCCTCGGACCTTGACCGAGCTTTCAGTCATCTGTCCGAATATCTTTGTGTGGCTGCAGTGATGCTCCACCCAGTGGGTATTTCTCCATATTAAATGGGGTGGTCACGGTGGCTCAGTGGTTAGCACTGCTGCCCCATAGCGCCAGAGACCGGGGCTCGAGTTCCACCCCGGGCGACTGTCTGTGTGGAGTTTGCACATTCTTCCCCTTTTGGCCATGGTGCGTTACTCAGGGGTAAATATAGTGTAAGGGAATGGCTCTGGGTGCGTTACCCTTTGTAGGGAATCTAATGTAAATGCTCTAAAGGAATGTCTGCAGTGGTTCGCGTCCCAACACCTGAAACAGAAACTTCGAATTCAAGTCCCATTCTACAGTTGACTGTCAAGGATATTCGTAATGTGTCGAAAAGTGTGGCACTGGAAAAGCACGGCAGGCCAGGCAACACCGGAGTTTCGCGCATATTCCCTTCATCGGGAATGGTGGGGTTGTGGAGGGGGCTGAGAAATAAATAGGAAGGTAGGGGAAGGGCATATGGATGTGGGGGCTGATAGTGCTAGGTTGGAGCGGATAGGTGGGAAGGAAGACGGACAGGAAGGACAGTTCAAGAGGGCGGTGCCGGGTTGGAGGGTTACAGGGATGAGGTGGGGGAGGGGAGATATGGAAACTGGTGATGCCGAGTGGCTGGAGGGTCCCAAGGAAGAAGAGGAGGGATGTCCTTGGCGGAGGGGGGAGTTAGAGTGGGGCGGTGGAGGAGGCTACAATGTGGCCAAACTGTAACTCCTTCCAATGTCCGCCAATCGTAAATGGTAAGAGCCGGAGAGATTCCTGATCAGCCGTGTGATAGAAAGAAATTGGAGCCGATACCAACCACGCAATAGCGTTTAATTGCATCAGTCGGTCAAAATCCTCGACGGGCTGGACGCCGATCAGATCCCTATCCGGGCAGATCTCTCATGATGGATATGATGACACTGTGGGTCAAATCTACCTTGAGGCGAACAGGAGAAGGTGTATTAACGGAAGGGGAAAATATCACTGCTAATGTTAAAGTGCATTGGTTGCCATCAGCGTGAAGGTGTGTAAATGGGAAATCCTGTGTGTTAATGGAGCATCTTTCACGCTATGGGCATGTCAGTTAACTGATAGGAACACATTCATCTGCTCGGAGGTGTTGATGAAGGGATATTTGTTGATCAGGATACCATGAGAAATTCCCTGCTCTCTTTCAAACAGCACACGACACCAGGTTATATCAAACGGGTTGATTTTTGAAAACTCTAGGTTTTGGAGCGCTGCTCCGCTATCAGGAGAGAGGAAGATGAATTTTATAAGGCGTGTGATTTTTGACCCTGTCCAACTAACCCAACATCAGCACTTCGACATCATCTCTTTCAAATAGTGCCGTGAGATTTATTTTGACCTGGTTTATTCTTGGCCGCAGCAACGCAGTGAGAGAGTGAGGAGGCCGGCCTACACGCTGTTCTCCGGTTCAACCTGCAGCCCTTTGGGGCTGACTGAAACACAATGAAGCCAGCCCACGCACCGAGAACAGGGTGTTCTGCCCTGAGATCGGCTCCCTGCACCCACATTCTGGCTCCGCCATTCCTCATCCACGCCGTTGTTACATGGACACAAGACCATTCCTTCGACAGTGTGGCGCTGGAAAAGCACAGCAGGTCAGGCAGCATCCGCGGGGCAGGAGAGTCGATGTTTCGGGCATAAGTCCTTCACCAGGAATCCTCTAATGAAGGGCTTATGCCCGAAACATCGACTCTCCTGCCCCGCGGATGCTGCCTGACCTGCTGTGCTTTTCCAGCACCACACTCTCGGCTCTGATCTCCAGCATCTGCAGTCCTCACTTTCTCCTGCAATAGTATTCCTTCCCAACTGACCTCAACCCCTGCAGGTTGCACTGGGAGCAATCAACCCTCTGCTGAGCAAAGACCGAGCCGCGGAGTTCCTATATCCTTCACCCCCAATGTTTGCCGTTGGCTTTCTGACCGGCATCTCCTTGATCTTAACATTCTCAGTCTTGCTCACAAATCTCTCCAAGGCTTTACCCCTCAGTACTCCCGCCGACCCCTCCGGTTTAACCGCTGTGTCCTTCGAAACCTGGCCTCTCAGCCACCCCGAATACGCTTGAGCCCAGATACGATGGCAATGCCTTCTGATGCCAACTTCGCCTTGAAGCTTCCTCCCAAGACCGCTGTCTCCACTGATATAATTGAGTCCTCTGAATCTCCCTCTTTGACGAAGCCTGTCTCTTTGCGTGGCTGACTGTCACATTTTATTTGTGAAGCACGCTGGGATATTTCTGCCATACTCGTGGCACTATCCTGAATGCAGGTTATTGCACGTTTTCTGTGAAGGCATTGAGATAAATATTTCGATTAGATTCGGGTCTGAGAAGTAGGCTGTGTTCAGTCGGTTGTGGCGTTATTAAAGTGTCCCAGTCCTTTTTACCCGATGTGGGAAGATTAGTAGCTAGTTAGTTATTTCTGTTCCATCGGATGTTATAAAGCCGCTAGGTTTATTCCCCCAAATCCAGTTTCCTGCCAGGGTTGCAGGTTTGAACCCATCCGGAGATCATTTCTGAATCCTACTGATCTGGGATCTCTACACCAAAAATAAGACACAAATACCACGCAACCACGAAGCACTGAAAGAAAATATTGCATATTCTATATATGACACCCGACAGTGAATCATCATCGGTACGTCTGGCCGAATAGCTGTAAAATGCGCTTCGTGTTAGTCTCCATTGAAACAGCTATCAAGTGTTTCTGTCTGTCGGAAACCGTCAGCGGAGCCGAATGTCTGCGTTTTGGATAGTCACTGAGCTCAACTTTGTAACAATGCCGTCAAAAGGACACTTGGGGCGAGGACAAACCAACACCTGTGTGCCACAGCTCTTTGTGTGCTATCTGGGTACTGGATTAAATAATCGCACGTTTTACACTTACACAGTGTTTGCTCTTACATCGTGTTAACTTCTGGTAACCCTATTGCTAGAAAGAAGCCGAGTCATACTTTCCATTAAATTGCTGACACGTGCCTTCAAACCGCTTTCTTTTTGTTGCTGTTGATTTTATTGCAATTTTACTTTTGCTTTTTGTCATATCCTATGGTCCTTGAGTATTGCGGTTGTTTGGTTGGATGCATATCTAATGTAACGTCCTCTCCATTGCTGCTTTAAAATACCAGTGCCCAATGTAATAAGTCACCAAGTAGCCCACCTTCTCATTCCAGCCATTGACTACAGGAACAGAGTTTTTCTTTGTGTCGTAATATGTGATTTTTAACTTGGAGCTGGTGTTTTGGTCACCGCCCTTGTGCCCTCAGGCAGGGCGTGCTTAGCCAGCTCCCCCGGGTGGCAGTAGGCACATAACGGCCTGGGTCTCCCGGGGATTAGCTGATGGTACTGGCGCTTGTTGTACTGGGCCAGGCGGGAAATGAGGTAAAAACAATGACTGCAGATGCTGGAAACCAGATTCTGGATTAGTGGTGCTGGAAGAGCACAGCAATTCAGGCAGCATCCGAAGAGCTTCGAAATCGACGTTTCGGGCAAAAGCCCTTCATCAGGAATAAAGGCAGAGAGCCTGAAGCGTGGAGAGATAAGCTAGAGGAGGGTGGGTGTGGGGAGAAAGTAGCATAGAGTACGATGGGTGAGTGGGGGAGGAGATGAAGGTAATAGGTCAGGGAGGAGAGGGTGGAGTGGATAGGTGGAAAAGGAGATAGGCAGGTAGGACAAGTCCGGACAAGTCATGGGGACAGTGCTGAGCTGGAAGTTTGGAACTAGGGTGAGATGGGGGAAGGGAAAATGAGGAAACTATTGAAGTCCACATTGATGCCCTGGGGTTGAAGTGTTCCGAGGCGGAAGACTTGTCCGGACTTGTCCTACCTGCCTATCTCCTTTTCCACCTATCCACTCCACCCTCTCCTCCCTGACCTATTACCTTCATCCCCTCCCCCACTCACCTATTGTACTCTATGCTACTTTCTCCCCACCCCCACCCTCCTCTAGCTTATCTCTCCACGCTTCAGGCTCACTGCCTTTATTCCTGATGAAGGGCTTTTGCCCGAAACGTCGATTTCGCTGCTCCTTGGATGTTGCCTGAACTGCTGTGCTCTTCCAGCACCACTAATCCAGGCGGGAAACGAGCCTCTCCCGCAATGAGCATGAAAATATCGTAGACCAACGAGTTCACGACGCTGGTGACTTTGGAGGAGCTGTCGGGGTGACCTTGCTTCATCGCTTTGTAGATGTGGATGGAGTACCTTTCTTTCCTGGACTGTCTCCTCCGTCTTGCCGCTCTTGGCTGGCGCCCGCTTTCTTAATGCCCCTTCTTGGCACTTGTCCTTTCTTTCCCTCCGCCATTCAAACTCAAACCGAATGGTTCACAGCACAGGAGGCCGTCAGCTCATACTGCCCGGGCCTGTGCGACCCAGTTAGACACGGTCCCCTGAACGTCTTCTCTTAAGCATTTTAAGCCTTTCAACACGACTCCCCTTGCCAAATTGTCATACCGTCTGCCCCCACCGTAGCTTTATGTAACGCATTCAAGATCATAACTTAATCATAACACTACCTTGGTCTCCCTTTTGTTGGTTCTTTTGCAAACAATATTGAATCTGTCCATCTGTGTCCTCTGATTCTCCTCCAGGAGAGAGTGGTTTATTCTAATTGATTTCAATTCTAATTGATCTAATTGATGAAACGCAGGGATAAGGGGTAGTCATTCACCTCCCGGAGCCTATTCTCTCATTCTACAGGATAATAGCGGATCTCGATTGTCATTCACTTTGCCCACCCTTGTTCCATATTTCTGAATCCACATGTCTATCAGTTTTGATTTTTAAAAAAAGACATGGGCTAACAGGTTTTTTTGTGGCGGGGTGCAGTTCTTTCCAGATATCATTCTACCCTCAGTATGAAGACACGCTCCCTGACATCCCACCCTCATTGCAGTAAAGACCATTGCGATGGAAGACAGTTTTAAAAAATCGTTATTCGGAGGGATCCAGCACTTCGGATGAAACAACGGGACATTTGGACTTGTTCAATGCTGATGCATTTCCAACAGTAAACGTGTTTAGATCTACATTGTGAACGTGAGAATATCTATTTAAAGAAATCCTATCTCTTGCAGTCGCAAAGGACGCGGACATTGGATGTGTATGCGTGCCCTTTGGAGTGGTGGAGCAATTTCCACGCAGACGGTTTCCAAAGCAGCCGTTATAGTTCATGAGAATGTCGAGCCTGGGACGGGTACAGCGTGACCCGTGTAATGGGCTCGATTCCGATTTCGCTACCATGAAAGAAGCGTGAAACAGACAATATCACAGATTCTCCTCTCTGGGGCACTTTCTGCGCAATTATCAGCTCTACTGCCCCCGCCTTTATTTTGTTTTGTAGAGGGGGAGAGAAGGGAGTTAAGTATTTATGTTTCATTTAACAAGAGTCGGGGGTTTCACACTGACTATTTAAGGCCAGCAACATAATTTTATTTCTGCATATGTGATAATTATGTATACCTTGAGAAATGCATACAATATGGAGGGATATTTACATATCTGCTCAGACAGGGGCACAATATATGCATATGGTCATTATAGACATACATGTGGGAATCATGCCTTTATCTTTCAGCCAACATTCGTTAACCCTTTAAATAGTGAACAATTTCAATTACAGGGTATTGGACTTGGTGTTCTCTATGTTACGCGCAATAATGTACTAGGGGGCATCACTGTGGCTGTATATTTTTCCGGTGGCTCGATTCATTGTGACATTACAATTTTCGGAATTGATTTTAAAACAAGAAATTCCCGTAAGTTTTTTTTCTGCCTATGGCACAATATGGACGTTTGGATTGTCGTTTGGAATCGATGCCGAAAACATTTACAAACGCCTATCTTCCTTCTCCAAATTCCATCACTCGGCAAAGTAGGAGGACCTGGGTTGCTGGGACATCTGGGGTCTGTGTCCTCAGTCTCCCAGTTTGGAGTGGGAGCCGTACCTCTTTGTACTGTGAAAGGAAGGTGAGGAACCCGGGAGACTTAATCCTCCAGACCGCTCCTGAACAGACTTGTGCAAAATAAAAACATTAAAGGAAAATATTGTAACCAAGAACTCGTAAAAGACGCGTCAACATTTAACAGTCATTAAAAAGATGTTCACGAACGGCGTGGGTGTGGAATGCAGCAGTTTAAACAACTGTGTCAGCAGCATTTGGTCAAATGTATTGCGTAAATTTAACAAATTGAGAAATTTGGGTGGGAAACAGACCCTTCAGTCCAACCAAACTAGATATCCCAACCCAACCTAGTCCCACCTGCCAGCATTCGACCCGTATCCCTCCAAACCCTTCCTATTCAAAACAAATCGGGTTAAATACCATAGCGCATGTGTTTCTTAAAATACGATTGTGTTCCCATAGCCGAGAGTGTGCTGCTGGGAAAGCACAGCAGGTCAGACATATTCCGAGGATCAGGAGAATAGACGTTTCGGGCAAAAAACCCTTCATCAGGAATGGGGTACTTAAAATCACCACATCACCAGGACTGAGTCAGATGGTTGTGAGGAGACTGAGGAAGTTAGGGTGAAATCTACAGTGGCACTGCTGATAAGCTTCCAAAACCCTTTAGATATTCAGCTAGTGCCAGAGAACTTAAAAATTGCAAATGTTCCTTTGCTCAAAAAAGGCTGTTAGGATAAACCGAACAATTACATCAGCCAAATCACGGATGGAAAAACATTTAAAAATAATGATCTGGAACAAAACTAATGGTCAATTAGTCAAACATGGATTAATTTTTTTTTAAAGTTAGTATGGATTTGTTAAGGGCCAATTATGTCCAACTAATTTGAGTTCTTTTGTTGAAGTAACAGAGAGGTTTGATGTGGATAATATGGTTGGCATGACATGTATGGACTTTTCAAGAATCAGTTGATAAAATGGCCATATAATAGACTTGCCAGTGAATTTGAATCCGATGGAATAAAAAGAATCATGGCAGCATGGATATAAAATTGGCTAAGCAACAGAAAACAGATTAATAGTATACGGTTGGTTTTCAGATTAGAGAAAGGTATGTTGTGGGGGTTAGCAGGCATCAGCATGAGGACTACTGCTTGACTTGATAAACCTTACTGAGCTTAATTACGGTCTGTACAGCATATTTGCAGAACTTGAACGTATTGTGGACAGAATTGAGGATAGTGATAAATGTCAGGTTGGTGGGATGGGCAGACAAATGGCAGATGAAATGTAATATAGTGAAGTGAGAAATTGTACATTTCATGAGGAAGCATGTCAAAGGTAATATAAAAGAATGAGTGCAATTCCAAAGGGTTTAGAGGAGCAGATGGATCTAAGTATATATATGTATTGAAGGTGGCAGGGCAAGCTGAGAAAGCAGTTATTAGATTATACAGGATCCTGTGCTAAATAAACAGAGGCATCAAATAGAAAGGCACAATGTTTGTGATAAAACATTATAAAACATTGGTTCAACCTCAGCTGGAGTATCATGTCCAATTTGGACATGACACTTTAGGAAGGATGTGAAGGCATTGAAGAGGTTGCAGAAAAATTTCATGGTTCCCTGGATGAAAGACTTCAAGTATGTGGGTAGACTGATGAAGCTCAAGCTTTTTTGCATTGTAATACTTCCACTTGTCAATTTTTGGTTGCTTCAGTATCTCCTCTTCACTATGACTTTGGCAACTTTTTTTTTCATTTATAAAGAGAAATGCGAATGAACAATTTAATACCTTAGCCATGCTCTCTGCCTGCATGCATATACAACTCATATGGTGTCTAATCTGCCTTCTCCTGAGTTTGCCATTAGAATTCCCCTCATCTATCAAACTTGCACTCATAGAGTCATAGAAATGTACAGCACAAGAACAGACCCTTTGGTCAAACTCGTCCATGCCAATTAGATATCCAAACCCAAACTAGTCCCACCTGCCAGCACCCGGCCCAAATCCATCCAAACCCTTCCTATCCATATACCCATCCAGATGCCTTTTAAATGTTGCAATCATACTAACCTCCACTATTTCCTCTCGGAGCTCATTCCATACTCATACCACCCTCTGCATAAAAATGTTGCCCCTTAGGTCTCTTATATATCTTTCCCCATGCACCCTAAACCTATGCCTCTAGTTCTGGAATCCCCCACACCAGGGAAGAGACTTTGTTCATTTGTCCTATCTATGCCCCTCTTGATTTTATAACCCTCTATAAGGCCACTGCTCAGCCTCTGGCACTCCAGGGAAAACAGCCCCAGCCTATTCAACCTCTCCCTATACCTCAAATCCTCCAACCCTGGCAACATCTTTGTAAATCTTTTCTGAACCCTTTCAAGTTTCACAACATCCTTCCAATAGGAAGGAGACCAGAATTGCATGAAATATTCCAAAAGTGGCCTAACCAATGTCCTGGGCAGGACCGCTTCATCAGGGCTCCTGCCTGAAACATCGATTTTCCTGCTCCTCAGATGCTACCTCACCTGCTGCGCTTTTCCAGCACAACTCTAATATTGACTCTAATCTCCAGCATCTGCAGTCCCCACATTCGCCTAACCAATGTCCTGTACAGCCGCAACATAACGTCCCAACTCCTGTACTCAATACTCAGACCAATGAAGGAAAGCATACCAAATGCCTTCTTCACTATCCTATCTACCTGCGACTCCACTTTCAAGGAAATATGAACCTGCACTCCAAGGTCTCTTTGTTCAGCAACACTCCCTAGGACCTTACCATTAAGTGTATAAGTCCTGCTAAGATTTGCTTTCCCAAAATGCAGCACCTCGCATTTATCTAAATTAAACTCCATTTGCCACTTCTCAGCCCATTGACCCATCTGACCAAGATCCCATTGTAATCTGAGGTAACCTTCTTTGCTATCCACTACACCTCCAATTTTGTTGTCATCTGCAAACTTAATAACCTCTTATGCTCACATCCAAATCATGTATATAATTAATGAAAAGTAGTGGACCCAGCACCGGTCCTTGTGGCACTCCACTGGTCCCAGGCCTCCAGTCTGAAAAACAACCCTCCACTACCACCCTCTGTCTTCTACCTTTGAGCCAGTTCTGTATCCAAATGGCTAGTTCTCCCTGTATTCCATGAGATCTAACCTTGCTAACAATCTCCCATGGAGAATCTTGTCAAACTCTTTACTGAAGTCCATAAAGATCACATCTACCGCTCTGCCCTCATCAATCCTTTTTGTTACTTCTTCAAAAAACTCAATCAAGTTTATGAGACATGATTTCCCATGCACAAAGCCATGTTGACTATCTCTAATCAGTCCTTGCCTTTCCAAATACATGTACATCTGTTCCTCAGGATTCTCTCAAACAACGTGCCCACCACTGACGTCAGGTTCACTGGTCTATAGTTCTCTGGCTTGTCCTTACCACCCTTCTTAAACAATAGCACCACGTTAGCCAACCTCCAGTCTTCCGGCACCTCACCTGTGACTATTGATGATATCGGTATCTCAGCAAGGGGCCCAGCAATCACTTCCCTAGCTTCCCATGGAATTCTAGGGTACACCAGATCAGATCCTGGGGATTTATTCACTTTTATGTGTATCAAGACATTCAACACTTCCTCCTCTGTAATCTGGACATTTTTCAAGATGTCATCATCTATTTCCCTACATTCTATATTTTCTCTGTCTTTTTCCATAGTAAACACTGATGCAAAATATTTGTTTAGTATCTCCTCCATCTCCAATGGTTCCACACAAAGGATCATTAATCCATAGTTGCTCCCATGCCCTTTTTTAAAACACACCCCCATGGCATCATGTCCCTTACCATCTTTGGAAGATATTTTCAAAAAGAAGTTAATAATTATCCGAAGGAAGAAGATTTGCAGAGATATAAACAAAAACAGGGGAACTAACTGAGCAGCTCTTATGGACAGCCAGCATAGACATGACAAATTGAATGGCCTCCTGAATTACAACCATCTTAAAGTACAAATTAAGATACAGGCAGCAGTGATTTTATTAACATATGTTTGCTGGAGATGCTGGGGCTAGGTCAGCTAGAAGTATATTGAAATAGTCAACACGATTGTAACAAATACATTGGCGAGGATTAGCAGCACATGATAATGGATAGAGCTTGAAATGGTTAATGTTACAGAGATGTTATAGCTCATCTTGATAATGGAGAAGATATTGGTTTAATAATGGTTAAACAAAAAAAAGAGTGTAGGTTTAAGATATAATAGGGATCTAAGGGGCAACTTTTTCATGCAGAGAGCTTTGCATATATGGAATGAGCTGCCAGAGGAAGTGGTGAGGCTGATACAATTTCGACATTTAAAAGGCATCTGGATGGGTATATGAATTGGAAGAGTGTAGAGGAAAAGGGTCAAATGTTAGCAAATGGGACTAGATTAATTTAGGATATCTAGTCAGCATGGATGAGTTGGTCTAAAGGGTCTGTTTCCATGCTGTACAATTCTATGACTCTCTAAGTTATCTGGTTTAGCCATAGACTGTGGTCAGGGAGAATAACAGGCCTAATGGCTACAGGACAGAATTATGGTATGGAGCAAAGCCAGTTGTTTCAGTTTTCCCATGCTTAGTTGGAGAAAATGTCTGTTGTCCAATACCTAAAATCAGGTGAGTAGTGCCATAAAACAAAAGTGCTGATGGGGTTAGTGAGTTGGCTTAACATGTTTTTGGATGGTACTGCAGAGCGGCAGAATGGAAGAGAAATAGGAGGAGCAAGGAAAGGTTGCTTAGAATGCTGTAGATCAAAAAGAACAATTGTAAGTGATTTTCTTGCACCTTTCAGGAATGAAATCAGGCAGATGCATCCCTTAAATCCAGACAAAGAAAGAGAGCAGTTGGAGAAAGATGAAATGGTCAGTAATGCCAAAATGTACAGGCAGGTTAAAAAGTATGAAAAATGACCATTTGCTGCACCACATTTACACAAAAGTAAATATATATGAACAAATGAATTCAGAGCAGCGGGGCACTTGGCCACTTGAACATGCTTTGCCATTCAATAAGATAATGGTTGATCTCATTACTCCTCATTCCTGTACATTCCCATAACATTTCACTCCCTTGTTTATCAAGAATCTATCCACCTCTGCCTTAACTGCATTTTAAAACTCTGCATCCATCGCCTTTTGAGAATCCTGAGAACAAAACAATTCCTCATCTCTGTCCTAAATGGGCAAGCCCTTATTTTTAAACAGCAATCCTTCATTTTAGAGTCTCCCAAAAGAAGCGTTCTCTTTGTCTGCATCCACCATTTCAAGTCTCCTCAAGATCTTATGCATTTCAATCAACTCAACTTCTACTTTTCTAAACTCGAAAGGATAAAGACCTACCCTGTCAAACGTTTCTTCACAAAAATAACACAACCATTCAATTTATATGTTTAGTTCACCTTCCATAAACTGCTCCCAATTTATATTCTTCCTTAAATAAGGTGACCAATACTGTACGCAATATCTTCAGGAGAAGAAGGGCTTATGCCCGAAACGTCGATTCTCCTTCTCCTTTGGTGGTTTCACCAGTACCCTGAAGAACAGAAACTCATATACATGCCACTTCAATACCTGGACATAAAATAATCAAAACTAATTGAAATAAAAGAACCCAGGATACATGAGGAAAATTTATTTTACCCGCTGCTTGAGGAGGAGGCGCCTTCAATGCCGACCCACAAATGAACTTTAATCTGAAGAAAAATCAAATCCCAGGGAGTGACTAACTGAGTTGCTCTTGCACCGGACCCGTATCAAGACAATGGGACGAATGGCCTCCTCCTGCGCTGTTACGCTTCTATGATTTTAGGTATAATATGCCGCGCACGGATGATGTGATTGAACACGATTAATTTAAAAAACGTATTTAATTGTATGAGCAATAAACATATCAAGTACTCCTGCTTGTCGACATGTAGGTAGGTATTTTTAAAACTGTCCATTAGTACTCCTAACGAGGTGTCACTTTATTGTACACGAATAAATTGATAGGTTCCCATCTTAAATACACCATTCGGATTCAGAATCTTCCAGTTGTATATTAAATACCCCATTTCCGTCGCCACGCGCTGCGGAGACATGGCTGGGAAAGAACAAAGTGTTTGGGTTGTTGAGGGCTGGGGGTGGGAAGTGAGATTACATTGCTATCCTCCATGATCTAGGAAGACGAGCAAAGCTGGAGAAGTGAGACAAATCCTCTCATTTGCTGTCCCTGTTCGAAAATTGTACATGATAAAAACGTTCCTTTAAAAGCCTGATTCAATTGATTTTTTTTCCCCTGATACAATTAGAGACAAACCGAAATGAATTGATTTCTGAAAGCAGGCTCCGAGACATTCAGAAACTATGATGTAATGGACACTGATAGAAGCTGTGACAAGAAGCATTCGGTTTTAAATGGACACTACTTTAAAGTTACATGCGTTACGGACACACGTTTCAGAATGGTCTGAAATGGGATTATTTGCTTCCTTCAGGTCTGTGCTGAATGTTTGTCCATAACAATAATGATAGGGACAGTGTTGCAAAACTTCAAACGACATTAATTAATGCAGAATTTGAAAGTACTACTGTTTTTATGTATGGATTGATCATTTTTAATTTACTGTGCTTTCATAAATGGGATACAATTTACAAAGTCGAACTGTCTTATCATGAAACTCGAATCGATGGTCGGTATTTTATTGCATCTGTACTCTGCAGACAATACTAATTGATTCAAGAACTCCCACTTTCATGCTAAGGCATCATTCTAATCTTTTTTTTGTCAGCCCAGCTTTAGACAGGGATTTTATATCTGTCAACCTTAACTTGGAGAAAGGACTGCAATTTCTCTGTAACCTGAAGTTAAATAAGAATTACTCCGAGACCAAAAACCTACAGTTTTCCCCAATTCTAACACGAATCTAACGATAGCCTTAAATAACAGCGAATTCTAATAAACAAGATGTAACACTGAACCTAAAGACTTCTGCCTCTCCTAAGGATAAACGTAAATAAGAACTAATCATAAATCTAAACAAGACCTAACCATAAACATAACTAAACCTAACCCCAAACTTTAGGATGGCAACACCTCCGAACCGAAATCTAAATAAAACATAAAGCTAAACGCTCATTGTTGTAAACCAAAATAACTCTTAACCATAAACCGAAACCCACACCCCCACCTAACACAAGGCCTATAGAATTAACTCAAAAAACCTATACAGGAACTTAAACAAAATTAAAACAGTGTTTAACTCTATACCTAAACAAACCTGATTTCTAAACGTTGGGTTGACATTTTCACCTAATCGTAAACTTGAAGAAACCTGTAGGTATCCCAAACCTAACTTTACCCTAACTCTAAACAAGCGGAAGCTTCAACTAGCCTGAACGAGGAATAATCCTAATTTAAATAAGCCGATAACCTCAACTAATCTGAAGAAGATTTGACCATAACTTAGTCAAGCCACAATCTCAACTATTCTGAACAAGGAATTATCCTAACCTAAACAAGCCGGCAGCTTCAACTAACCTGAACAGGATATAACCCTAACCTAAACAAGCTACAACATCAACTAGCCTGAACAAGATATGACCATCACCTAGAAAGGCGGCAGCTTCAACTAACCTTAACAAGATATAACCTTAACCTAAACAAGCCATAACTTCAACTGACCCGAATAAGGTATAATCCTAACTTAACCAAGCCGGCAACTTCAACTAACCTGAACAATTTATAACCTGGACCTAAATTAAAAAAAAACCGGATTTAAACAAGGTCACAGATTCTCCTTGCCCTCGTCATGTGCTAATTCTGATGTGTTAAGTCTCTTTCGATGCAAAAACCTAATTAACTACTGACAATTCCAAAGCAATTTAAATTTACCCTATCACTTGCTTTAAACAATGCTGAGGGAAAGCTTCGCTATTTTGTTTGCGCTGCTAACTTTTACCTAATTCTATATTTTAGTAAAACTAAGTCTAACTTTTGGCTCCAGGTGCTATATTGCTAAAATCTGTATATTTTACAAGGCCGTGGTGTTTGAAATGCCTCAATGCAGACATTGTGCCGCTCAAGATTCCAGATGAAACATGCGAAGGGCGATGTTGATGCCTGAAATTTAGAATTATTTTTGTTAGTAGAAATTAGGTTCAGACTGTGTATTTCAGAATTTGCCAATGTTTTCAGATTCACTACTCCACTGCAACAAAATCGGCCTACTTTTTCTGTTACCTTTAACCGTTCCTGAATAAGGTTAGCATTTTTGCTTTTCTTACCCCTAAATATGCAGTTTTGGTCATCGTTCATTTGAAGTGGGAAGGGCAACTACATAACAGCAATTCGTGACTATAACTACACATACATCATTAAAATGTAACTGTTTCGCTCAACCTCTGGCGTGGACGGCATCACTGATTTTCAGGCCTTTTTTGAGATTTCACTTAAAGTCGCACACTCCTTATAATTCGATTCCTTTATTCCACAGAATTCACTCGAGTGCAATCGAGGACAAGAGCTCGAGTACTGAAAAGTGGTCGCCATCTTTTACTTGTGGACGGTTACAATGACTGAAAATCTATTCACATTTGCTTCTCCTGCTATGTTGGTGAAAACGTTTCTCCAAAAATTTCTTCCGTTCCTTTGGAATCTCGCAAGTCCTGTGAAAGAGAGCAGGGATCCTGTCTACTCAAAAAGCTTATTTTTTTCACATATTCAGATAAGAATTTGCGCCACCCCTTTTCTGCCCGATCCGCGTTTAAAGTCTGCCTCACAGTCTGGCCGATGCCACGCAAGGTCTGACCCTATAACTTTGACCCTCTTAGGTCAAAGAAATCTTTCTCAAGACGTAACGTCATGTTCATTCAACAATATATGTTTCTCGCACGGCTGTAGTTTATGTCTTGTTAACACTTTTATTGCAATCATCTTGGATATGTTTCCTGAATATATTTTACGCATTCTGTTGTTAGAAAATGGATCCCGCTCGTATTTTGCGTGCCGAAAGCGGGAATGCCTTGTCCGCTTTGCCATGATGTTACCCACTCCCCCTCCTCCCCCCACCCCCAACTCCCCCTGGAACATTCACTCGAACTGCTGCTTGCTGGGGCTAGAACTGTTTTGCTCAAAAGGTTTTAGTATTCGTGTAAAAGACCCTCCCCCTATCCCCATACTCAATTGTGAAGGAGCGTATTCACTCTTTTGTTGTAGTTTGTGTTGGGGGTGGGGAGCTAGAGGCGACAAGAGGAGTTTGGTTTTGCCTGTTCGAGGTGGGGGTTGGGTTCATAATAATAATTGAAACAAATGTATCCTTATAAATCAAAGAAAACAACTACTGGTACATGTGTAGCGTTTTAAAGCATACGAATGATAGTTTTTCCCCTCAGTAAGACGATTGTAAAAGTGAGCTGCTGTTTCAATTTCTAAAGCAGTTATGTCGCATTCACTTGCTATAGTCCACTGAAACCCTTGCGGCCTCCGTAGCGCTCACTATATTGTGCAGCTTTGTGAATAGCCCCATATCCAGTTGCAGTGCACAGACTACACGTTGTTGAGATGGCATTACCTCTTTCTGGTCCAGACTATACAACCTCCCCGCCCCCACCTCCTCCCCCGCCCGTCTAATCGCGGACTTCCTGGGAAAATCAGGCAGCGTTCATCCTGAAGTGAGTATTTAAATTAGAGGATTTGAGGAGCTCCGGATGGGAAGTCACCCCCGAATGCCTCTAACTAAACTCCCGTCTTGGATCTTAACCCCTTGGCTTCACGTCTGTTTCAAGGAGAAGGGCGTTTGGACTCAGAAACGGAAGGCAGATTATGTGAGTGAGACATGGCGGACATTTCTTTTTGGAAAAAAAGCTTTTCCTGAACTATCGTATGTAAGCTCACATTTTGCATCTCCTGGTTAAGAATCTCATCTCTAATTTTAAATGTTCCCATCTCAAACAACTCTTCTCTATGCCACAAGAGTTAAAGACACCACTCAGACAACATAGAGAGATGCGTGGCATGTTTATTTAGAAATTGACAAGAATAAAGTGAAAATTAACATTTTTACTGACTTTTTTTTGTCTCCCCCCTCGCATACATAAAAACATAGACAGTGCTTTCGTGTTGGGATTTTAGAACTTATTTGCTAGTTCGTAATTTTCAGTGTTTGGAATAATGTTTTGGATGTTTTAGTTACGTTTGGTGCGTAGACACGTCTAGTGTACGTAAACTAGTTTTTAGTAGATTGGCGCTCAATCTCCTTCCCCCGTTCTCTTTTGTAGTAAAACAGGGACTCGGTGATTAGGGTTCAGTTCCAGCTGATTTTATTTCCTTCTCTCAGAAAAAAAAGACTATTTACAAGAGTATATCAACAATCTGACAGGCAGTGACTTGACACGATTAGCTGGCATGACCTTCAAAAAAAATTGTTGAGGCATGATCATCTGACAGACTATACACAGTATATTGCACAGGATGGATGAAAAATTTAAAAATAATTAAAATAAAAGATTTTTTAAGAACCCCTAACAATCGGGCAGCCACCAAGATTTTTTTGTTTTCGTGGTAGCTACCTTAGTGCCTGTCACGGTAGTTTGGATACAGAAGAAACACACAGTCCTTGTGTTTTTTTATATAATACAGATTTAAATGTACAAAGGTGTTCTCACTTCTCTTGCAAACCCCTCTCCCATCAAAATAAAACACAACAGCTAAACCTGATTTCGGAATTATATATGCTAGCTTCATGCCAAAACAATATATTCAGCCGACAAGTTAATAATAATTATCATTATTACAGCATGAGAAACGCAGCATAGTGTCGCGGACTCAAATCAACATCTTACATCCAGTAGTTGAGCGCTATTTAAGGAGCGCCAAATAATTGGTGCGAAGTTGCAGCATCCTTTTTTCTTTGTGTTGGTGCTTAACTTCAGAAGGATCGTAACAATTACAAAATCACTGTTCACCTACTCCCCTTAATATTTTACTACTATTTATATATACGTGGAAGATGACTGCAGCTATTAGAAATTGTAAAAGGAAGCTTTAATGGTCATCTGTTTCTGGGTAAAAGAATGCGTTCCCATTTTAAATACTATCAAGTTGGCATTTTTTTAAAGGCTACAGTGGGCGGGAAGGGACAGTGTAGGTTTTAACATCAAATATAGTCCCAACATAAAGGTAACCGCAGCCTACAAAACCTGCACATTGAAGTGTAAACATGTGGAATAAAAAAAGAGGCATCGCTCTGGCATCGACCTCTTTGTTCATAATCAGGAAATCCAAACAGCAATAAACACCGATTAACACCCCCTTTATATTTTTTACAAAAATACACTGAGAAAATAATCAAACGTCTCATCTTTCTCTGTCTTTTTTTAAAAGTGTCAAAGTCTACATTTAAATATAAAATTAAAAGTTTAACTCTAGCCCTTCAGTGAAGGAGATAAAACGGTGCAGGTAATTAACAGGCCTACGAAAAAAAAGTCAAAATGTTTGGCCAGTATAAATACATCCATATAAAATGGTTTCTGGTTGCATTTACAAGGGAAACAAAACAAACGAGGATGAAACATCGGTGATAAGAAGTTCATGTTTGTTGTAAATTGTTGTGGAACATGGAACTTTTAAGGAATTTTGGTCCAGAAAATATAGTCCAGCGCAGATTGGAGTAGGGTTAGTGATAAGGGGTAAAAGAGCTGGTGACTTGGTAGGAATCATACACAGCGCCATCTATCTGATTTGATTCGCCCTAACGCTAGTTAAGTGTTCAAGTCTGTACAGAATCTGGAACGAAACAGCACAACATGGTATGAACCCAGCGAAATACAGTAATCCATCGCCACCATTCTTCTCATGAAAAACTCTCTTCGCGTGTAGATCTCCTGACTTCGCGTGTTTGTCTCTACCAATATAATTTGATTTGGCGATTTCATTTAACCCCACAGCTTTAAACCTTCTGTCTTAATGCGAAGCCCACGTTCCCTCCCGTACGTGCAAATCAATTTCAGGTTTTCCTTTTCAGTCCAGAATCGAGACTGGGCATTTTATTTTCAATGGAATCTCAGTCGCTCCTAAAACACGTCGGCACATTTTCTTACATTTTGCTGAAGACTTGCGATCAAACGTTAGAATCACGCAATTTTGCAGCAGTTGGATCACAATTATTTTATTTCACGATCCCTTTTTCTCCCCCTCCAAGATAAAACAGCAACAGTCCGCTTCTTTCACTTGTCGCTTTCTAATACGTGAACACTAGGTTTGAAATACTCGACTCCAGCCAGTCGCCTGAAATCATTTCGCTCACCTCTGGCGTGCAGTAGTCTGGGAACTCAAAGTGAGACGCAGACTCCTGCTCAAAATTAAACTCCAGATCTCGATCCAGGGACGAACTCAAGTTGCCCAGAGTCATGCTCTCGAAAGTGGGGCTGGAACTAAGGTCCATGAGGTCGTCCTCAAATTCTTCGTCGGAAGACGAGGCCATAGACGAAGACGAGCTGGAGTGGGAGGTGGAGGGGGTCGGTGAGATGGATCGCAAATTGCCAGGGTGCTTGCGCTGGTCGACGGGTGAATCTGGGACCCGCACCCTGGTCCCACCTACCAGATCTTCGTAGAAACTGACCGGGTCGCTGGGCTCGGCTGAAGAACTGAGGGTCGGGCTGGCTGGCACGGCGGCTGGAGAGGTAGTGCCCTGGCCCCTGAACGACCGCCTCTCTTTCAGTTTCTTATCTACAAGGTGCTTGGAAGCGGGGCTCGTCCGCGCTTTGTAAACCGAGTGTTGGTTGGTAGTGTTTATGCTTGTAGTGCCTGACTGCGAATGCTGGTGAATGATCGGAGACTTGCTGAGCGCACCCAGGATGATCTTGTGCGTTTTGCTAGGTTTGCTAATGCTACTATTGCTGCAACTGCTCTTTTTAGCTGAGGGTTTAGTGTTGATCTTTTCACCTTTCTCTCCGGGTTTGCTGCTGGCACTTTTTGCCTTCTTTCTCGGTCTGTATTTATAATCTGGATAGTCCGCCATGTGCTTCAGTCGCAGTCTTTCGGCTTCACGGATAAAAGGGATCTTATCACTGTCTTTCAGTAACTTCCAACGCTTCCCCAAGCGCTTCGAGATCTCAGCATTATGCATGTCCGGCGACTGCTCCATGATTTTCCTTCTCTCGATCTGCGACCACACCATAAACGCATTCATGGGTCTCTTGATGTGCCCACTGGCGGTCTTACACCAGCTCGGCTCGTCCGTCTTCTCCCCATCCGATGCCACTGAGTCCGCCGCGGGTGAACAAGCTATGCCCAGATCGGAAGAGCCGGAGTCGGTCGACTCTCCGGCAAGCACTGCTTCCGTGTTCTCTGCGTTGTTCGTTTGCTGCACCATGCTTTCTCTTTTTTTTGTTTATATATATATAGAGGGCACTGAGGGGTAAAGAAAAAGGCTTTTTTTATACTGTAGCAGTTTGGTTGGCTTGTACTTTTGTTCCCTGTTATCACAGAGGCTGCTGTGCTTTGAGAAAAAAAAGCTGCTCCTCGCGTTCGCAGAGAAGAACCTAGTTTCTTGTATAAAATGTGTATGTACTTTGGCACAACCTTCCTCCCCCTCTGACCATGCGGGAAGACTGTGTTATATAAAAAACTTGTGTCTGCTGCTTAAACCAGACTCGAACTCGCTTCCCCTTCTTATCCAGTCCCAGGCATTGTGACGTCCGGTTAAAGGTGTCCCGGTCCCAGCCAATCAGAGGCCGTCGCTCACTCGGATCGCGTCTGTTTCCAACGCTTCCAAAGGCCTACCCCGCCCCCGCGCACGCTCATTGGCTGGTGCCCTCGCGGCGCGTGCAATGAGAAGCGCCGTGGCTGACCTCATTCGAGTTTACACTAACAACTTAAAGGGGGCATGGCTGTAAAATGCACTCCCCCCACCCCCCCCTTCAGTCTTCCCTCCCTCTCTCCCTCCCCGCTGGCATTACATTAAAGCTGCATTATGCCTTTTTCCTCTCCCCAGACTGGCATTTGTCCGTCCTACCGACTCAGGCACGAATCAGCCACAAGCTGGATTCCTTTTTTTGTGTGTTATATTTTAACACGCACACACAAGAGTTTTCTACCTGGATGTCTCTCTCGCTTTCTCGCACACTTAAATACACCCTAGTCGGCTGATGTTAAGTTTCAGGCAATTGACACGATGCTGTGTCTGAGTTGCTACGCTGCAGTTTCGCGTGAGCGAATGCCAGACACTGAAACTGATTCACAAAACACTGCTGAGGGAGACTTGCCATTATCTCTCTATGCCTGCGTGTATGTCTCCCGTTTTGATTATAAACGATTGCGAGCCCGTTCAGTCACTCTTTGTACAAGATTCATTTCTGCAGTCCAGTATTATATAGTATGAAACATCCTGAGCGTGTCGGCTTAGACATCTGTGGATTGATCCATCTCCGCCGTTCCGTATAAGTGGAGAAACGCTGGCAGTAACATAAGAAGCACATCATGTGGGCTGGGCATGGTAGAAGGGGCTGGTCAAACACATTCGGGTGACGACCACCTTTTACCGTATTGACAGTTGCAAGATTAAACTAAGGTACATGTGGTGTGAATATATATTCGGTAGAAACGAATATATATATACTGGTTTCTTTCATCGCACCATCGAAAATAATAAATATGCCGAATTCTTTCTCGTAAAAATATGCTTATGGCTCCCGATAAACGAACCAATTCGGATTCAGATTCTGATCCAAACAGAAGCCTATGTGTTATCCACATGCATAACTTACTCTAGAAGTTACATATGTCGAGCTATATTAACTAAGGTTTCAACTTGTTTGTATATAAGCACAGGCACGTAAAAAATTGAATCGAGAATGTGATACATTGAGATTGTACATATCTTTTAACACTTAAATTGCGTTGACTCCAATATACAACGCTAGGTGGCGGCACTGTGACTATATAGTCATCAGGCAGTCCTGGTTATTTTGGGGAGGGAAAATAAGGTGAGTGAGCGATGCTTTTTGTGTTGCCTTGTGAAACCCAAAAGACAAAAAAAGTGGCTTTTTCTGGATTTTCCCAATTTACCTTTGCTTGCCAGCCACTGCTCCTTTCATTGTCACTATGGTTTACAATTTATGTGGCATTCTGTGTTAGCTAGGTTTGATCAGAGCTGCATTGTTTATTGTATGGTCTTGCTCTTCAAAAAAGGTGAGAGACGGGCACGTGCACGTGTTGCTCAATGGGTTTTCTAAAATAATCCTCGAATCTCTCGAGGACTGTACCTACCAGAAGAAGGCTGCGTTTTCCCTGCAGCCACAAAAAGCAAAACATCGCCCCTCAATTAAGAGGCTGGTTCCTGCTAATTCAATCTTGCCTGTAAAACAAGTTGGTCCTTGCCTAACTTGCCAAAGCTATAGCGGAGATATTTGCCAACATTATCATCAAGTAGATCTAATGATCCGTACAGCCCAATAGAGCACTCGTGAAAAATAACAGGTGCACTTGGTTCGGGGTTCAATCTGAAGTGATAGGGATGTGTGAAAAATTCATGCACTGATCTGAACGGACTCATCTTTAAACACGTTTTATTAGTTAGATCGCGAACATGTTTCAGTACAATGTGGTTCTCGACTATTAATACGTGTTGATTGATGTCTTTAATGGATCAGCACTCAGCAATTTAAACAGCACGGAAAGCGTTAACGTCTCGTTCGAACCCCACAGGTTGAAAAGACGAGCAGAACGTCTTCAGGGCTTTTTGTTGAATGGGGTCTGATCGCGGCAAATGTGGTCTACAATATTATTCAGAGGCGCGTAGATCAAACAGGGAGGTGAGGAATGTTCCCGGTGAAGGAAGTAGATATTGAATCCGAAAATATCAGCACGGTTGTCGGAGATTAAGAGGGATATTTACTAAAACTGAAGTGCATTTCGCCTATGATAAGGCGTGTTCGTTTCAGCACTAACACTTAATTATTAGCCTTAAAGGTTATGGCAGAGAATATCGGAGCGGGGGAGTAGTAAAATATGATTACTCTGCTATCACACAACAGTGATTAAAAAGAACTGGGAATGAAAGGCTGACATTTATATAAGACAGTCATCAGAATATCCCAAAGCCTTTTAAAACCAAGGAAGTGCTTTTTAAATGGTACACACTGTTTCAACATTGGGAATGTGATAACCAATTTTTGCACAGTAAGACTCCACAAATCAACAATGTGATGATTTGACAACTGAGTAGTTTTAAAACGGCCTTAGATTTATGCAGTGCTGTTCATAATCTCAGGATATCCCAATACGTTTTACCGTGTAAAAAGCATTTTTGAAGTGTTGTACTAAGTAGGGGCAGCTCACACAAACATCAGGACGATAATGGCCAGATAATCTAAGAAGGAAGACTCCCCAAGCCATTACATGACAAATTACCCTGTATTCTTCAAATGTATCCTCAGCGCCTTTGTTGTGGACAGCCTGAATTTAAGATTCATCGAAAACATTAAACCTCTGACAGTACAACACTCCTTTAGTATTACACTGGGAAATCAGCCTAGATGGATTCTGCAATGGGATTCTTTTTTATTCTTACATGGGACACGGCCATCATTGGCAAGGTCATTTGCTTCCTCTCCCTACTTGCTTTTAAGCTGAATGGTTGACTAGGCCATCGCAGAGGTCAGTTAAGAGTCAACCACCTTAATGTGAGTCTGCAGTCACATGTAAGCCAAGCTGAGCAAAGATTACAGATTTCACTCAAAGACCATTGGTGAATCAGGTTGGGTTAAGGGCCTGTGTCTGTACAGTATGACTCTATGACGCTATAATAGTTGTCTTGATATCTATTAAAGAAATGGCTCTATATACCAGATTTATTAATATAATTTAAATTCCACTGGCTGCTGTGTTGGATTTGAATCTAAGCCCTCAAACTATTGGACTCCTCGATTACTAGTACACATTAGCACAGCATCACCATCTCCCCAATATGCCAGTGATCATGACAGTTATTGTTGTAAAAAGCCATCTGCGTCACTAATGTCTTGTAGGGAAGGAAATTTGAAGGGTTTTTGCCCGAAACATCGATTTTCCTGCTCCTCGGATGCTGCCTGACCTGCTGTGCTTTTCCAGCACCACTCTGATCTAAACTCTGATTTCCAGCATCTGCAGTCCTCACTTTTGCCCAAGGAAATTACCTGCCCTGGCCTACATATGACTCCACACCCATAGAAATGAGTTTGACCCTTAAGTGCTCTCTGAAATGTCCCAGTGATCCACTCAGATGAAGGTGAATTATAAACCAATAGTCAGTGCTGGCATGTCCCATGAAAGAATAAGCAGGTATAGCACAAATGCCACTAGGGTCACAATCAAGAGCATAATCAAAAACTATTGAAAACCTCCATCAAAATTAGAAACACTGCTCTGATGATTATAGACTTGCAACATATATATAGAATTATGTATAGATGAAGGAATTACTTTAATAGGATCAACCTGCAAAGTTATTCTAAGTTAAATTCAAATACCTTGAGGAAAAGTGAAGGAGCACAGTCACACTGAGACTGTGTGTTGCATGCTCACAGTATTTGCACGGTTACAGAACGTGTTGGCAGATCATTCAAAGCATACATGCAATACTTGCCTTTTGTACATTGAATACAAAAGCAAAGATATCATGCTAAAACTTTCCAAATCATTGTTTAGGCCCCAGTCAGAGTTTTGCGGGCAATTAGGGACACCATACTTTAGCATGAATATCAAAACTTAAGAGAGGATACAGCGGAGGTTTACAAAGATGGTACCACGAGAGATGTTGGTTATCTGAAGAGATTCAAGAAGTTGGGATCATTCTCCTCAGAACAGAGAAAGATAAGGGGATCCCTGACAGAAAATTTCTAAATCATGAGTGGTTCTTCAGAGCAGAGCATGAATAAGGATAAATTGTTTCCACTGGTAAATGGATTTGTAACCAAAGATCAATGGCATAAGATCCAGATATAAATTTAGAAGGATGTTTTCCACACAAGAATTGTTAAAATCTAGAGTGTACTATCTGTAAGAGTTGTGGAAGCAGATTCGATGGGAATATTCAACTGACAATGTTAAAAATCACACAACACCAGGTTATAGTCCAACAGGTTTAATTGGAAGCACTAGCTTTCGGAGCGACGCTCCTTCATCAGATGTTTGTCGCTCCGAAAGCTAGTGTGCTTCCAATTAAACCTGTTGGACTATAACCTGGTGTTGTGTGATTTTTAACTTTGTACACCCCAGTCCAACATCGGCATCTCCAAATCATGACAACTGACAGTTGGTAGCGACTTTGAAGAGAACCAAATTTGCAAAGTTATGGGACCAAAGCCTTGGCGTGGGCCAGCTCTTTCAAAAAGCCAGAACAAGCACGATGGCCCAAACAACTCCTTCTGTGCTGTAAGATTCTATGAATCTACTCCGCTGACTCACTGTCATTTTAGTCAGTTGAGAATTGACCCAAACCTATTTCCTGCTCACTCTATTCATCTTAACGATCTCTCAGCGACAAATACATCACGTTTTCTTCAACAACAGGTTGTGGCAAAACAAAATCCACATTATAGGCAGTCAACAAAAAGTTTTTAAACATTCCTTTCAATCAAAGAATGGTTGTTATTCCATATGAATGAAACCTTGAGATACAAAGTGAATCTTGCCTTCAGTCAACTGGCTCGTCCTCGTCCCCGCCCCCACTCTCCCTAGCAGTAAGTAACCAAATTTTAGCAGGTGAAAGCATTGTGGACCACCCACATTTGTAACTGTATATCCAGTACATATTTTTTAAAACCAGAAACCTTATTTCGGTGTTTCTAACTGCAAGCAAGTAATGATCGAATCATACAAATTGTGTATTCATGGAGAAATATAAGTACGCAGAGTGTGTTGCCGTTCAAGGCTCAATAGTTCATGGAAGGACAAGCGCATTGCTGCTTTTGCAAATCAACCCGAGAAACGCCAGCAGAATTTGCCTCAGGCAGCATTTGATATCCACAAAGGATGGACGGACTCCTGGTAAATGCGATAAAGAAAGCAATTTGTGAGCTCAAAATGAACGAACAACCTCAGAATTGGCTCATTCTGGAGCCTTTTCTTGAAAGCTCAATCAGAGCCGCGCGCCTCTCCAGAGAACGCTGATCACTAACAGTGACTTATCCACAGTCAGAGCAATGACCTCCAACCGAAATGACAATTAACAGGCAAGAAATACGCTCCCCGCCTCCAGCCCCCTCCCCCCGCAACCCCCACCATCCGCCGACCCCAGCCGAACCAGAGAGACCGCGAACAAGTTAATTCAACCCTTAAATTCACATCGCTTCCTGCAAAGGCAGAGCCATGCCAAGAAACCTAATGCTGCTCCAGCAAGCCAGAGTAATGAAACTGTAGCGTGGAGTCAAGTTGCATGCATAAATGTAAATTCCGGAAAATTGAATTTTTTTCAAAAAAAGACAAAACACAAATGTCAGATGAAGAAAAATGAACTAGGGCTCGGGGCTAACTTTCAAAGAGAACGGTTCACAAACACTTGCTTTTTCCATTATTAAATGGCAGGATATTAAACAAATGTCAAGCAGTCATAAGCTCCAGTTATTGCCGCTAAGGTGGATCATAAGGGTTTGCACTGAAGTGGAGGACATAGAGAGCTCGGGGCAGTTAGCAGATTTATCCTGGCAAGGTGGTAGGGTAAATCAGAACCTGCTTGGTGAGATGGCTTCCTTTGCTGGTAACAAGTTTTTTTTATTTCTGGTTATGAAGGATGCTTCTGGCGAAGTTAGTAAATTGGATTATCTCGAAATAAAAATATCACACTGCATCTGCGAGAATTTGGATTTTGGAGACATGCCTGTCCATGGTGCATTAGGAGGGGCAAATCTAAGAGATGCCAAACGAGTGGTTTGATACATCAACGTTGATTTCCTATTCAGAGAAACAAGTAACTCCTGGGTTTAAGAAGCACACAGAAGTTGTTTTTAGAGTTCTTTGAATTCAACCCTCAATCAATTTATATTGCCTCTTACAAATTACAGCCCGACAAAAGGATGGTGGGGAAGCAGGCGCTTGGCAGACAATGGCAACCTTTGCTTGCGGTTGCCGAGCGCCCTTGTGTTCAGCTGTTGCTGTTTGTGTGTGTGTGAGAGAGAGGAGCAACAAGAGGCTGAGCGGCAGCTGACACGCGAGACCTGTCAATCAAAGAGGCACGTGCGGTCCAAGCAGCGACAGGTGCGTAGCGCGCGGGGCGGGGCCAGCAGGTGCGGTGCTGCACGTGCCAGCGCGCGCCGCTTGCCTCACCTGGGGACTCAGCCGGCGGCGCCCGCCAGCTCAGGTAAGCAGTGCCCATCTGCTCGGGGCTTATCTGCTGGAGTCAGAGGTGTTCATTTGTTTTAGATATTTACTCGCATTTTTTTTTAAAACAGCCGCGTACCAAACAATGCTGTGTCTCCAAGAGATGAGCTCCCACTCCAAGGTGCTACCAGACTAAATGCAACGCATTAGGCGTTTAGATCTTAAAAGTACTGAGTTCATAAGAAAGTGAGAGTACTTCTGTCTCCTGCCCCTCCACCCCAGCTCGTGCAATAATATTTAAAACTCTAATCTCTGAACCTTAGAGTTACAGGCTCTCAAAGTAGCATTTTGGCCATTAAATAAAAAATCACTAAGTTGGTGAATTTCCTAGACAGAAATCAATGTTAGACAGAAACAATGTTATAGCTTTTTTAAAAAATGCTTTTCTGTCGGTCATGTACTGATGTGTGCAATTTGTAGAGAAAACAAGGTTTTTTCAACCTTTGTATTATTGGCGATCTTTGTCTCCTCTTCTGCCTCAGTACATCTGTTGCAGAGACCCACACTTCTATGGCTTGTGGGCTTTCTGATACTATCCTCTGCTACCTCTCTGGCATCCCTTCCCCCAACTCTCATTCATCTTTAGTTCTGTGACCTCTTCCGAAAGCCCACAACACTGTGTCCAATAAACCTCCAAGTTCTCAACACACTGACAATTTTAATGTTGATGCAACTCCCAATTTCAACCTCCTCCCTACTGGATTTGTGTACATTTGTGTACACCTTCCAAGGATAGTGAACTTGACATGAAGAGGTTTGTGCCTTCAAGCGACCCCTTGATCCATGCCATCAGGAACTCCTTGATACCGGCTGGGCCATCATGGAGGCAAAAGGGGGTGAGGAAATAGGTAAAAGAGCAGTCCAAAAGATCCTCAAGAACCGAACATAAGAAGGAAGATTCTGTACCTCACAGACACCATAGCTTGAAATGTCAGCAAAATCTGATCACCAACCAGTGAAAATAGTATTGACAATGACAGTGCATCAAGATCTGCCTATTAAATGAAGTTTAAACAAAACATGCGCAGGCATCTACCAAAGCCCATTTACCAAATTGTTTGGTAATGGAGAATTGGTGACAGGGATAGGGATGTGAACCACGGAGTTCCTTGTCAAGAACCTGTATACAGACAACAGATCTTGAAAGTCACTGAGCCTGTGTTGGCACAAAGGTGTTTTTGAGCAGCAACATCCATGACTGAAAATTCTCTTCAGGATACCCTCAGCTCTGTACTCTAAGTCATTATACATCTTGGGACATCCTGACCCATGCGCCTCAAGACTTGCAAATCAAAAAGTATCATGTTCAGTTATGTGCCTCTTCCCATGGCAGAAATTTGCAACCCTGAATAGATGTTATTCTCAAAATTAAGCAACAGTCTGTTATGATATCTGTCTAGACTGCAAGCTCGGAATTCCATCTCTAAATTTCTCAGCTTCTCTCCACCTTTAAGAAACTCATTTAAAACTAGATTTTAACAAGCTTTTGGTCATTTGTTCTCCTTCTTTTGATGTGACTTCTCTTTTTCTGTACAGCATGTTTTTTTTAGATTTCACTTTTAAAATGTTCAAATGTTCCTCCTGTTTCTGTTACCATCAATCATAATCAGTTATCTTGACTACATGGCAATTTTCCTGTTAGTTTGTGGCATTTTCATTGATAAGTACTAACAATGTAGGACACAGAACAAAAAACCATTATGTTTCTGTAACTTCTTCCACAATATACAACCCTAGTATTGAGAATGCCACTAATAATATTTAAACTTATTAGAAAAGTGTCTCACTACCTTCAAACCAAAGTCAAACAAAACGTAAGGATGCATTTCTAACATTTTTCTCATTATTTATAATTGCAAATGTTTTAAATAAACAGACAACTCTGAAATGGATAATTAAAATGGAAAAGTTACATTATTTCCAGTGAGTCAGTTCAAGGCATGGTCCATAGTTCAATATTAGACGACCGTAACACCATAAGAATTTGGAATAGGAGTCAGCTGTTCAGCTTATTTTGAGTGTGTTCTGCTACTCAATCAGACTATGGCTGATCTGATAATCCTCAATTCCACTTTCCTGCCTTTCCCCCATAATCCTTGATTCACTTGTTAATTAGAAATCTGTCTTTCCTCACCTTATATCTACTTATTGACTCAGCCTCTACAGATCCACAGTGATAAAAAAATGTCATAGTTGGCCTAAAATGTGAGATACATAATTTCTCCTCCCCTCTATAATAACTGGGTGACCCATTACTCTGAGATTGTGCTCTTCTATTTGCATTCTTCTACACCTAATTGAGTAAAAGCCAAAATTACTGAATGTCTTCTCATAAGACATGAATCCATACCTAATCAACCTATTGAACCTTCTTTGGACTGCCTCCAATGCCAGTATATCTTTCCTTAGCTAAGGTGATCAAAACTATTTGCAGTCTTCCAGGTGTAGTCAAGCTTTTGCCTTGCATGGTTTTAGCAAGCCCTACCTATTTATACTCTGTTTACTTTGAAATAAAGGCCAAAGGGTTGGATGCATTGGATGACTGGGCAAGATTGTTTTGCATATTGTTTGCCTTAAATAGATATGTCCCATGTTATGTGATTACATTCTATAAGTGTTGTATCCAGAAGTAACATAATCAATTTTCTATTTGGTGATTGATAGAAATCACATCCTGTGCCTGTAAGTTATGGCACATACTGCCGATTTACATAGCTTAGTGTGTAGATAATCTCAAATTGTTTTGGACAATCTTCTGCATTTTAGTCTCTGGCAAACATAATAAAGTATACGTAATCCTATTTATACATAGAACAATTTTTGATTCTGCATCTGTACTACTAAGCACAATACAAATGCATTACAGTGAGTCCTCAAGTAAAGATATAGTTGTATTCCAGAAAAGTGCAACTTTAAGCGAAATTGCTTTAAGCAAATCACATAATCTTACTAAGCTGATGTAAAAGCTACAGTAAGGTCCGCGAGTACTTCCCTGATGAGAAAATGAATACAGTAAAACAATATACACTGTATGTTGAAATGCTTTTATCACTAACTTACACCTTGGAAAATCAAAAACCCCTGTAACATGTAAAATGAAATAAATTTTTAAAAGTATTTAAAACGTACACTCTGATAGCTTGCTACTTACCACAAATCTGCTCTCGATCTTGCTTCCAGACTCTCGTGTTCACCACATATCCTGCTTTCTGATGCCCTGTCCTTTGTAGAGCCTTTCTGTCACTGAGCCATGATTCACAGTTTCTTCCAATCCCTAATTCATTCTCTTGATACTGAGTCTCCAATTGACAGACTTTCCTGCACTGTAACCCAGTGAATCCACCTACTTGCTGCAATCCCTTCAACTAGTGGCCTCTACCAGTCCCTGACTCACCCTCTTGCTAATTCTTTCTCTCATCGAACCTCCTAATCCCAGATTGACACATTCTCAGCTTTGTTCTCTTGAACCATTGCTGTGAGTGAGGGCTCTGGAAATGAGTGGTGAGAAGCAAAACAGGCATATTTGAAGCTCTCAATGAGTGTTTGGGAAAGTGAAACATCAAATGTGAGAATCAGGGAGCAGGAGGTTCAATGAGAGGCAGCGTCAGCAAGACTGTGAATTAGGGAGCAACAAAGGCTGCAAGTCAAGGCCTCAGTAGCAAGAAGGAGGGTTTGGGAGTGGAAAATGTGACAAGCAGAATGTTCAGTAGCAAGAGAAAGGATCTTTGACCAGGGAAGACCATAAGTCATAGTCTTGGTAACAAGAAAATGGATGAATGATTGGGAGAGGCTGTGAGTTGGCAGATCAGCAGCAGCAGAACGATACTTGACCAGGGATAGTTACAAGCCAATGTTGGCAGCAAGAGGATAGGTTAATGAATGGGGGAGACCACAAGTTGAAACCAATCGTGTGGAGATGGGTTAGGAAGTGGGAGAGGCCACAAATTGGAAGGTCAGAAACAAGAAAAAGGATGAGGGAGCAACCAAAATGGTGAAACTGTCAATGCTAAATGAGAATATAGGCCCCATTAACTGGTAAATGCGAAAGCAGAACAGTGTGAAACAGGGCAGTGAAAAGCAGAACTTGATCAAAAATTAAATCTTAATATAAATAATTATATTAAGCTGTGGCTGTGGGAAACTGGCGTAAAGTGTCAGAGGAATCATGGATATATGTGGGCAGGGACTGAACCACGGGAGAAAAGACTGAGTCAAGGTAGGCTAGTATTTGTATACTTTACCCCAAAATAGTATTTTGACTATTCATACTATTTTTGATTTAGCTGTGCAAGTTTTGATTTTGAACTAAGGGTATAATCACAGATAGTCAAATTCACCAATATCAATTTGTTCTACATTTAGCCATCGCTATTAACTGTGTTCATATTTTCTCTGCTAGAAAGTTCTGCAATGCATCAAAAGGTTGACAAGCAAAGCCTGAAGATGTTTCCATGTTCAATAGCACCAAAGTGATAACAGCCTCAATCACATCCTGCACCTCACCCCAGGAAAATATGAATATAGGCATTCTGAAATTAAGGCAGAAACTGTAAATGCTGAAAAAAATACATGGAGTCAGTCAAATCTGCAAGTTTAGTTTTAATCCTTTATTAATCTAATAAAATAAACTTGGCAATTTCATTTATCATTACACTGTCAATTAATTGATCATTTAATACCATCAGCAGTTTCAGGTACTTTGCATTATTTCAGCTGTTAGGAGTGATGACATCTAATACAGTGCTAGTACTAGGGTCTGTCATTGTTGAAGATAAGTAAGTTTTGAGTTTATATTCAGTGTCACTGATCATCAAATGAGTACAGATACACAATTTGCAACAATGGTTCTGCACGCTGATTGGAGAGCTGATGGAATCCCATGTTGCTTCTTTCTGGGAGGTCAAGGCAATTACAATATAATCAGATCGTCATTTGAGCAGCCTTGGCAATATGGCTGGCAGCTCTCCAGTGCTGCCAACATCACTGGCAGTAATGCTACTGGCTGTATTGAACTCACTGGATCATCGCTGAATCCTGAGGTAGATGTGGGTATGGGCAGGATAGGGGATTGCACGGTCAACAGCAAGGGTGGGTACGAGAAGTCAGAAGCCAGAGCAAGAATTGGCTTTCAGAGAGTCACTTCCCTTCCTTGTACTGGGTCCCTTAATTAACACAGTGCCTATGGGTGAGGTCACCAACCCTCTTCCTAAACTCCCACGAGGTCATGGGCAAAATGATTTACTAGCTGGGCTTTCCATAAGTTCTCTGCCTGCTGCTGATTGAATACTGAATGGGAGGAATACCCTCCATCTTTCCTGCCTGGGTTCAGTGTACAGAGGTGGGAAGGTGGCAAAGTCCCCAACCTCACATCCTCCCATCCACTCAAGCACACCCCTTGTCTCCAAACCTGTACATAATTGCAAATTTAATTTTATATATTTTTAGACAAATTCTGCATTCTGTTCAGATGATATCTCCTCTTAATGGTTTCTGATTCTCAAGTTTTCAGCTTCCCCTCCCTCCATGTTTCAATCCCGATAGAGGGTTGTTGTATATGTGGTGAATGAACAAACGGCAAGAAGATTTAATCAGATTTCTAGTGAAATATTATGTCCAAAATTTTCAGATACAAATTCACTTACTGTCTGTACTTTTATTTTTATTTCAGATTTCTGGGCTTCACAGTTTTCTTCTTACTTGAAGCCATTCACTGGTGAGTTCAGGAACAAAAAAAGGCAAATATAATTTCTTATCCATTTAGCAAAATTGTATTTTTATAGAACTGGGCTATCGACCCCTGTTAGGACAATTAAATGTTAAGCGCTCCTGCAGTTATTCAGCTTTTTCATGGATCACTAACTCAGGCATTCAAAATAAGTTGACAAGCCAAATCTAAAAGTGCATACAAGTTCTGTCCATTTCACTGCAGTGGTTCCTTAACAGTGGAATAAAAACATTTGACAGTGAGCATAATTACAATGAGCTAATATGTTAATTATTTTTCATCTGGGAGACAGAAAGGGTGTTTATGTTTAAATTTCTGTTTTGCAGAGAGTGAAGGCGGGCTTGATGCAACTGAATAGGAACAAAACGTCTTATTGTGTTAGGGAAGTCAGGCTGGAATCACACTGAAAAGAACTCCTTGTCACGAAAAGTACTCCATCTGCAATCAGATGAATAGGCTGCATGCGTATGTGTCTCAGCCTCAGGTCTAATAGACTGGCAATCTGATTTTAACTTGTAATTTGTGTTTTCTTCTGTTGCCAGAACTGGCAGATGCAAGAGGGTGTCCGTTAATGTTCAAGTTCATTACTCCCTTCCAAAAGACGTCTGAGCTGATCATAATTGCAGAAAGAGTTTGATCTTGAACTCTTTATACCTGCATTACAGCTTGCCTTCATAGCTTGGTACAATTGTGGTTTTCTTTATCAGCTTTTTTAAGACAGAAACTGCTGCTTCAAAGTAAAGAGTTGACCATCACTTGCTAAATCTACAATGTAGCAATAATGCTATATAGATTATTTATAACAATATATAAAGTTTTTTTTGTGAATTGTCAGAACTTTTATTGACATTAAAACATTTTGAAATCAACTGCATAAAATGAGTAATTTAGGTATGCAGGTGTCTGAAGAATTGGTTTACTATTTAATACCATTCATAGCTAGCCCTCTTCACTTAATTGTTACCAGAATCATTATAACCAAAATCAATTTAACCTGCGTACCAAAGATCAAATGCTTTAAAATGTAGAAGTATTTTTTTTTTACCATTGTGGAGGCAAAAGAAAATGTCAAGTGATAGGAATCCAAAGTAAAAATTGCACATAGAAGAAGACAAAGGTAATCCAATCAGAATGCATGTTGAAGTTACATATTCAGTTAGCTTTTCTTTCAGATTTATTTTTATTCAAGGCCATTTTTAAGTACTTGATTGTATTGTTTTCCTGTATGCTGTGATTTTCTGTAATTAAGTTTCAGTTCCCTAGCTTTGATTATTAAAAAAAGTGTTTATACAATATTTTCATATTCACAAAAAAACTTTTGAATTGTGGTAATTGTTTTGGTAAATCTGGCAGAAAGTCTGCATGCAGCCAGATCAGACAACTAGCACAAAAAAATCGTGGCCAAGGTACAGGAGACTTCTCTTCTTTGAATAATGCCATAGTGTCATTAACATCCATGTAAACAGGCAGACAGGGCCTCAAGTTTTAATGTTTCATCCAAGTGTCAGAAGCTCTAACAATTCAGTATTTCCTCAGTACACCTCTCAATAAGGATCTTGTAAAATTGCAAAAATTGATAACTGCAAAGTGATAACTGAGAAATGACAATTTATACACATGTATTAACAACAAAATAACAGGAAACAGTGACAGGGCTAGGTTTGACTGATGTTGTAGAAAAGGCACTGAGCTGTGAATGCAAAAATGCCAATTTACTCAGCCTAAACATTGTGTAAGGAACTATACCAACCTGGATGCAGAGATGATCGAGGGTCAGGGTTGCGTGGTATAATAGAAGTTGCATGAAATATAATAGAAATGGTCTTCCAAATCCATTTTGACTGATCTCAAAAAGATCAAAGGGAAGGTGGAGGAAGGGGACGTAGGCCCAGGCCTTGACATCCTCCCATCCACAACATTCCCACTTGCACAGCCACTGAAAAAGTTTTGTATTCTTTTGAGTACTTAGAAGGTGGTGGTGAGCCACTTCCTGGGACTGCTGAGGTATATGGTGTGTAAAAGTGAAGCAGCTTGTAACATTTCAAAGATGTGACAAGTACTTCAATCCTCTAATCGGATGGAATTATTTTAACATATATTATAATGAAGCTACGCAATACATAGAAGAACAGTCTAGTGTAAAATTATTTATTTGGAGAGTGGCTAATTGCAGTGGAGTGAGACCATAACTCTGCCAGGTCAATAAGATTCAAAGATTAACAAGCAGAATTGTAAAAGAACTATAGGTTCTCTTTAAAAAGGCTAAAATTCTGGTTCAGTTAAGGTTCATTTCCATGAAGGTGACAGATGAGCCAACTAAGAGAAAATGAGGACGGCAGATGCTGGAGATCAGAGCTTAAAAATGTGTTGCTGGAAAAGCGCAGCAGGTCATGCAGCATCAACCAAGAATTCTGTACATAACACAAAAGGTAGAGAATAAGATGAAGCAGAAAGAGAATGCATATGACAGATGCCAGTTTGGTAATTAAGGTGAGAACCACGTTCATTACAAGAACAGAGGAAAAGTGCAAAAGTGAAACAGGAGAGGCTGACATGAGAAGAAAATTAGCAGCTGACATAAAAAAGGAATCCGAAGTTTTCTTTAGTCATTTAAATAGTAAAAAAAAGGTATTAAGAAGAGGGACAAGAGTGATTAGGAACTATAAAGGGGATCTACACATGGTGGCAGTGGATGTAGCTAAGGTACTCAGCGAATTTATTGTATTTGTCTTTACCATTGAAAAACTACCTTGTTTGTACAACTGAAAGTCGTACACAGAGACCTCCCACCTGCAAACTATGAAAGCTCTGACTCAACTAACATCCAAAAACCAAAGAAAAACAAGTTATTGTTACAATCTGAGTGAAAACACAAGCACAACATGAAATCTTAATGTCTTCCTGCAAATACTACTGAATCAAAGTGAACTGTGAATGTAAACTCTTAAATATAATAATTATCCAGAATTGTCTTCTTTGCAGTGCTTGTCAAGACAGTGGTGACTAATTATACAAATCAAAGAATGTTTGTATTTATAGTATTTTAAATGCTAAAATTATACCTTTAGATAAAGTACACGTATGATCTTGAATTCTATTTAATTGTCATATGCTCATTTTTGGGACCTGACAGTTCAATTGATATATTTATTAAAATGGAAACCAAGTTTTAGAACTTGCAGGATTGAAAACCCACAACCAAGAATCCAGAACTGAATTGATCTAATTGTACACAAACCCCATAAGGTCATTTACTGGCAGCAAGTTTGTAAAATACCTGTGATTTGATTGAATACTTTAGATTTCCATACTCAAGTGTTGATACAAAACAATTAGAGATCAGATTTTTGAGAAATGTTGCATGTCACTTAACCTACACTCCAAACTTACTCGAGCATTATCAGATCATGGAATAATTTCAATTCAAAGTTTGTGTGAAGATTTGTAGCTCGGGTGCTCGTTGCTGTGGTTCTGTTCATCGAGCTGAGAATTTGTGTTGCAGATGTTTCGTCCCCTGTCTAGGTGACATCCTCAGTGCTTGGGAGCCTCCAGTGAAGCGCTTCTGTGACGTTTCCTCTGGCATTTATAGTGGTTTGTACCTGCCGCTTTCGGTTGTCAGTTCCAGCTGTCCGTTGAAGTGGTAGCAACATGAATTCGACTGGGACAACACGACTATTATAGGACAAGCCAAACAGAGAACAGCCAGGGAATTCCTAGAGGCATGGCACTTATCCACAGATTCAATCAATAATCACATCGACCTAGACCCAATATACCGACCACTGCAACGGACTGCTGGAACTGACACCCGGAAGTGGCAGAGACAAAACCACTATAAATGCTGGAGAAAAGATCACAGAAGTGCTTCACCGGAGGCTCCCAAGCACTGAGGATGTCACCTAGACAGGGGACGAAACGTCTGCAACACAAATTCCCAGCTCGGCGAACAGAACCATAGTTTCAATTTGGAATCAATTTAAGAATTGTTTAAAAATCTTCATCATATTTCTAGATTGCATCAGCTCATTTTCATCAAGTACAACATACTATTTTGTCATATGTTTTATGCACCATATAAGAACATGACAGTTGCAAAATTACGTGTACTTATATAGCACCCTAGACGGCAGCAGAAAGGAAAGTTTGGGCCTTTGAATTTTAAAACAATGAGGTGATCCTATTAAAACATATAAGATCCTCAGGCAAATAATAAAGGGATGTTTCCCCTTGTGTCAGAGACTAGAACTAGGGGATTGCAGTTTTAAAACAGAATAGTTTCTCATTATAGATAGAAAGAAGATTTCTTTCTCAGTGTTGTTTTGGGGTTGGATTTTAATTTCGCAAAGATCCGTGAAAGCAGATTCATTGAATGCCTTTAAAGCTGAGTTGTTTAGGTTCTTAGCTGAAAAGGGAGTCAGAGTACAGACAGGTAGAGGCCTTAAACAATTCAACCATAATCTAATTGAATGGCAAGCAAGCATGGGGAGACCAAATAGACTCTTCTTGCGCTCAATGTGTATGTTTTTAATGTGCACAAAAAAACACAACATCGACACAAACAGCCAATATGAGTTGTATTGATACATGTCATCTGCAGGCATGGATTCCAGCTCTATTTACCCACTTTATCATACCATATTTCAGCATGAAATAGGATTATAAAAAAGGCAACTGCTACCAAGCCTGTAATACAATACAGCCATTGTACTAAAACATTATCGCATATTGATGCATAAATCAACCCAAATAAACAGGTAATCAAAACTATAAATGCTAAGTCTTCGTATGTAATAACCTTTGAATGAATAGAGTCATAGAGTCCTTTACCATGGAGACAGGCCCTTTGGCCCAAACTGGTCCATGCCAAACAAAATTTACGTTTACCCTAACCCCATTTTCCTGCACCTGACCCCTATCCTTCTAATCCTTTCTTATCCATGTATTTGTCCAAATGCCTTTTAAATGTTGTTAATGTATCTGCCTCAACCACTTCCACTGGCAGCTCATTCCATATGTGTACCACCCTCTGATTAAAAAAAAGTTGCCCCTCAGATTCCCTTTTATTCTTTTCCCTCTAACTTTAAACTGATGCCCTCCAGTCTTCAATTCCCCAAACCTGGGAAAAAGATTGAGTGCATTCACTCTATCCATGCCTCTCATGATGTTTTATACCTCTATAAGGTCCCCCCTCAGTCCCCGACGCTCTAAAGAAAAAAAGTTTTAGCTTGCCCAACCTCTCCCTATAACTAAGACCAATGAGTCCAGGCAACATCCTTGCAAATTTCTTCTGCATTCTTTCCAATTTAATAACATCCTTCCTATAGCATGATGACCAAAACTGAACACAATACTCCAAGTGCAGCCTCACCAACATCCTGTATAACTGACACATAACTTCCCAACTTCTATACTCAATGCGCTGACTGAGGAAGGCCAGTGTGCCAAAAGTCTTCTTCACTGCCCTTTGTACCTGTGACTCCACTTTCAAAGAACTGTGAACCTGAACTCGAAGACCCCTCTGTTCCACTACACTCCTTAAGACCCTACCATTCACCATGAAACTCCGACCTAGAATTGACTTTCGAAAATGCAAGACCTCACACTTATCTATATTAAACTCCATTTGCCACTTCTTAGCCCACTTCCGCAGCTGATCAAGGTCCTGCTGCAATTTCTGATAACCTTCCTCACTGTCCACGATACCATTTATTTTAATGTCATCTGCAAACTTAGTAATCATGTCTTGCGCATTCTCATCCAAATCATTGATATAGATAACAAACAGTAATGGGCCCAGCACTGACCCCTGAGGCACTTCACTAGTCACAGGCCTCCAGTCCGACAAGCATTCTTCCACTATTACCCTCTGCTTCCTACCATTAAGCCAATTGTGTATTCAATTTGTCAGCTCCCTTTGGATTCCATGCGATCTAACCTTCCAGAGCAGCTTACCATGTGGAACTTATCGAAGGCTTTACTGAAATTCATATAGACTCTGTCTGCCACCTTGCCCTGGTCACTTCAACAAAGAATGCTAACAAATTTGTGAGGCATGATCTCCCACTCACAAAGCCATGCTGACTACTCCTAATCAAACCCTGTTTACCCAAATGTGTATCTTACCTCTCAGAATCTTCTCAAGTAACTTACCTACCACAGATGTTAGGCCTACTGGTCTATAGTTCCTAGATTTTTCTTTGCAGCCCTTCTTGAATAATGGCACAACATTCGTTACCCTCCACTCTTCTGGGACCTTGCCTCAGAACAAAGATACTGATCACGATTCATCACTTGTTCTAAATAACAATTTTTCAAGGAAGAAATAATTAATAAAATTTGAGTAACATTAACAACATTTAATATATGCCAACTTTTCAATGTTTTATGATGTCTACTGTAATATTGATTTGGCCTGAAAACTTATTGAATTTGTAAAACTGTCTTGCTAAAATGTTGTGCTCAAAGCATCCTTCCCTTCCTCACTTTTCTTCAGCTCAGATACTAGCAGTTGGCTTTGAATGAAAAAACATAACAATTTGCAAACAAATGGTATATTATAATCCAACCATCATTGTAGGTTATAGCACCTTTGTCATAAACAGAGGATCCTAAGTTCAAATCACAGTGGTGCCTCTCTCACTGTCCTTTGAAAAATGGTTTGAAAGGGGCTCCTGTGACACAGTGATAGTATTGCTAACTCAAAGTATTACCTGCCCCAGAGATATGTCTGAATAGATTAACTTAAAGTTATTTTTAATAATATATCTGTTAGTATTTATATAGCAGGAATCTTTTGTTCAAGTATACAAGTTATACAAATCAGATGCATATGATGGAATTTAAGGCCCTCCACTGTGGTGAGTTTAGTGTTGAAGGTTTTAATTTTGTGGGAGAATGACCAGTATGGTTCCCATGTTTTTCGTGCCTCTATTGAGAATATTTGTGCATGGCAATTAATAGCATTTAAGGGCTACAACCCGTAGCTGGTGATATTAACCCAGTAGTGGGCAAGAGGGCTATTATGTGGACAGCATGACGAGGAAACCCATGCAATGTTGCTTGTGGTCTTCTGGGTGGGGAGAGTGAGTGTGCCTTTATTCAAAAGCACTCAGTGCATAATCAAGGGACCCTCTCTGAGGAGGTTGGTGCACCTACTGATAATCTCCCCAACTCCCTTTCCTGCAAATATCCTTCTGTTATCACTCATCTGCTGCTTGGGATTCAGAAACAATACTTGGTCTTGGGTCGCTGCAATATTCGCAACAGCCACTGTTCCCCAGTAGCAATGTTGAACAATAAAGCTGGGGGGCTTCTGATTTGCTAGCAGCACCCAGGGTTTGGGACTTCCACCCTGGAGTCTTGGATCCTGGGGAAGGCCTGGCAGTGTCTTGCCTGATTTGCACTTAATATGGTAAGCTTTCCTTAAAGGAGAAATGTGGGGGCCTTGCTGGCTCTCCAGCCTATGGTGTGATCCTGGCCACCTCCATTAAATATGGCCCATATACTGCTTGACCACTTTGAGCTTTTCACAGTGTTTACTATTTCATTGGAAGAGGAATAATCTATTTAGTTAGATTATGTTTAATTTGTAACTTAACTTGATCAATACTCCTTTCTCCTTTGGATCTTAATACTTATCCATATTGTTACACTTTATTAGTTGTTAAACTGGCATTTACTCATATAACTGATAATGAATTCTGCAATTCTTTTGTGTTATTTTCAAAACAAATCCACAAAAATACAATCTACTTGGAAGGTTGAGAGTTCAAAGCAATGAAATTCCATGTCGAAAGGAGGTTGTGTTCTCCCATTTTTCAGCCAGAAACCTTGGACTTCTTAGTTACAGGAGACATCACATATCCAATGAGGCTCAAATATAATTGTTCAGTAGCTTCAAATCAATGGAGAAAAATGATGACCTGAAATTCTGTGTCCCCTTATTATCCACCAGCGTAAATCCACAGAAATGCAAAAACATCTTGAAAACAAAAGTGCCTTTCAGGCACTGAGGATCTGTTGAAGTTCTTTGCAACCAATTAGATATGATTTTGAACTATAACCACTGTTGTAATACAGGAAATATGACAAACCATTTCTGGATTATCTGCTTTATTAATGTTGCTTTAAATACATATATTGGCTATGACAATGGAAGAACTACCCTGCACTTCTTTTAAATAGTGCCATTGCATCTTTTATGTCTACCTGAGAGGACAGACAGGACCTTGATGTGATAGGTGCGGTGCTCAAGTAGGTGTTAATCACAGAACCAGCTGTCTCAGGGGCAGGAGTGCCACCAACTTGTAACATCGCTTTCCCATTAGCATTGTACTGAGATCACTGCTGAGCTGCTGCTGGAGTGACGACAGACTGGTAAGCTATGAGTTTACTTTGATACAACGAATAACTTTGAGATGCGTGTGTTTGTTGAAATGATGATGATAAACTAAATAAGATACATTTTTACATTTCACCATTAGGGTAGCATGTGTTGCAGCCCACATAATTTTCAATCAATGATTTTGATGGAATGATATGTGTGTTGTATAATAGGACAGACAAGTCACATCAATATATTACCACTCTGGGAATGAAGACACAAATTTACTCACAACGAATTCTGAGCCCAAATGGACAGAGATTGAGCCACACAAAAAGTGAACTGTCTGTGATAAATATCTCGGAAACTATGACAAAGGGTAATTAATCCCTTGGTCGTAGGGTGTAGAGTTGATGCTGAGAAACTTCAGTGAGTCTTGTTGGGGACAGAGTGACAACTTTTTTTTTTAGAATTATGCCTTGTTCTTTTGCATGAAATCTCTGTTGTATCTTGACAAAACTATTGACAAGTACTTGGTGGCATGGTGGCTCAGTGGTTAGTACTGCTGCCTCACAGCGCCAGGAACCCAGATTTGATTCCAGCCTTGGGCGACTGTCTGTGTGGAGTTTGCACATTCTCCCCATGTCTGTGTGGGTTTGCTCCCACAATCCAAAAGATGTGTTGGTCATTCTAAATTTCCCATAGTGTTAGGTGCATTAGTCAGAGGGAAATGGGTCTGGGTGGGTTACTCTTCAGAGGGTCAGTGTGGACTTGTTGGGCTGAAGGACCTGTTTCCACACTGTAGTGAATCTAATCTAATCAGTTACACTATTACATCTGAAACAAGTAGACCACTATTCCACTCAATAACTTTCAGGTAAGTATTTATTGATCAACTTGCCTTATCAGTGCTAGTTACACGTCATAATTCATTTTCAGTTTATGTGGGGCCTATTGAGTTACTAAATATACCAAACACAGTAATTGTGAAGCTGCTTAAAATTCTCTTCCAAGAGAAAATACTTTAAAATATTGGAGATTTTATTAAATTTCAATATTTAGTATTACAACATATTCTGATGTCAGGTTAAAAAACTTCATTCTCCATAAAAATAGTGGAGGTCTGCATGTCAGGATTATATTCAAGTTTTTAACCATCTCCCAAAATATAGTTCTACTGAAAGGTCTTGTGATTGGCGTTTAGGAAGACCACAACTCCCCCTTAAAAAGTAAATCTTGACTGCTAATTTTCTTTATTCTTCACATTTATTTATTCATTAAATTTTATATACAGGCGAACATACCTCTCATAATATTCTACTCTTATTCAGTTCTCTATTTAAAGGCAGGTCTGACCCAGATAGCCAGGACTTCCTCCATAGATATGGCAAGGATGGAATAACTCAAACTCACCCCAGCCAGAACAAAGATTGAACTGTACAATGTTGGCAAAAACTTGATCCGTATAGACCAAAGTGCCAACTAAATTAAGAATCTCTGTCCCCTCAGAAATGATTGAGTTATTGTGGCAACATACACTTTCTCATGCATCCTGCAGCTACAAATAGTGATGATGGAAGTTCCAATTTTGTTTCCATCACATGACTAACAAGAACACTCTCCCATACTTACTGCCAGCCATTTGCTAAAATGGTTTACAGGTGATACTACACCTATTTGGCTGTGTTAATCCTTGGTCATCAAGTTATGGAATTGGCACTACCAATACTCCACAAAGCCTCCATCTCTCATATTTTAACATGACATATTCATTTCTTACCAAGGTGTTTTGAAAATTCCTTAATCAGGAAATTATATTTCTTCAGCTGGGATGATTAGGCATTTTTACTTCTCACTAACAAGGTATAAGTACTGTATTTCCAACATGTTCAGTTAAACACTTAATCATTTTACAGATCTAATAAGACTCCTAAAATGAATTGATAATAACAAATTGTTCTTTTTATATGCAAGAAAAAAACACTACTACAATTTAAGGAAAATTTATTGTAATATGAACTTTGTTTGATATCTATGACCATTCTATGAAGTAGAATATGGATCAATATTCTTGTAAATTGGAAAGAAAAAATGCTTGGAGAAGGATTATCTATAATAATATGCATAAAGTAATGATCAATCTAGATAATCAACCATGGATTAAATATTTGTTAATATCCTTTGAAGTCAGAGAATATTAACATTCAGATGAGCATGGCTACACATTAAGTGTAGAAAGCACACATCAATTGTCAGTGTGTATTTTACAATTCAAAACAAGGTACTAGCTAACAATCAAATTAAACATAATGTAAAAAATGAACTGAGTTAGCATTGCAATGAAATCTTGGAATTCAGATGGCATGTTAGAAATTGTGTGGGTTTCACCTGCACACTTGTATTAAACAGCACCCTTCCAAGTCAGCCATATTGTCAATAGTTATTGTCAGAAATAAGGGGACAATGGATAGCACAATTATTTGTCCTAAATAATTTTATTTATTGAAGCTAATTAATAAATAAATGATTAATAATTTGTTTATAAATAATTATAAATAATTTATTTATTGAAGCTAATTTGTTAAAGAGGCATCATTGTCTTTTCATCTCAAAAATACTTCATCAGTTAACAAATAAATTAGTTTGCATTGTAGTAGGATTAACATAACATCTTCCATTTACATAGGACATTTAACCTAATAAATAAGCCACTTCACATAAAATAACAAATTATCAAATAAAAATTAACAGGACATGAAAGGAGAATTTAGAAAATGTAAGTAAAAGTTTGACCAAAGAGGTAAATATAAAGAAACATCTTAAAGGAGGACAGGCAGAGACATATAGGGGAAGGAATTGTATATCGTACAGCCTAGGAGGCTGTAATCACAGCTGCCAGTGGTGGACTGAAAAAAACGACAGGGTCTGAATTGAAGAAGCCGAGATTTCAGAGGATTGTAGGGCGAAAGAAGCTTACAGAGGTAGAGAGTGGTAAAGCCATGCAGGGATTGTAAATCAAGGATAAAAATCTTAAAGTCAAGACTGCCAGATCTGAAGCTAATGTAGGTCAGCAAACATGAAAGTGTGTTGAGGGGTAGGGGGTGAATTGCAAATTAGGCAACAGGAGTTTTCAATGAGCTGACATTTACAAAGGATACAAGACGGAAGGCTGAACAACTGTGGCAGTTATCTTGTCACTTATTTCAGCATTATTTGATGAGATAGCATTGCTGATTGATTAATCTTTGTTATGTTTGCCTCAGTGGAGGCTCTCTTGTTTCTCATTTGGAAATATTTGCATTCAGTCCACATGCTGCAATTTAAGGAGATCATCTTGAATTAATATTTCAGTGCAACAATTAAGAGAGTGTTGTGTTATTCAACATGAAATCTTTAATGTGAGACTCCTTCCCCTTGTTGAAAAAAATGTGGCACTTATCAAATAAAAACGGTAAGTTCTTGAGTATTCACCTCATAGCCATGACACCAAAGACGTTATCCGATTATTTATCCCAATTATTTATTTGTGGGATAGTATTGTGCTTTTCCAAATAAAGTAAGTTACTATACTTTAATAATAATTGAAGGATTGTGAGATGCTTCCAGATGTCATGAAGAGTTGAAAGACATAAAATAAAACTTTATGTCCCTTAATTATAAATTATTACAAGTTATTTTCTAGCACAGTATTGCTAAACATTATATGGACCTGCTCCATTATGAATTGATGGGATAACCTTTAAAGTCAAAAAACAATGTAACTTATACAAAAATAATAAAACTAACAAGAAAACCAGAATTGTATTTACAATGAAATCCTCATTCAAAATAAGGTCCTTAACAAAAAAGGAGACACTCACATTTAGGTTGTACATTATCACATTGCTCAGAAACAGAAACCTCTCAAAGCACTTTATGCGAATGGACTTATATATGCAAACACTGCACTCAATTTATATACAGCAAGATCCCACTAATAGCAATTAAATGAATGACCAGTAAATCAGAAATTGGTAATAATAATTGAGGAAGAGATACTAGCCAAGATTCATGGAATCATTTGCTGCACAGGAAAGGTCATTTGGCCATCATGTCAGCTTCTCAAAGAGTAATCCAGGTCAGTCCCACTCCTCTGCTTGATCCCTAAAGCCTTTCAAATCAATTTCCTTCAAGTGCCCATTTAATTTTTTTTGTGGGCATAAGTTTCCAGGTCAGCACAGCTCACACATTTTTTCTTCAAATTCTGTTTGCATCTCACGTTTAAAATCTTAAATTTGTGCCCCCTATCCTTGTACAATCAGCTCATGAAAAGAACTTTTCATGTACACTCCATGAAATATTTCCTCAATCTCCTTGACTCGAAGGAGAACAATCTCAGTTTTTTAACACAATCTTGTAAGAAAAATACCATCCTTGGATCCTTTCTAATAAATCTCCCCTGGCTCCTGTCAAGAGCTTCCACATAGAGTCATAGAGATGTACAACATGGAAACAGACCTTTCGGTCCAACCCGACCATGCCGACCACATCTTTTCTAAAGTGTCGTGACCAGAACTGGGTGCAATAATTGGGGCCTAATCAGGGCTTTATAAAGGTTTAGCACCACTTCACTGATTTAGTCCTCAAAGGTCAGAATTTTCTAATTTGAATTTAGAACAGCAGCCAATTAATTTCATGGTATCATGTGCACCATAGCATGGAAGGAGTTATCTTGTGCTCATTCTCAGCTTGTTACTTACACAGGTGAGGTATTCAGCATGTTACTTGGTGAATTCTGACTCTAAGTGAGATAGAAATGATCACCACAGTCAGGATCTTCTAGCTTCCAAACCTCTGATGCTATATTTAAAGCCTAGCTGGGATGATTTGAACACAAATCCTCATCTAGCAATAGCATGGAGATGATGAATTAGTCAGCGTTAAACTTCTGTGGCATTGCCATTTAGATATTTGCATATAACAGCAACAAACCCTATGAACATGCATTCTCACCATTACTCTGGACCTCTTTGGTAGATCTTCATCTGCTACTTATCCCTTTGGGACTGTGTGGCAGCTGTTAGAAATTGCTGCCCATGTTGGGGTTGCTGAAGTTATTTTAGCCAGTCTCCTATGATTTTTTTGTCACTAGGGCTAGGCCACAAGAAAAACAGGCATGGAATTGAACCTTTCAGCTCTATGAGCAGATAACCTTCATCAGAGGGATGAAGTAGTGTTTTTGAAGAGGTGCCTAAGCCTTCCTATCCTAAAGAATTGAGCTGAATGTTATGGTTTAGATTAGATTAGATTACTTACAGTGTGGAAACAGACCCTTCGGCCCAACAAGTCCACATCAACTCGCCGAAGCGCAACCCGCCCAGACCCATTCCCCTACATTTACCCCTTCACCTAACACTACGGGCAATTTAGTGTGGCCAGTTCACTTAACCTGCACATTTTTTGAATTGTGGGAGGAAACCGGAGCACCCAGAGGAAACCCACGCAGAAACGGGGAGAATGTGTAAACTCCATACAGAGAGTTGCCTGAGGTGGGAATTGAACCTGCGTCTCTGGCGCTGTGAGGCAACAGTACTAACCACTGTGCCACCGTGCTGCTCATGGTCTCACAGTGTGGCATGGAACTTTCCAAGGAGGTCACTGTCATGCCTCAATAAGGAGCTCTGAAGTATATGTCTTTTCCAAATGCACAGTAAAGAACCTAAGTGTCTATACTTCTTTGCAAGTAGACCTCTGCCAGTAAGTCACTGTGAGATCCCCACCTCCCTCCCACATTATAGCTCACATCCTTGCAGATTTAATTGTCTATGTGAGGATGTGGCAGCTGTGATGCATTGTCTTCTTGTATTTGCTGCAGTTTGTCTTTGCCAAATAGTAACAAGTGATTTAGCTTTAAAACACCTTATTACGGTAAAGTGTGTTGAGCTTACAAAACAAGGAGATATGCTGTAAGCACAATGCTATGTCCATGATTACTTGAGGCCATGATTTGTTCTCTGCATTCTACGACAATTACTGATGTCCAGATGAAGTGAGAATTGGGCAGATGGATAACATTGCTTAATCAGTGAAGGAAGATTGACTTATTGCAGGGCCTCAAAATGAATATTGCAAACTCTGCACCAATTGGAAGAAAAATAAGTAACTTACTCATCCCACTTTGAATGTGGTCCCAGCCATTTTATGAATTCATTGTACTTTCAGTCCCACAAGGCATGGTTCCAACATTGTGTTTGTGTGAATGTCTTGCAAACTCTGCCTGTGACCCACAAATTATTTCCCTCCCCCCACTTTCTTTATGTTCCCTTTTGAGTTCCTGTTTCTGTGGACACCACCCCACTAAACACCCCTCCCCTTTGACTTTCACACTTCACCACTTTCTCCAAGCAATGTGTTGTGTTTCCCATGTAAGATGCTGAGACATGCTGCAGCTCTGACATTGATGTAGTGCCAGTGGTGATAAGTCATCCCCATCTCTTCCAAGCTCCAAAGGGCCACAAGCTGCCTGCCTTTTCTTCTGCCTGCATCCAAAGCACTTCCAAAGATCTTGTGCACTAAAAAACTAGCTAAGACCCATAATAGGCTTTCATTCTAAGTAAGTGCTAAAGACTCAATGCACTAAAAAAACAGACTGAGGTCCAGAAGATGCCTGGCTCCATGTCAGCCCTAGATTTCTGACTGTACTTAAGCACAAAATGTTTTCCCAGAAGCATGCAAGGCCTGACTGATCCTTACCTCCAAAATATATCATTAACTGCTGATTTGGGCTAAGACCAAGCATTATATTGTTGTGAGGGTATTGCTTTGCTAATGCCAAGTTGCATGGATGAAGAGGACAGGAAGAATATGCGCTTTGATCATTTTGAGCAGGAGATTTGGTTTCTTATGAGAAGCTAGATAACCTGCACAGCCTTTGCATGAGCTGCATTGATACTGATAAGATAATTTGTGTTGCAGACGTTTCGTCCCCTGTCTAGGTGACATCCTCAGTGCTTGGGAGCCTCCTGTGAAGCGCTTCTGTGATGTTTCCTCCGGCATTTGTTGTGGTTTGAATTTGCCGCTTCCGGTTGTCAGTTCCAGCTGTCCGCTGCAGTGGTCGGTATATTGGGTCCAGGTCGATGTGCTTATTGATTGAATCTGTGGATGAGTGCCATGCCTCTAGGAATTCCCTGGCTGTTCTCTGGAAGCGGCAGATTCAAACCACTACAAATGCCGGAGGAAAGATCACAGAAGCGCTTCACAGGAGGCTCCCAAGCACTGAGGATGTCACCTAGACAGGGGACGAAACATCTGCAACACAAATTCCCAGCTCAGCGAACAGAACCACAACAACGAGCACCCGAGCTACAAATCTTCTCACAAACTTGAACTGATAAGACAAGTTGTAAGGTACCCATTCTGCTTCACCAGTAGAACTTTGGCACTGTCAAGTGTCTCGCTTGTGGAGACAAAAATTACCAGTGCAATGTTACTTAATTGTGTTGTACTAATAATGAAAAGCAAATACATTGAAATAAGCTTTTTGCCACCAGCTATCTAGGTGAGTTTTACTCAACATTGAAAATTTGATATTTAAATTCTCACCTGATTAAGTCATATCACTCACCATTACTTCCATCACCTCAGCACCTACTGTGTCAGTTTTGTATATTTTGATGACATCACCTCCAATTCTTCTATCATCCAAGATTCAGATCTCACCCCGTGACTTGAATACATAAAATCAAGGCGTATTCTGCAATGTAGGACTGACGGAGCACTGTGCTATCAGAGATACTGTAATTTCAATGAGACATTAAACTGGTGTGCCACCTACTTGCACAGTTGGATGTAAAATCGTTTTGCAGGCTCTAATGGAAGGAGCATTGGGGCCACTGAACTCATTCCTTGAGGCCATGTCTCTCTGAACCATAGCAAGGGAAGTATTCATTCCCCCATGAATCAAGGCAACTCATACCAGCCACAGTGTGCTGAGTCTCCACTTCACAATCAGCACTGTTGCTTTGAAAGAGGAGAAATTCACAATGTAAATTATGAGCAACATATTTAGGAACCACTGGCTTAGGGATTTGATTCATCCTTACCATTCAATATAAAGAAGTTGTATGAGTGATCATAATAATAAGCAGGAAAGGCATGTGCTTTGGCCATGAAATAAATACCAATGATATATATGTGTTCTATCAAATATCAGATATCAAGTAGTGACTTTAAGACTGTAACCTAATCTGAGGGTTGAATAAATGCTTGCAAGCTGCTGGGATATTTTATGTCATTCTGAACCATTCGGTTCTAGTATCAGAAATCGTTATAGGTTGTGCTCCATCTGTTTCTCATATTGCAGCCTCAATATTTTCTGCCTAAGTCACATTTAAAATCTATAGTTTTTTAAAAAATCAAATAAATGAAGATATATCTAACTATATATCTATTGATTCAAAGCAGAGTTGAATTGATAATCCAGACATCCAAGACCACTTTGGTAAGGAATAATAGTAATGTGTAAATGAGGGTTTAAAGTGTGATTGTGACTGACTAGCCATATAAACAACCAACTAGAATAGCTTTGTAGGGTAACCAGTTAACCATTAACAGTTGAGAGGTTGGACAGTGTGGTTTCTATCTGAGTAGGCTGATTATCTATTCATTGTTTTCCATAATACAGAAACAAATTAGGAACTAAATTAAAGCAACTATCCTGCCAAAATACTTTCATACTTATGTGCACACCTGCACACTTTTGTCTTCTAAACTTTTGTGTACTCCTGTGAAGAAATAATAAAATAACAGTAAAACAAGTTCAACCACTCAGCGTGTCAACCTAAAAAAAACCTATTTATAAAACACGATGCAAATTTTAATCTTAATCACAATACAACCCTCAAAATGAGCAAGTACAGAAGGTAGTATCCAATAAAAAAATGCCTTCAGGAAAAGTATTTTAAAAAACTGAATCTTTATTATGCAGTAAAAAGCAAAGCTAATTACATAGATTCATATCACTTTGTGTGTTCAGCTGTTGCTAACTTTAAACCAGATGTAAGTACTGAATAACAAATACTTTATTGAGAATGCCCACATTAAAGTTTTTTCAGATTAATCTTAGTTCGTTAAAAATGTAACACCTTTATTGAGAAGTATAACTTCAAGTGCTGTGGAGTAGATAGCCTGATTTGTTTACACATAGCAGGTGTACTATGCTTATCTTATCTGTAATATAATACATAACAGCTGTGGACATCTGTTTCAATTAATAATTTACCAGTATTACAAGATACTTATTCAAATATTTTGCTCTGTGTTCACTGAATAATGGAGTGGTTTCTTTTCAAACAGCCTTATCAGCACTGTGGCCTGAGCAAGGCTGTGTTAACTGGATAATAATAGACAGGAACAATATTAAAAGGAAAATGCCATTCAGGTACTAAATAACTACAGTATAGAAATCCAAAAGAATAAATATATCTACACATCATAGGATTTTTATTGATATTCAAAAATTCTAAAATAGAGGCTGGAAGATTCACAGCTGGTTACCAATAGATGGCCAGCTGTCAGCTCCATTCAGCTTTGTGCAGCATGGTGCTGAGCAAGATCAAGTCAGACTGCCAGGCAAAATACACCTGAAAATGATTTGAGTCAAAGATGACATTGTAGGGAGGATGTGACAATTTCATTTGGAAAGAAGTGTGTTTAAAAATAAACTTCAGGAAAGAAAGAAAGAAAAGATTTCCATTTACATGGTATTTCTCACAACCTCAGGATGCCTTAATATGCATATTGTGCTGAAAGTATTTACATCACTTTTAATAAAATGTTTTGTCAAAGTTTTTTAGAATAGATAAGCATTTTGTTTCCTGGCACACAGTTCAGCGTGAATAATAACAAAGAAATGTGTGTATCCTCTAACCATTTTCAGTTCTTCTAAGGAAGCTTTCTTGATAGCACACACTAGTTATTGTGTGCACATCCTGAAATAAATAGAGTAGAATCTTACCAGCTCCTGAACTATGTTGACCATGGCGAGAAAGTTCAGAAAATCGAGTGAGTTTCTCAATATCCAGAGCAAAAACTATCCAATTTTCAAACTAAGTGTTGGTAGCAAGACAAGATTGTCATTAGTAAACAGCAGAGGCCTACCGCCTCCTTATTGCTTAAACTCACCTTGTTACTATGGAGTTTCTTATTCTGCCGCCCACTACAAAAGAACTAGCCAATGAGATTTTGAACATGATAGTATGAGCAGGTATCTGGAGATTCAGGAGACCTTCCATGGTACCCACACACCCCATGATTATGTATATCAGCCTTTCTGCATTATCATGGCACATGTCTTACAGTATGCTTCTGCACTTTAATGCTACACTTTGGAGCGCACTGTCACCTTTTATTGAAATGCTGTGGCAAGGCCACTTTACATACAAGGAGACTCATGTATTGGACCAAGTTGCAACTCAAGACTGCCCACTTGCTCTCTTAGCACTCATTCACTTTGTGCCTACTATGATGCATAGAGCATATCTGCCTTGCCTTTTTGCATTTTGTCCCCTTAGCCAAAGCTTAAAAGCTCACAGTATATTTATCCTGCTTTGTCTTTCAGCACAGACACAAAGCAGGCAGCTTGTAATAATTACCAGTAATCATCACTCAAAGGGGTGAACATGTTGCTGTACAGTATCAATCTCACATTTGCATCATGCACCAGCCACCTATGAGTCAAACACACTGCATGTGTGTCAATCAAGGAACTATGTATCAATGCCTAAGGGATATAGTCCTCTCAATCAGGTCAAGAGAGACAGCCTTTGGTCAGTCAGGACAAAGACTCCAATATCAGTCCAGGAGTTTGGGCATGGTCAGTAGGCTGCTCTGAATGATCACTGTCAAGGGTCTGTACCTCTACAGTTTGGAGAGTTGGCCATAGTCAGCCCTGTGGGTCCAATCCAACTAGTCTACCCAATGTTTGTCAACCATCCACAAGGCAGAAGTCAGGATTGTGATGGAATACTCCCCAATAACTTGGCTGAGTGCAGCTCCAATAACACTCAAGAAGCATGACACCATCCAAGACAAATCAGTTGCTTGATTGCCACCACATGACTAATATCCACTCCTTCCACCACTGTAGCTGTTTACAGCAGTGTGTACAATCTACAAGGTGCACTGCAGAAATTCACCAAAAACCCTGAGACAAGACCTTCCAAAATTATGACTACTACCATCTACATGGACACGGGCAGAATATAAAGTGAAATACCATCACCTGCAAGTTCCACTCCATGCTACCCACCATTCTGACTTGGAAACTTATTGTTGTTCATTCAATGATGTTGGGTTGAAATCCTGGAATTATTCCCTAACAGTCTACCTACAATACATGGACTGCAGCAGTTGAAGAAGGCATCTCACCACCACCTTCCATGTTTCTTTCCATCTTGAAGTAACTAACAAGTGTCACCACACTTGGAATGAGTGGGTTAAGTATCTCATTCTATGAGGGAGGGGGCTTCAAGTGAGGACAATGTGAAGACCTTCAAAGGGGAATAGTATTACACGGACACTCAAACACTGAAGTTGAAACACACCTGTAAGTAATACATGCTTTGTGAACTTTAGGTATTAACCTCCTATATACAATGTAAATGTTCACCCCAGGCACTCTTCACCACTTCGCACAGTATCAGAAATCAATTTCAGTAATGGCTGAAACATAGAAAATAGAAGCAGGAATAGGCCAGTCAGCCCATCCATTCAAAGTGATCATGGCTGATCATCTAACTTGGTATCCTGCTCCTTTCTCCCCATACTCTTTGATATCTTTAGCCCAAACTCCATCTTCAAAATATTTAATGTTTTAGGCTGAACCCTTTTCTGTGGCAGAGAATTCCACAAGCTCACCACTTTCTGGTTGAAGAAATTTCTTTTCACCCCAGTCCTACCCCATTTTCTTAAACTGTGACTCCTATTTCTGGATTCCCCCACCAGCTCAAACATCCTTCCTGCTTTTATCCTGTCTAATCCTGTTAGCATTTAATAGAGTTCTATGAGATGTCCCTTTATCCTATCCAGTGAATATAATGCTAACTAATGTGATTTCCTTTCATACATCAGTCCTGCCATTCCAAGAATCAATTTACGAAACCTTTGTTTCATTCCCTCCATAACCAAAATTTGTTTCCTCAGATAAAGAAACCAAGACTGTACACAGCACTCCAAATGTGCTCTTACCAAGGCCCTGTGCAGTTGCAGCAAGACATCCCTGCTCCTGTACTTTTGCCTCCATGCAGCAGCCATGTGCAGACTCAAGTGGGCCAGGCATAGATTTGAGTGAGGCATATGCTGACTCGTGGAGGTGGCTTCGGAGACAAATTTGGGTTCACAGCAAGTTCTGCATCTGTGCCACCGTGGGCATAGTGGGCATAGTGGGCACTGTGAGGCAACAGTGCTAACCACTGTGCCACCGTGGGCGGCACGGTGGCACAGTGGTTAGCACTGTTGCCTCACAGTGCCAGAGACCCGGGTTCAATTCCCGCCTCAGGCGACTGACTGTGTGGAGTTTGCATGTACTCCCCGTGTCTGCGTGGGTTTCCTCCGGGTGCTCCGGTTTCCTCCCACAGTCCAAAGATGTGCAGGGTCAGGTGAATTGGCCATACTAAATTGCCCGTAGTGTTCGGTAAGGGGTAAATGTAGGGGTATGGGTGGGTTCGCTTCGGCGGGTCACTGTGGACTTGTTGGGCCGAAGGGCCTGTTTCCACACTGTAATGTAATATAATCTGTAATCTGTAATGTAATCTGTAATCTGTAATCTGAGGTGGTCCTGGAGCTGACATTTGGCTGCTGCAGTGGAGGTGAGTTTGGCTTCATGGTGTCTGTATCCAGTGCAGATTCATGGAGGCAGCGGTGGAGGTGAGTTTAGACCAGTACAAGACCTGGCGGCACCGGAAATGACTACATTGGTGGGGTGGGCCTGAGGTAGACTCATGGCAGTGGCGGAAGCAAATTTGGGCCAGTGCAGTATTTGGCAGCATCAGTGGAGTCTGCATTGGCAAGGTCTAGCAAGAACTCATTGTGGCGAGGGCGTCAGTGGAGGCGAGACTGCGCTGAAGAAGGGGGGCAGGTGCCAAAGCTTCCTCCATGGTTTCTGTGCTCTCTTCCTGAAAGGTGGATGAGGCGATATCTTGCAAGGCCTGCTTCTGTCCACAGAGATTGTAGTAATGCCACTCATACCAACAAGAGACAAAAGAGAGAAGGCATCCTGGACAAGGGGTAGAAGTTGTGGCCTATTAAGAATACCTGCACAGTGCGGCTAATGGGAGAGGAGTACAACAATCTAGAGCAATACTTCTTACTTGGTTACTGAGACATGGATGTTTCTGTGTCACCACAGAATCAGTCCTAGACCTTGGTGGCAAGAGCCAGGATCCTCTCTTCATAGAAGGTGTGGAGCTGAATCCCGTGCCTTGTTGGGATGTGAGTGCAATATCAGGGAGAAGATGGTGAAACTTAACCAGGCAGAGAAGGTCATTGGCTTTCTTGTGGCATTGCTGCATGTATCTCTGGACCTTGGAGACTGCACTGAGCCAAGTAGCATCCTCACACTAGCTGGCAGAGTCTGTTGTTGTTCCATCCTCTATTTCTCCTGGAGGCCCTCATCTGTATCACCTAATGAGAAGAACCTCCAGGTTCCTATCTGCAAAACAGTGTGGGAATTTCCCTTATTTGCCATGTCTTGGCCAAATGTCATGAACTGTTCAGAGTAGCCCCAGACTGCCAGTACATGACCTTGTGCAAAATGGTCTTTAAAATATTGCGCTGGTGTCAAAGATTCTGGTAACAGCAAATACATCCACCTATGCTGACTGGGAGATTTGGGTTACCATAGACAAATAGGGAATCTGAGGGGCATGTTAGGTCATTAATGAGGTGAGTTGGGGACAATAGCACAACAAAGCTCACTTGGCCTTGTGGAGAGAAAGTCTCATGAAACTTGACATAAATGATGCTTTGCCAATTTCTGGTCAGCTTCAACCCAAAGTATTTTCTGGTATGTCAATACATAAAGGCACCACAAGATTCATTTTCCTATCATTTAATTTCCTTGTTCCTCAATGAGGAAAGCAGCCTTCAAATTCAGATTCCATTCTGAAACTGACTTACACTCGATAGCAATGAGACTCAGAATTCAGAGAACAGCATTGACTCCTGATTTACTTGTCCTTAACAGCTGTCTTGTTCCTGATGCCAAACTTAAAACTGCTTATTTCAATGTTCCATGCAGTCTATTTTTATAATTTAGAATTGCAAAGAAAAGAGGGAGGGGTACCTGTGTAGTCAGTTAGATTCATGCAAAATAAAAAATATTTTACACACTGAGTCATCCAAACCAGGAGTGTCTTCATCTAGAATATCAGTGGGTTGTTATTAATTGCCTCAGGCCAGAAGGTTACGTGTGAGGAGAGAGGCAGGGAAATCTGAGAGGATCCACATTTGCTATTGTCATCTAGAGACTTGTTGGAAAATGAGAACCGAATCAGTCTTATCTTTAAAGTATCTTTCTTCCCCAAATGAAAGTTTGTCAGAGTAACATTCTGGGGTCACAAACAAAGAATGGCCTCCTTGTGCAAGATAGTCCAGGTTCCAGCATTTTTGAAATTGTATTCAGCATGAGTCAGCAGCAATGGGAGATCATTACAATGATATGAATACACTGTCTAAGAAGGTGGTGGGAAGAGATTTAATTGTAACTTGTAAGAGAAAATTAGATATAAAGTTGAAAAGGAAAACAAATGCAGGGGATAAAAGGAAAGGGCAAAGAGCGGGATTAATTGGATAGCCTTTTCAGAGAGCTAACATAAGCATAGGCTCTGAGAAACAGAAAAACTGAATAATAATATTAAAGTTCCTTCTCTGTTAGTTTGCATACCTCTGAAAAATTATTTATTGAGCAAAATCTGTACTAAGAGTACAATTTTACTTTGCCTTCTAAAAGATATATACTAGGAATGTTAAAAAGTCTCAGAAAAGAGAGCCTGTCAGTCCAGTACAGAGCAGACGCGTAGTCTTCATTTCTGAAAAACAGATTGCAAACCAGATGCCCTATAGTTTAACATGTGTAATAACTTGAGCTGTTGAGTTGCTGCTGTCTTGTCACTTTGCTATAGACTAACTCATGGGATTAAACTTGGCTTTTTTTAAAATTGAAAATAAATCAAACACAGGTTTAAAAAACTCTGCTACCCAAATACATACTACATTTAGCTTGAACAGTTGTTTTAATAGATTTTTTATTGAAAATTTAACATGTTTTTACAAGTTTACAAAAGAAAACTAAAAAAAAATCTCAAGTATAAACATTGATATACAGTTAAATCTTAAATAAATGATAACCAAAATCTATCAAACAAGCAAACAGAAATACCAGGAGAGAAAAAAAGACAAAACTCAACTAACTACTCATCTAACTTACAACTAACCAGAGCGTATCATTAAAATTCTTACATTATTCAAGAGAAAAAAAAACCAACAGATAACACATAAATTGAGCAGTGATATACATGCTCAGAATGTGTTAACATCAGGTCACAACAAAACCCGTATTTATCCAAAACATCCCGAGCATAGAGCATATAAAATTCACAAAAATAAAAGCTCTTTAGTACATTCAGATCAATATAATAAAAAAAAGGTATAAAACGTATTTAAACGGAGATCTTCCCCCTTATTCCCAGGGGGCATCACTTCCTTTCCAAAAAACCCATCATAACCTCTCCCAACCAGTGCCCCACCCTTGACCCAGGTACCCCACGATAGGATAAAGAAAATTCAAGTATACTACTGAACTAGAACTAACAGTGAGTACCCTATCCCCCCCACCCACACCAACACCAACACCTGGATATATTTGGTAATGTTAATACCATATATGAACATATATGGCTATAAAATTACAGTCTCAGCAAATAATAATTAAATATATTAATACAAACTAACAGGGAAAAACAACCCCGCTCCCAAGGACAAAGATAAAATAAAATAAGGTAGCCACCTTCCCCCCATCTACATTAACTAGACCCCCTGGCCTATTTACACACAAAAAAAGGGGGAAAGAAAATCACTAAGTAAAGGATGAATAAATAAACCTTTCTTCCCAACCCCCGGAGATAATATTAAACAGTAAGGTAATGAAAGGAAAAAAAAAGAGGGGGTAAACTGGGGTGGGGGTAGAGCAAAACAACATCAATTAACTCTTATCATTTGTCTAAGAGAGTCAAAAAGTTCCTTGGCCTTCTCCGGTGATCCGAAGTTATATACGGACCCTTCATGGCTAAAGCGTAGTATAGCTGGGTAGTGCAAGGAGTATTGAATGTTTAAATCCCTTAAACGCTTCTTTGCTTCATCAAACGCCTTCCTCTTTTGGACCAAAGCTGGGGAAAAGTCCTGAAATAACAATCTTGGATCCTTTATAAATCATGGCTTGGGGATCTTTCCCAAAATTTCTGGAGGCTTCCAAGAGCATCTGCCTCACCTTATAGCTCTGCAGCCAGAACAGGACCGGGCGGGGGTGCTGGTTCGAGCCGGGCCTGCGTATTGCAACCTGGTAGGCTCATTCCACCCTTACCTGGCCTGATCCAGCCTCCAGATTCAATAACTGCGGAAGCCACTGTTCAAGGAACCTTGTAAGCTGGCCTTCTTCTTCCCGTTCGGGATGGCCCATCAAACGAATATTTTTTGACGACCTCGATTTTCGAGGTTGTCAATGTGACTCTCAAAGGTCAGGACTTGCTGCTCGAGAGTCCGGACCCGATCCACGGCCGATTCTGCAATGGCCTCGGAGGTAGCGGCCTTTAGCTCTGCCCCACCGACTCGGCGCTCGATTTCCTCGCTGTCTCGGTCGTGCTTTTGTAGGGCGGCCGAGAATGAATTCCATCGACTTCGGGACTCTTCAATGAAAGCATTGATCTTCGCGTCGAGTTTGGAGATTATTTCCACGAGGCTCGCCACCATAGGTAAGTCCCCTGGGGCGGCTGCAGACTCCTCTGCTGCAGCTGGGGAGGGTGGGGGAGGGGCTCCTTTCTCCCTAGTCATTTACAGGAGAATGAACTGTTAAATTTAGTACTCAACCACTAGTTATATTAAGTAAAAACTATTTTTAATTGATTTGGTGAGTGTGGTGGAGAAGGGTGACCCACTTTGCCTAGGTCTTGGGAGGAGCACTATAGACTCAGGCTTGCTGAGTCGCCGCCATCTTGGATCTCCAGCTTGAACAGTTAAATTGGAAAGATTCCGTGGGAAATGTCAATTTTTTTAGGCAAATTAATCAATGATATTAAAATAGTTTTTAGTTTCTATGCAGTGTAATCTACCTTAAGCTACTTTCTTTCAGGAATTAACCCATTAATTTTATTTATTACCAATAGCTCCACTGTTCTTGTTGCAAATCTGAGGCTTCCAATCTATTTAGATGAAAATATTTTAGATCAGACTCTCTACTTACAATAAACATCCTGGATTTTGCCATTGACAAGAAATTGAACTGGACTAACTGTATAAAAATTATGGCTACAAGAGTGGCCCAAAGGCTGGGAATTATGGGATGGGTAACTCACCTCCTCACTCTTCAAATTATATACAAGGCATAAGTCAGGGATGTGATGGAATACTGTTCATTTAGATGGATAATTCCAACTCCAATAACACTCAAGAAGCTTAATACTATTCAGGACAAAGCAGCCTGCTTGACTGGCACACTGTCCACCAATAACAATGTTAATTCTCTCCATCACACAGCCAGTAGTATGTACCATGTACAAGATGCAGTGCAGCAACTCAGCAAGAACCCTTAGACAGCATTTTCCAAAGCTGCAAAGTCTACTACTTGGAAGCACAAAGGCAGCAGATACTTGTGAGCACCAACACTTGCAAGATTTCCTCTAACACCACAGACCATCCTAACTTGGAAATGTATCACTGCTGTTCCTTCACTATCACTGAGTCAAAATCCAGGAACTTCTTTCCTAACAGTGCTGTGGGTGTACCTACACTATATGGACTGCAGTGGTTGGAGAAGGCAACTCACCAACTTATTCTCAGCAGCAATTAGGGTTGGACAATAAATGCTGGACCAGCCAGCAATGCCCAAACCTTAGAAATGAATTTAAGGAGTTAAGTCAATGGCTATCATTTCAGAAGGCAGAATATTTTACAATGTTAAATAGAAGAAATGTGTACGTTCATTTAAAGCGAAATGATATTTTACATTGGAATCTTGAAATAAAGACTCCATTAATTACAGACCAGATCTTGATTTCTTGATTGCTGTGAAATCAGACAATACTTGGATAGTTGGAACTGACCCAAACAAGACATGTGATAAAAAGAACAGAATGCAGGAGGCTGAAAGTGGAAATAATTGTCAGAAGTTTGAACTTTCTTACAGCTACTTAGTTATCATGCTCAAGTTTATACCTAATAATTGCTTTATCTTTCAGTTCATCTATTCCACTCCAACACCATCCATTCTTAGTGAATTTTGAGAAGATTTGTAGCTCAGGTTGAGGTTTTGGATATAGGTTGCTCGCTGAGCTGGAAGGTTCATTTCCAGATGTTTCGTCACCCTATTAGGTAACATCTTCAGTGGGCCTGAGGTGAAGCACTGCTGAAAATTCCTGCTTTCTATTGAAATGTTTGGGTTTCTTTGGTTTGGTGATGTTATTTCCGGTGGTGATGTTATTTCCTGTGGTGAAGTCACTTCTTGTTCCTTTTGTCAGGGGTGGTAGATGGTGTCTAACTCGATGTGCTTGTTGATAGAGTTCCGGTTGGAATGCCATGCTTCTAGGAATTCTCGTGTCCTTCCTCATCCGTATTGAGGATACAAGTGAGAGAGGGTCATGTCTTTTTGTGGCTGGTTGGTGTTCATGTATCCTGGTGGCTAGTTTTATGCTGTTTGTCCAATGTAGTGTTTGTTCCGGTCCTGGCACGGTATTTTGTAAATGACATTAATTTTGCTTATTGTACTCTCTCACTAATATCCTCATGTACGGATGAAGAAGGACACAACTTCGACTGGGACAACACATCCATCCTAGGACAGGCCAAACAAAGACAAACACGAGAATTCCTAGAAGCATGGCATTCCAACCGGAACTCTATCAACAAGCACATCGAGTTAGACCCCATCTACCACCCCATGACAAAAGGAACAAGAAGTGACTTCACCACAGGAAATAACATCCAAAACCGTCCATTCTCTTAAATGCTCTGCTTCTCTGACTCCAGCTTTTTGTTCCAGTCTTCCTTCTTTTGGTCTGCAGTTTGTGATCAAGCTTTCACCTCTCCAGTTCCCGTGCTACATTTGTCTTCATTAAAAGTAATATGTAAATCCAAATTATGGTTAAAATATTTAAATGGAATTGTCTGGGATCTGTTGCAATTCTGAAGGAATCAAACTGGCAATGAATCTTGTGAGAAGAAAGGTCCAATCAAATGTTACAGAATAAATTTAACCATTATTAAGAAGCACACAATTGAAGAAAGTGTGTGATGGCAAATGGCATTTATAAGAGTTTTAATATGTAGTAGGTCTTCAGTTTAACTGCTGACAGTAAGATATGGGATGGTTTACGTTATCTATGCCTGTCATTTGTGTGTTGCTGCTTTTCTCTCTTCAGATTCCGTCTTTCTTTTAATTCTTTGCACTTTGTATTTCCATTTGCTTCTGCTTTCTTGTTTATTTATTTTGACTTTTTTAAATTGACTGCATTGTTTTGCACCCTTATGTATTTTTCTGCTCTCTTTTCTTTTGTCAGTCAGACATTTGATGTCAATTGGTAGGATGCGCAGGCATTCATTGAAGGAAATAATTCTTTCGGGATTATGCATCTGCTCTGGGGACAGAGTACTCCGAATTGTAGAGCAACTGGATGGTATTGTAAAGTAATATCAAATGGCTGGTCTACGGATATGTTTGCTTGCTGAGCTGGAATGTTTGTTCTCAGACAGTTCGTCACCATACTAAATAACATCATCAGTGACCCTCCAGTGAAGCGCCTGTGGTATGTCCTGCTTTCTACTTATGTGTGTAGGTTTTTTTGGGTGGGTGATATCATGTCCGCTTCTTTTTCTCAGAGGATGGTAGATGGGGTCCAAATCGATGTGTTTATTGATAGACTTCCAGTTGGAATGCCGTGCTTCAAGGAATTCTTGTGCGTGTCTCTGTTTGACTTGTCCTAGGATGGATGTGTTGTCCCAGTCAAAGTGGTGTCCTTCTTCATCTGTATGTAAGGTTACTAGTGACAGTGGGTCATGTCTTTTTGTGGCTAGTTGATGTTCTTGTATCCTGGTGGCTAGTTTTCTGCCTGTTTGTCCAATGTCATGTTTGTTACAGTTCTTGCAAGGAATTTTGTAAATGACATTTGTTTTGCTTGTTGTTTGTATAGGGTCTTTTAAGTTCATTAGCCATTGTTTAAGTGTGTTGGTAGGTTTGTGGGATACCATTATGCCAAGAGGTCTGATTAGTCTGGAAGTCATTTCAGAGATGTCTTTGATGTAGGGCAAAGTGGCGAGGGTTTCTGGGCGCGTTGTGTCTGCTTGTTTGGGTTTGTTGCTGAGAAATCGGCAGACTGTTCTTTTTGAATATGCTGTATAGGTATTTCTCTTCTACTCTTTGTAGTTCCTCAGTGCTGCAATTTATGGTGGCTCATTGAAAAAATGTCCTAACGCAGCTTCGTTTGAGGATGTTGGGATGATTGCTTTTGTAGTTAAGAATTTGGTCTGTGTGTGTTGTTTTCCTGTAGATGCAGGTTTGAAGTTCCCCATTGAGTGTTTGCTCTACTGCGACATCTAGGAATGGCTGGCCTATATTACACTTTCTGTTCTTTAAACAATGTTTGGTCTCCTACTACATCCTCCTAACTCAGTGTGTGACTTCCAGCATTCTGTTCCATTTGCATTCCACATCATTCATCATTTTGCATGCAATCTCAGACACTTCATCCTTCACCACACCCTTCTTTTTTAACTCTAATTAAAATTCTCAAGCAATATCAGCTCAAAGCTTCCTGTTAGATCAATTTATGAACCTCTCATCTAACCTTATCTCCCGTCTTCTGTCTACCAGTTTTCTGACTTTATGCTCTTGTCTCAATTTTCTCTTATGTGTCATCACTGATAGAATGAAACAATGCTAAGCACTGTACAGGACATTGGTTAGGCCACTTTTGTAATACTGCATGCAGTGCTGATCTTTATTCTATTGGTAGGATGTCATGAAACTTGAAAGGGTTCAAAAAGGATATAAAAGGATATTGCCAAGTTTAGAGGGTTTGAGCTATAGAGACAGGCTGAATAAGCTGGGGCTGTTTTCCCTGGAGCGTCGGAGGCTGAGGGGTGACCTTATAGGGGTTTATAGAATCACGAGGGGCATGGATAGGGCAAGTAAACATGGTCTTTTCCCTGGGATGGGGGAGTCCAAATCCAGAGGGCATAGGTTTAAGGTAAGAGGGGAAAGATTTTAAAGGGATCTAAGGGACAACCTTTTCATGCAGATGATGGTGCCTGTATGGAATGGACTGCCAGAGGAAGTGGTGGAGGCTAGTACAATTGCAACATTTAAAAGGTATCTGGATGGGTATATGAATAGGAAGGGTGTGAAGGGATATGGGGCAAATGCTAGTAAATGGGAGTAGATTAAATTAGGATATCTGATCGGCATGGATGAGGTGGACTGAAGTTTCTATACTGTGCAGCTCTATGACTATCTGGACTGAGCTCCGGACTGCAATGTTATGAGTGATGAACTAGAGTGTACAAAGAATGTTGATTCTTATCAAAGTCTTCTTGTGGATGAAAACTGTTCATCTCAGCACCTCTTTTTAAACTAGTGTTTGTTAATGACTAGTAAGAAGGACCCCAATAATACAAGAAAAGTGAATTATGTCAGCATAGCAATAATAATCTAATCCAAGAAATTTATCAAATAAAATATAAGTTTAAACCTGAATCAGAGGTCACAGTCCATGGACAGGCTTAGGCCATTTAGGACTGAGATGAGGAGAATTTTTTTTTCACCCAGAGAATGATGAGCCTGTGGAATTCTCTGCCACCAAAAGCAATTGAGATATGTTGAGTATTTTCAAAAAGTATTTAGATATAGTTCTTAGTGCTAAAGGGATCAGTGTATGGGGAAGAAAACAGGAACAGGGTGCTGAGATGGATGATTAACCATGATCATATTGATTGGCAGAGCAGGCTTGAAGGCTGAATGGCCTACCCATGCTCCTGTTTTCTACGTTTCTACATTTGTATGAAATTGAAAATGAATGGAACTAAAAGAATGCTCCTTCAGAGCTTCTTCTGAAGAGGTTTCTCACGGTAGGACTCTAATACATTGTTGTGAATCAGCTACATTGGATTTCGACTCATTACCAATGTGTCATCATATGACGCAGATAAGTTATAACAGCAGATGTTTTTTCTTATATAATTAGAGTTGATTTTATCCTTTTCACTAACGTATGCACAAGAAGTTATTGGCCTATACATGTTTTTTAAATGATAGATTACACCACTTCCACATATTCGTTTTTACATGTCTAAAAAGGGCAGAATTACACAACCATCATGTTTGTTTTAATTATACAGCATTTTAAATGATATTTTCTTTTCCTGCTTATTATTCCTGGTGGCATAGAAACAGGGTGCAGTTGGAAGCAACAGTAATAAGGACAGATGTTCACAGAATTGGTCCTGCTAAAGCAGAAATCTGTCCAGATTCACTTCCACCTTCGCTGCCCCTCCCATGGCCCACACAATGTCAAAGAAAAACAGGAAATCCTTTAACTCCTAGTTAGGAACCAACTTTTTTGGCCATCAAGGTGTTTTTGAGGATGAGTCCCAAGTGTATCTAAATTTCCATTCTACTTGGGATATGGGTCAGGTCCATTTCTCTAGGTTTTGTCAAGATTAGGCAGGAGGGAAGAGAAAGAGAGAATGTGAAACAGAGTATGCAACAAGGACTCCAGGAAAGCTACATCACACACCAGGCAGCTGTACAAAAATCACACACAAACCAAATGAATCATAGCATGAAGCTCTCCATGATGTAAAGCTAAGGCGACATAGATTCTCACTCTATTGCACTTGGTTTGGAAGCTCCTGCTTCCTGCGTCCCTTTATCTGCTGCTGAAGCGCTCCAATTTGCTTTCATTTTTGTGAGACTCAACCATTCCAGTGCTTTATAGTCTGGCCTCCTACCCTCCACCCTCCATAAATAACAGCTCATCCAAAACTCTACTGATCAATATCATAATGAAAATAGGCAGCTATCCAAAGGAAGAGAACACATCAATATCGGAGTAAGGGCAGAAAGAATTAATTGGTGAGCAGTTTAAATCATGAATATAAAGAGAATGAGAAGTGATTCAAGCATCTTGTTTATTTTCAAGTTTCTAGTTCCTCTTCAGTCTACCCAAGAAAGTATATTTCTCCACCTACTCCAACCTCTCTCTTTACATGAGTCCAGGGTTAATACATCACCTTCCATTACCCTTCCTGAGTGTACATTTTCAATTCACTTGTATGGATGATATCTACCAGGAGCCCATTCAACAATGAGGCATTGAAAAATAGTGATGATTCCAGTACTCCCATCCATGAATGTGCATTTTGTAACTGTGAATAGGTTACAGCCAAACAGTGTGGCTGATCTTTCCACTCCCTGGGTTTGGAGGGCTAGTTCAGAGTATTGCCCTGGCTGAGATGAACTAACACCAAAACAGATTTCTAATCATATGTGTAAATGCATACAATACTGCTTTATTCATAGAATAATTTCCATGAATTTTTAATAAGTATTTAAACTGCTGATTGTTTGGATTAGAACATTAAAAAGGTCAACTTTGAGAAAAGGCAATTTGACTTCTTAGGCGATGAGTAGAGGAACACTAATGAAATTTCACCTTCCACACACAAGTGCAGTGTAGGACATACTCAACCATATATTTGATCTTTCTTTCTTGAGCTGTTTCTCTCTGATAATCTTATATTTAAACATTTCTGTTTTTTTAAATGTCTTTTTTATTCATAGTCCAATTTGCTGCTGGTCCAAATTTCCATTGACTGATTAGCTTTCTCAGGTTGGAAACTGAGTGAAAGAAAAATATCAGCATGGTCATCTGTAGATTTATGTACTTAGACTTCCAGGAAGCATTTCATAAGATGTCAATTAAAGGTTATTGTATAAGATAAAATCTCATGGTGTCGGGAATTACATCCAGACACTGATAGAAGATTGGCTGAATGGTAGAAAATAGAGTATGCATAAATGGATCATTGTCTGACAGCCAGGATGTGGTGAGTGGAGTCCCACAGAAGTATGTGCTGGGGATTCAAATTTTTACAATTTACATTAATGGCTTGGATGAGGGGAGAGAAGGCATGGTAGCTTAGTGTTAGCACTGCTATCTCACAGTGCCAGGGACTCGGAGTTTGCACATTCTCCCCATGTCTGTGTGGGTTTCGTCCAGGTACTCTAGTTTCCTTCCAAGGAGCAGTTTAGGTGGATTGGCCATGCAAAATTGCCCATAGTGTGCAGGGGTATGTAGGTTAAATGGAGTAGCCATGGAAAATGTAGGGTTAATGGGATAGGGTAGGGGGATGGGTCAGGATGGGATGCTGTTTGGAGGATAACTTTGGACTTGATGGTCTGGATGGCCTGCTTCCACACTGTAAAGATACTATGATAGTTAAATTCACAGATGACACTGACGGAGGTAGAAAAGTATGTTTGAAGAGGACTTAGGAAGTTACAGACAGACATTGATAGGTTGAGTGACTGGGCAAAAATCTGGTGATGGAGTATAGTGTAGAAAAGTGTGAAGTTCACTTTGGCAAGAATAATAAAAAATGCAGAATATTACTTCAATGAAGAATAACTGTAAAACTCTGAGATGCAGGAGGGATTTGGATGTTCTGGTACATGAGTACAAAAGGTTAGGTTCAGGTGCAATGCATACTCAAGAAAGCTAATGAGATGTTATCCTTTGTTAACAGAGGAATTGAACATAAAAGTAAGGACATTATACTCAAGTTATATAAGGCAGTTTACTAGATTTACATCTGGAATTGACAGGTTGTTTTTGAGGATGAGTTGAATAGTCTGGACTTACTTTCACTGGAGTTTCAAAGGATGAGGTATGACTTCATTGAAGTGTGTATGATCCTAAATGGTCTTGACAAGGGGGAATTAGAAAAGATGTTTCCACTGGTGGGTAAATCCAGAATTATGGGTTTAAAATTAGGAGAAACATTTACTTTCAGAGGGTTGTGTAACTTTGGAACTGTCTGCCTCAAAATGTGGTACAGGCGGAGTCTTAAATATTTATCATTGAATCATTAAGACAGAGCTACATAAATAGATAGATTCTTGTTAAGTACGGGAATCAAGGGTTAGTGGGGATAAATGGGAATGTGGAATTGGAAACACAAACACAAACAGCCATTAACTATGAAAAATGCTTGCCATATGAATTACAGTGGTCCAAGAAGGTAGTTTACCATCAACTTCTCAAGGGCAAATAGGAAGGGCAATAAATATTGGTACACCTATTGATACCTGCATTTCATGAATGGATATTTAAAAATTATAGGCCCAAGTGCTAACTGGTCTACTCCTGCTCCTATAACTGAATTAGTAATCCAGAGGCCTGGACTAATGATCCAGACTTACGAATTCAAATCCCCAGCATGCCAGCTGGGCGAATTCAATTCAATTATTTACATAGCATTTTGAAATTAAAAGAAAACTAGTAAAAATAAGGGTGACTATGCAAAAACCAGATTGGCAACAAAACCCATTTGCTTTGCTAATTTCCTTTATGTCTGGTCGATATGTCACTTCAAACAATAGCAAACAACAGCAAACAACAGCCTGCTCTCTTAAGTGATATAGCAAGCTACTCAGATGTGATCGAGAGAGTGGCTTACCCCTTTATTCTAAACAGCAATCAGTGGCCTTACCAGTGACACCTATTGTAAATAAATAAATATAAAGCTCAATTAACTATAAAATTAAGGTGTCCTGGTAAATCACCTAGTCAGTGCAGTTGTAGTAGGCCTCATTAGTTATTGTTGATCATCTCTAGTGTTCTAAAGATGGAGAGCTGGAGAAAACAAATGGAAACAAAGAAATCACAATTGGCTGGCTGTGGGATCAGGAGAGTTGATAAACCTCTCATGTGCGCTAGATTCTCCTGAGGCCCATATTATTAGTACACTAGTCTACTGGTATATTTTTAGAGCTCCTTATTTGTGATAATACTCATTGCTTGGAACCAAAAGCAGTTTTTAAAAAGTGCTATGACTCTGTGCCAACATATCCAAGATTTTATTTCCCACAATTGTCTCTCAAGTGGTTCTTTTTAAAAATTTGTTGCGCTTTTCCTTCTATTTGGTTTGAAGGAATGCAAAGGGTCTTGAAACAGCAGGGCAAAATAAGACAACTTTCTCAGTTCAAATGTTCTAGTTCTTAAAGTGTGACCTCCTTCTCGATATAGTTTCAAAGGAAATTTCACAAGTTACAATGGAGTTTATATTGTTTCTATTGATTTCTTTTATATTGGATTCTGGAGAATCTATGAAGAGATTGTGAAAGACTAAAGGCTCAAAGTCTCCTATGACAACAATCTGGAAGGTAGAAAATAGGTTAGACACCTGACAATTTAGAATAAATCCAATTTGCTTTACATATCTTTTGCCTTTCAAGTTGATGTATTTTGACCACAAGATATAAGAGCAGAATTAAGCCATTCAACCCATCGCGTTTTCTGCACTATTTGATCATGGCTTTCTCAACATCAATCTCCTGCCTTCGTCCCATAATCTTTGATCCCTTTGCTCATCAAGAACCTATCTATCTCTGACTAAATATACTCAATGACTTGACCTCCAGAACCCTCTGTGGCAATGAGTTTCACAGAGTCACCAACTTCTAGCTGAAGAAATTCCTCTTCATCTTAGTTCTAAAGGGTGGTCCCTTCACTCTTGTCTCCCTACTAGTGGAAACATCTTCTTCAAATCCATTCTATCCAGGTCTCTCAGTATCCTGTTCGTATCAATCAGATTCACCCTCATCTTTCTCAACTCCATCAGGTACAGACTCAGAGTCCTCAAATGCGCCTCATATGACAAGCCCTTCATCCTTGGGATCATTCTTGTAAACTTCCTCTGAACCCCTTCCAAAGCCAGCACATCTTTCCTTAGATACAGGGCCCAAAACTGCTCATAATTTTGTAATCACTTTGGAATTCCTGGTGCTCTGCAAATGAGAAGCAACAATAACAATTAAAAAAAGATGACGGAACATCTTGTTTTTCATTTCTGAGCCCAAGACCTTCCCTGCAGTGCTTAAACAAAAATCACTCATTCCACTATCATCACACAGTTCCAGCCATTTGTTCCATCTATATGATCAACTGCAGCAACTCACACAATTTTCTTCAAAAGCATGTTTCCACACTTAGAAAGACAAGAGCAGCAGATGCATAGAAACACCACCACCTTTAAGTTACCTTTAAAGCTACTCACCATCCCAACTTGGAAGAATATTACCATTGCTTCATTGTTAGTGGGTCAAAACACAGGAACTGTCTTCCTAAATAGCATTGTGAAGTTACTGAGAGCTCATGAACTGCCGCAGTTCAAGGAGGCAGCTTATTAGTACCTTCTCAAAGGTAATTTGGGCTGAACAATGAAGGCTTACCTTGCCTATGACACCCACATTCCAAGAACGAATGGAAAGCTTGCAGCTCACTCATCCTTAAGAATGAGTATATTCAAAGGCTATCTATTGACTGTACTAACACAACTAGAAATGTCCTTTCTTATGAGACTCGGATCATTCTTCTTTATCTTCTCTATAGTTATTATGTTTGCTAATTTTGGACATTTTATTAATGCTTCAGTACTTTATTCCATTTTGGTTGATATTGTTGAAGAAGATTTGCCAAACTCTCAATGATCCAAAGCTAATAGAAATGAAACGTATATTTAACAGTTGGTCCTAGTATATCAGTAAAAGCTTTTCAATTGCTAACTGAGGCAGAAAATTTGTTTTAAAAGATGTCAACCCAAACTTCATGAACTTTTTCATCATAACATATTTTGGTCCATCAAATGGTAGAAAATAAAGTTGCATAACCCTTAGGAACTAATATCTCTCAGTTCAATATGTAGTCATATTTTCCAATTATTAAAATTAGTTTGAATAATTTCAGGTTGATTTAATTATGTTTTAATATAAAACAAGTATATTTGAAAAAGTGATGAATCAAACAGTAACTATATGATAATCCAGTTTAAAACCTTCAAATGTCTTGGTTGATTCTAATCAAGTTGTTGACAAGATTAATTTCTTTAAAGCGATCCTCTCTGTTAAAAAATTAAACCAGATTAAGTTAAGAACCATTTGATCAGACCCAGTAAAGTGCCATTACACTAGATGGTAATCAAACAGAAGAGCAATACAATTTCCTATCATCATGTTACCTTGTTGTTGATTATATTGGCTTTCTAGTTGCTGGATAAAATCAAAGCATATTTCAACATCCATAGAGATGTGGCACATGATCCAGTTCCAATCCCATCTATATATCTCTACTGTCTATTTGAGTCTCATGATGCTCTTATCTCAAAGTATACAATGAGTTACTTCTTTAAGGTTTTTATTGTTCTTAATGGTCAAGACAGAGTATAACTAAATTAAATTATGTTTTTCAATTTCAGTTGAATTACCAGACATCATGTTTACGTAATGTTATCTGCATGTATCAATGTTGTATAGAAGTGAATCAGTTGCTTATTAATTTATAAGGAAAGTGTGGGAGAGAATGACAGTCCAGGAATTAAAACAATGGAGAGAAAGCAAGCAAGAGTGAGCTGAGGCAAATTAATACCAGAGAGTGGCAGCCAAGTATCATTGCAAAGGAAATAAGTAAGAAACGGTTTAAAAAAAAGTAGGACTTGCCTGGAAATCAAAACCTAGGATGGGAGCAGCTTGAAAAATTAAAACAGGGAACAGCAGCAACCTGGAAAAATAAAACAAATGTATCTGTAACAAAATGAGAATTGCAAAAACTAAGCCCTAGAGGGAGATGGAGTGCACAGTAGCAGATAGGTGTCTAGCAAGAAAGGAAATAGCTGAAGAATAAGGGGTGGGATGTAACAAAGCAGTGGTAATATGATTGTTGAATTGAAACGTCCTTAAAATAAAGTACCAAAAGCAAAGGGATCTTACAGCAGACCCAGCTTCAGCGTTCCAGCATTATTTTTGAATCTATGAAATTATTTCCAAATCTCAAGGTTTTTAAGGCACCAATTTACAGTCTTGATGCTTAAATTGATTTACCGAACCATGGCCAGAAACAACCAAAAACAATTAACGGACAGCTTTACTGTCGAAAAACTGTGCAGAACAGCAAATACCACATTTATATATAATTTGCATACATCTGGTCTGCAGTCACAGTAGAAAAATTATTTCAGGATTCAAGTTTAATTAAAATGAATTTAAGCCTTTTGCATTTATGCCAGAAGAGAGTAAAATCAGACCCTTTTCTTTCTACAAAACAAATTGCTAAATGTCTTTCCAAGCATAAAGCAGTTTGTTAGGTTACGAATTGTAAGCATTTCATGTCATCTCTCTCCTCCAGCTTTGTTTATGTGGGCAAATTACCAATTCCATCAGGAGGAGATTCTGCAGAGCTGAAGCCTAGACAAACATTCTGTGACTGGTGCTATTTATACTCTCCTATGTCTGTTCAGAGCAAGTCTCTTCATACAACCGCTGTGTTTTTTTTAGTTGAATTTTTGGCAATGTGCTTTCGTGACCGTAGCAGACCTTGTGCCATTTTTCTTGTGGTATTTTAAATATAGACAGTATGTGCTGCATCCACAGGGTGTTGATAGTGTAAAGCTGTATATTGGATCAAGGACAGTGATCAAATTAAATGCTTGTTGCTTGATGATTTTCAGTTTTTTTTATTGTTGTTGCAGTTATTTCTATTCAGGCAAGTTCCAAGTACTCTGCTATTATTTTGTCATGAGGCACAGTGATGACAGATTTGAAAGGTCAGAAGGTAAGCCACTCATCACATATTACCCAAACTTTGCCTTAATCATGTATCAATGGTGGTGATGTGGCTGGCCTAGATATTCCTTTGGCCATTGATGGCCCCCAATGTCAACAATAACAGATGTGATGATTATGGTGCCACTAAAGATTGAGGGGTGTGATGGTTTGAAGACAGAACAGTAAGTGAACCTGATCATAGGATAGGAGGACACTTGTTGATGAAGCAAATGATGGTAGTTAAACTGAGGACATTTCATGGAGGAGTGCCTGTAGTAAAATCATGGGGCTGCGAAGATTGAGTTCTGACAATCACAACCAACTATTTGTCTCAGCCACGAAAAACTTCCCTTTCATCACCATTAACCAGTTTGCTACGATTCATTGATCTTGTACTTGGCTTATTGCAGTCTTGAATCATAGAAGTAATACATGAGGTTCAATATACTCTTTGGAAAAGCTATCTAATTGGTTTTAAGTGGAGGCCAACCTCTGTGAAGAGAGGAAAATTGGAATGCTTTTCATTCCTGAGCCATTCTTGGATATTTTTGGTAACTAGCTCAGAACTAAATTGATAGGAGGTCTGGGAGTCAAGGACAAATATACTGTGTGGTAAAATGGGGTACAATGAACAAAGGAATCTCACATCCTGATTTGTAATGTTAGCAAATTGTGATTTCAATAAATTGCTACATAATTCTGTTTTTTTCTTGTGGTACTTCGATACCCTTATAAATTCTTATTTTTTCTTATTTATTCGTAGGCTAGGCCAGCATTTATTGCCCATCCCTAATTAACCAGAGGGCAGTTCAGAGTCAATCACATTGCTGTGGGTCTGGAGTCACATGTAGGCCAGACCAGGTAAGGACGGCAGTTCCTTCTATAAAGGATATTAGTGAACTGGATGGCTTTTTCTTGACCACTGACGTTGTTTCATAGTAATCATTAGACTTTTATTTCCAGATTTTTATTGAATTCATATTCTACCATCTGCCATAGTGGAGTCAAATCCTGATCCCTAGAACATTCCTTAGGTCTCTGGATTAATAGTCTGGCGATAACCCCACTTGGCTATCACCTCACCCAGTAATAAACATATAAGTATAAACATTCTGAAGAAATACCTAAAGTATTTTTTAAAGAAATGGCACAGATGAAATAAGCTTACATTTCATATATTTATTTTACTTCAGTTGTTATTTTGCCTCATCTTTTTCAATAGGGTCACAATATACTTGTTGCACAAATATTTAACTAAGCTGCCTTTCTTCATTTTGCATTTGTGTGAATGAAAATCGAAACTTGCCGTCAGTGACAGGCATCTTTGTGAAGTCTATTCTCTCAAGTATAATATGAGGTGCATGATAAACAGACCATCTCCTTAAAAAGAACCAAGTCAAGCATTTGAATCATTTATTTTATACATAGTTTAAACATTCTACTGTAAACCTTTAAGAATTGGCCCTCATTGGGAATTGCTATTTTAAACTGTACCAATTACAAGCAGCCAGCTGGAAATGGAAATTTATACTATGATGCCTGCTAAAGGGTTACTGTAGCTATGGAAAATGCAGACAGGGACTGCACTGTGGTAAATAGGAAGACAAATATTTTCTTCACATGCAATTAATGTAGACATTTCACTGATGGAAAGGGGAAACTGTAACGCAGTTTTCATCCACATATTGTATCAACAGGAAGTAGAATCCACTTCCTTTGCTCTCCTGCCAAAAGTTATTTAAACTGATGATCTTGAGGCAAGTCGCAGCAGAAGCAAGCCAGTCATTTTGTGAGAGTACATAGCGGAGTCCATTTCTTCACCAGGGGTTACTCCTTTTGCACCAACTCGCGAACCAGTTTAAGTCTGCGTAGCACCACTGAAATGATAACACTGCAAAGTCAGCTGACTGCAGTGTCATAGTGCTGCTGGTTTCTTCACGATCGCAACTGCCAGAAAGCTAGCTCTTACTGCTGCAGATTTCCAGTCGCAGTGCGGCAAAGCAGACGCTGCAGCAGGCTCAAAGCAGCAATAGGATTCTTTCACCTGCGCCGTCGGTCTTATGGGAGAAAAAACCTTATCGGGAGTGAAATAGCAAAAGAAACTGCTTACTAGATTTACAGGTTAATTTTCTTGGCATGCAGTGCTTTCAGTTAAGTAAAGGAACCACACAAAAGGTCTGTGCCCACAATGCTATGATGAGAGCCTTTGATGAAGGATGGCTTTGCGCTCCCTGGCTCTTTATTAATAGTTTCTTGTGCCATGCTAATGTACCTGCACGGTCGGGACAAAGGATACAGTACTTTTCATCGACCATTTCATCAAGGCCTTTTTTTTTGCAACCATGCAGCTTGATGTTCCAGTCTTAGCTCAAATCAAGAATGAATGCAATAACATGGATTGACAACAGTATCTGTCTCTGGCTTTGCACAGATCTCAAATTAGAGGCCAGACCTGCTGACCTACTTCACTTCAAATCATTCCTGGATACAGGGAAGCAGCTGTCTAGTATCAACATCACTAGCCATCGTGTGGAGAATCCCGGGGATTGCAGTACATGTCATGCTGGAGACTGAGGGAAATGGAGTTGTGCACATTTGTATTTCCAATTGCAGTTTCAAGCAGCTATAATCCAGACCGTCCAACTGCTTCATCATTTGTTTGTTTTTTGTCGCTGAGTGTGGATTAAATTGTCTTTTAATATCAGCCTTCATCTGAGCTTCAACCTCTGGAATAAGTGCATCAACCAGCTTGTTCTATCTAACGGATTTCACTGAATACATTCAATGCAGCTGAGGGCAAAAAATAGCTTCCAGATATAAAGTGTGTTGTGAAAACAAAGGAAGCACTGTACCATCACCTGGATTACAATATTTGCATCACCCCCTTATCCCTGATATAGCTTTACATTTTTCTACATCAGGTTCAGGATCTGCAGACATTGCCAGGATGTGGTATCTAATGAGGCAAATAAAACGACAGCCGGTGAAGACTACGGTATGAGACAGAAGCACATTTAGGATTTTGCCAATTTTATGCATGTGGTATGTGAGCCAGTGCCCCAAGGGACAGGCTCTTAAACAGGGGAACAGATCACAGTCGGATGAATGAATAAAATGAGTGCCACAGAAACCCTTCGCAGTTAGCAATTCCAGCAGCCGCTTAAAATTGAATAATTCATGGATTAAATCATCCCGGACTCACCTTTTGGATAGGCTGGTATGATTGGAATTTTGAATATACATTATACATATATAAAAGATTTTGCATGTAAAATGTCAATTTGGATCTGAAGGGCTGTCAAAAGCTGGGTGCTTCAAATGAAAAAATTCTTATGATCCTGTGACAATAAGACTGCTAGGAATGCGTTAGTATCACAAGGGAGCATTGGGTGAAATTATATTAGCATGGGTAATCCTAGTGGCATTTTTTTTATTTGTTTGTTTTCCTGAGCTGAGTTCAGATGCTGTAGAGTTTGTAATTGTTTCCATCGCTCCATTACATTACTGCTGTAAGATTAACTCTTTTATTTTCAATGTCTGGTGAACGCATTTTCTGACGTAGTGTCTGTATCTTTAAATATACAATCATACAATGTAAATGGGACCACATTAGCCCAAGAACTGATAGAGTAAAATAAAATAATCTTTAAAGATTGTGGCACCATAATGTTGCTTGGCAGTCACTTAAACACTCAGTGCAGACTAGCGCTACTGATTTCCATTGTTCTCATGAAATACCACCTATAAGCAAAGACGATGGCAACAGCAACTCTTCATGTACAAAATATTTCCCATATTCAGATCTTCTGGAATCTGTCAGAACCAGAGCACTGCTCATTTTCATATAATGGTTTGTTACTTAAAATATTCATTTGTAAAAGTACAGAATATCTATATCTTCCACACATCTGCTTGGAAAGCTGCGCGGGTGAGATTTATCTTTATAAAAACCCTAAACGTTATTATGACAAAATATAAAATTTGCTTACAAGAGAGTAGGATCAATCCTTTACCCACAAACAGTAAGTAAATATCCCTAATGTAAAGTTGTTTTAATTCTTTTGTTTCCTCTGTTTAATTTAATGCATGTTAACTGAATTATTAAATTCAAAAAGGTCTCAACTTTGGTTGAAGGTAGTTAAAGAAGAATTTAGCGTTTATCATTAACATACTAAAATCAGATTCCAACTTACTATACTGCAGCTATTGTAAAACCAAACAGATTTATCTCAAAACTGTAATATATATCAACAAAACATTATGTTTCTAGATTCTTGTATAATTTGCTATTCTATATTAAGCAAAGCAAATCCAGTATGATACCAAACCGCATTTATACATAATTACATTTTACATTTAGATGATGTGGTTTTCCTTCACTACAAGGGCAAATCATTCTCTACCGCTTCACAAACATCAGTCCAATTCTGTATTAGCTGCGCAGTTTAAAATTTTTGGCACTCCAGCAAGAAAACATATTCAATGGTTCTTTCATATCAATCAGGGTTACTGCAGACATTGAAATAACAATATAGTTTGACAATTTTAGCAAAATTAACTTTGAATTACTTTGTGTAGTTGGTGCTACCTTAAATTGATACAGAACAAAAAAGAAACTAAATGATGCTGTCTAAATGTGTTTTTAGTTTTGCATTACATTTTCACTGGTTAACTAAAGAAAAGCTAAACTGATTACATTTTCATGGGATATAGATTGTAACCCATTGTGTGTCTGGAGTCATATGTAGGCCAGACCAGGTAAATACACCAGATTTCTTTCCCTAAAGGACATTAGTGAACTAGATTCATTTTTTATGACCATTAACAATGGCTGTATAGTTATTGTTATACCAGCTTTATTAATTCCAGATTTTTTGTTGAGTTCAAATTTCACAATCAGCTCTGATGGGTTTCAAATTTAAGTTCCCCAAAGCATTAGTCTGGGATTATAGCACAGTGACATTACCACTAGATCACTACTTCCCCTAAACTGATTCAGTACTTCAGTGAAAATGGATAACTTGGAAACCTTTTTATATATAGCTTAAATTTTCAGACCTGGAATTCTAAATATCAAATGGTATCCATAAATCCTGGTAGGCCAAAAGTTTGCACCCATGTTCAAAAGAGTGAAAATGTTGATTTATGCACCTTCTCCATACTTTGACTGGGGGTCAACACTCAACTGCTCAAGACTGGATTTTATGGTACTATCATGTTTATATTTGCCTTTGTGCTTCTATTAGGCCTGGTAGGAGTAATTTACATAGCATAATACAACACAAGAGATAGTCATTTAGTTCAATACACCTGCATCAGGTCTTGGAAGAGTCAGTCGCTTATTCCCATCCTTTTCCTTTTCTACATTCCATAATTATTTCTTTCCTTTTCAGGTATTTATCATTTTTTCTCTTGGTCAATTTGCAACAGTTCTCATTGATATAGCATCTTCAACTTAGAAAGTATCTCTAATCACTTCATATGGAAGCAATGATAAAAATGAACACTGGACCAATATGAGAATGTTAAGAGAGATGACCAAATGCTGAACAGAATCGAAGAATTGTTATGATGCAGAGGAAGCCATTTGTCCCAAGTGACTGCCCTGGCTATCTGAGCCAAAGTCCTGCCTTTCCACTTAGACTCAGTGCCAAACTCCTGCCTTTCCACTATCACCTTGGACATGTTTCTGTTTAACCATTTATCTAATGCCCTCTTGAACCTGCCGTCACTACAACTTCAGGTCGTGCATTCCAAACCCAGATCATTCATTTGCTTCTTTTATCAAATACTTTAAAACTGTGCCCCCAATTCTTGATCCATTTATGAGTAGGAACAGTTTCTCCCTATCTGCTCTGCCCAGACCCCTCGTGATTTTGAAAACTTCTGCCAAATCTCTGTTCAGTTTCTTAGCTTCCTTCTCTCTAAGGCAAACTGTCCCAACTTCTCCAAAAATCCTCATAAATGAAGTTTCTCATCCCCAAAAGCATTTCTGCAATTTCTCCAATGCATTGTCATCCTTCCTATAGTGTGGTACCTAGGACTGTACACAATATACAGCTAAGATCTAATAAGTGACTGATATAGATTCAGTATAAGCTGAATAAGCATAAGCTCTTGCACCCTATTTTTGAAGTAGAGAATATTGTATGCTTTATTAACAGCTCTCTCTACCTGTCCTGCCACCTTTAATGATATATGCACAAATACATCCAATTCTCTCTGCTCCAGCATATCGTTTAGAATAGTACCCTTTATTTGATACTGTCTCCTCAAGTTCCCTGTAAAAGGGTGAACACTTCATCCCTCACTACTTTGAACTTCATTTGCCACCTATCTGCACACTCCAGCACCTTGACATATTGTTTTTGGACGTTCTACACTGTCCTCCTCACTGTTTACAATTCATCCAAGTTCTGTAATGTTCACAAAGTTTGAAATTGTCCCCATATACAAGAACATCTAAATTATTTATATATCAAGAAAAGGAACCATTCAAATACTGATGTCTGGAGAACTCCAATAAAAACCTTCCTCTAGCGCAATAAATACCTATTATCAATAAATATTCTCTGTTACCCATCACTCACCAACTTTTTTTCCATCTTGTTATTGTCCCTCTTATTCCACGATCTCTCACTTTACTTACAAGTCTGTTATGTGGCATCATATTGAAGGCCTTTTGGAAGTCCATGTACACCACATCAAAAACCTTGCCATCACCAACCCTCTCTATTACCTCTTCAAAAACTCTGTTAATTAGACTTTATTTTCCCTTAACAAATCCACGATGACTGTGTGAAATTAACCCACATTTTTCTATGTGAATATTAATTCTATGGTGAATAATTGCTTCTAGAACATTCCCCATTATCAAAGTTAAACTGACTAATCTGTAATTGCTGGACCGATCTTTACAACCTTTTTTGAATGGGTCAGATTTTTGCAGTTCTCTACTTCATCAACACGACCTATGAATCCAGGGAAGATTGAAAGATTGTTGACAGTGCCTTGGCAATTTCCATTCTCACTTTCTTCAAAATCCTTGGATGCATCTCAACCAGTGCAGGTGTGTTATCAACTTTATGTACTAACAGCTTATCCTATACCTCCTTATTATCAACATTAAACACTTAAAGTCAAAGGGTCAATAGATCTACAGCATAGAAAAAGGCCTTGCAGCCCATCATGTCTGCACTGGTCAAAAACAACCATCTAACAATTCTAATCCCATTTTCCAGCACTCGGTCCATAGCCTTGTCTGCCTTGGCATTGCAAGTGCACATCTAAATACTTCTTAAGTATTATGAGGGCTTCTGCCTCTACTACCCTCATAGGCAGTGAGTTCCAGATTCCCTGCCATCAGAGTGGTAAAGATTTTCTTCCATCTCCTTGAAAATGGAGTTGCAGATGGACAGGTTGGTGAGAAAAAGCATTTTTCGTGCTTGCATTGTTAGGACATGATGATACAGGACATTGGTGAGGCCACTTTCAGAATACTGCATACAATTCTGGTCCCGTTTCTATAGGAAGAATGTTGTTAAACTTGAGAGGATGGAGTAAAGATTTACAAGGATGCTGCTGGGACTGGAAGGTTTGAGTTCTAGGGAGATGTTGAATGGGCTAGGGCTTTGTTCTCTGGAGCTTCAGAGGCTGAGGGGTGACCATTCAGAGGTTTACAAAATCATGAGGGGCATGGATAGGGTGAATAGTCAAGGTCTTTCTCCTAGGGTAGCGGTGTCCAAAACTAGAAGGCATCGGTTTAAGCTGAGAGGGGAAAGACATAAAAAGAACTTGAGGGGCAACGTTTTCACGCAGAGGGTTGTGTGTGCATGGAATGAGCTGCAAGATGAAATGGTGGAGGCTGGTACAATTACAATATTTAAAAGCATCTGGAATGGTATGTGTAAAAGAAATGTTTAGAGGGATATGGGCCAAATGCTGGGAAATGGGACTAGGTCAGATTGAAATGTCTGTTTGGCATGGACGAGTTGGACTGAAAGATCTTCTTCTGTGCTGTATGATTCTTATCTCCTCTAAACTTGCTACCCCTTATCTAAATCTATGCTCCCTGTCATTGAGCTATCTACCAAGGGGAAAGGTTTCTTCCTGTCAACCCTATTTATGTCCCTCAGAATTTTATACATCTCAATCATGCCCTGTCTCAATCTCCCCTGCTCTAAGGAAAAGAACCTTAGTCTGTTCAATCTCTACAACTGAATTCTGTAGCCCAGGCAACATCCTAGTAAACCTCATCTTCACTCATGCTACTCATATCATATCTCTGTGAATTAGGTTTTGAAAAACTACTTATTAGTGAGCTATTTATGAGTTTTGAAGTTATTTCCTCTAAGTGTATCAAATTCATCTTCATGTTCATTGAACATTGTCTTCAGTATGTGTTGCATTACAGTTGATTTCTGCTGAGAGAGGTTGGGTCCCTTACCCACTACTCAAAGCTTCAGTGCCCTGAGATTTCTTTTGTGCAGAATTTAAATTTTCTTTCAAAGTCCATAATCCTTATAGTGACCAAGCTTCCTCCCCTGTCACCATTGCCTGGGCAGCATCTAACTTGTAGGTAAAAACAAAGTGTTCATCTGACACCTCAGCCATGCCTTTGGCCTCAGTATAAGTTCCCTTTTAGGACACTAATTGTCCTCCTTTTACCACCCTTTTACTACTGATGTCCTTACAGAAGACTTTAGTATTTCCCTTTAGGTTAGCTGCCAGTCTTTTTTCAAAATTCTTCTTTGCATCTCTTATTTGCTTTTCACCTTCCTTCTGAGCCTTCTGTATTTCACTTGGTTCTCAGTTATTTTCATTTTCATATGGGGTTGACTTTAAGCAATATCTGTAAGGAGAAGATAAAGGGAGGGAATTCCAAAGTATGTGGTTTTGATGAATGAAGGCAAGACCAATGTTTTGGGTAGCAGGCTGGGGAGAGGTGTAGGGCAGGGTGATGGAGTGATGTTGCACTAGCGGTCACAGTTACTTGAAATGGATTTGATTTTCTCTGTCATCAATTTTGAACTCAGTCTAAGCAGATTCTGTGGCAAATAGAGATGAAATTTTAGGATATCACTGATCTCTGCTTGCCCAATGTGAAGTACCAGAGACACTCTCAATATTTACTTATCAGGCCAGAAATGTCTTGAAACTTTAAAATTATTCACTTTCAGTCAAGGTGAATGAAATTTGGGACCACATCTTTGTTTAGCAAATAATCCCCAAAGACCTGTCTTCAGATAGAAAACTGAAGAATTAGTCAGGGAAAGCTCTTGTTGTAGTTAGATTACTATTTACTTCATTGTGTGATGACATAAATACATCAGTCAATTGAAATATTCTAGTTTTCACTTAACTATACCTAAAGTGGTACAGTAATGGATCCTTGCATATAAGTTAAAATCAAAATAGGTATTCCTCACATACACGTCTGGTATACATTCTCACAACATTCTGTGTAATATTGACATTTCTTTGAGGAAGTGTTCCAAACTACAAGCACACCCATCGTGTTTGTATTACAGGTTTCAGCTATTTAGTGCTTGCAGTTGTGTTTAACCAAAATGATGGACTAATGAATTCTAGCTTTGCTATCATTAATTGAACAAACACTTTTTGCATTTATTGATCATTAAACATGTTGCTAATCTGCATTCCAGTAAAATCCACCGAAGCTGAATGATAGACCAAAAAGTTAGTTTTTCAGTAAACCTGTTCCTTTTAGTAGAACCCTCATACATCCTTGACACGCATACACAAACACACAGACACATGGAAAAACACACACATATCCCTTCTCTGTCCATCCACATGGGCTGAAACAGGCATTTCTGTGTATTGGCATTTAAATTACTGGGAGAAACAATATTGCTTACTTCCACAATAACATCCATTTCTGCTGCATTCCTTATCCATGCTTAATTTAAGCCTTCGTGAACCTATAAAATTAGCTATGATTGGCAATTTCTATGAATGCCACAAGTCCTACTCCACAAATGAATAGCAACAATGATCTAAGACAATTTGTGAGGATCTTGTACATTTGTCTCTGTAAATTCTAAAGTATTCAAAATCAAAAGTGTCCAAATCATATATTGCAGTAAGTACCATTTATGTATTGCTCCACTGACAGAAGGGCTTTCAGTCACATCAGTTTTATGCTACAGATATCTCTCTGAAACCATCTACAACAATTTTCCTTGGAAACAGAATGTTGTGGGTACCAGTGTCATGCCAAAAACTTAAGCAGAAAGTTGAGCTGAAACTCAAGTGCAATAGTAAGGAATTGATCCACTGTTGAAAGTACTGCTTCACCAATGATGTGTTAAACGCTGCCTCTGATTGTCTCGTCAACTAGATATAAAAGATCCCATTTGAAGAAAATCAGGTCAGTTCTCCCAAAGCAATCTAACATCACTAAAACAAATTACCTGTTTATTACCTCACTGCAGTTTGTGGAACCTCTCAGTTTGGCCATCACAATTCCTATATTACAAAACGAACTGCACAGCGAAAGTAATTCACTAGCTGCAGAACATTTTGGAGTGTCTTGAAAATTTGAAGAGTGTCAAATAAATGGAAGACATTTGTTTGAACCTGTGAAAATCTTTACTGTGAACCATCTGTGAACGAGCAACATGGTGGCTCGGTGGTTAGCACTGCTCCCTAATGATGCCTGGGACCAATGTTTGATTCCACGCTCAAGCAACTGACGGTGTGGTGTTTGCACAATCTCCTTGTATCTGCACGGGTTTCCTCTGTGTGGTCCAGGTTCCTCCCACAGTTCAAAGATGCGCAGGTTAGATGGATTAGCTATGTGAGCTGCAAGGTTACAAAGATTAGGTAGAAGGCAGACTCTGGGTAGAATACTCTTCGGAGGGGCGATGTGGACTCGATGGGCCGAATGGCCTGCTTCCATACTGTAGCGATTCTATCTTCTGCCATGCTGTCAATTACTACTCCTAATTCTCACTTTCAAAATTTCTTGAAGATATGAACATCATGGTTGCAATTTCCTGATCTTCTTTTAAAGTGTGGGGGACAGGTGGAAAATCCTTGCCTTTGCCTCTGATTTCCTTCTCCTTGCGACCCCACCCTGTGATAAACATAAAAGGTTTCCAAAAAGACTTACCTTCAATGACCTACTGGGATATGGGCAGACGGTGGGAGCGGGGGATGGGGGAAATGGGAGTGAGGCATACGAGTGAAGGGTGGAATTAAGCATAGGGTGCAAACGTGCAAATCTCCTACTTTGAGAAAACCCGTTTGATTGCACACCAATCATGTCATCAAGAGTCGACAGGCGGGACATAAGTGAGTTTTTGATCCATCACAGGCCTTGACATTGGTGTCCCCTGGTGCCAGAATCTGCCAGATGATCAGAGAGCGAGAACTTCTGGGTCCAACATACCGCGGTTGAGATGTATTCCTCAGGGGATATAGCAGTGAGAAGGTACTGATATAAATTCAAAATTTCTGCACATAAAAGCAAAAGTAAAAAAAAAACTGGTCTATTTTATTGATGAAGAAAAATAGTCACTGTGTATAATTTCAAGTAATGACTGTATAAACAGCGCATGTTATCATAAAGTAGTTCGGAAACTGAATGTTCTGCTGTGCCAACTCTACCTTGTTACTAAGTAATGATAATTAAGGTTTTTTAAAATCATACATTAATGTGTCATGCAATTATTTGTACTAAACAGACTGGAAGATCCAAGCTATTTCTATGCTTTATCCTGCAAAGTAATCTTTCTCCCTTTTTATGGGCTATTATAGATGGGTCCAAAGCAGGAGAAAAACTGTGGTCTTATGGACACACTGTCTCTATATTTATTGTAATTTCTGCATTCTCTGATCTTGTACAAGAATACAGCGGTGACAAAGCTCCTCCTTCATTTCAGTTCATATTTCAGTTCTACACCACAACGTCACTCTCCTCCCTGCACTGATGCAAAACTGCAACTAAATTAAATGAACAACACAGGAACAGGCCACTTGACCCAACTGCTCCATGTTACACCACTGCTCTGTACAAATTTCATGTCACACCTCCTTATTGAACACCATCACCTTAAACTTCTATTCCTTTCTCCCTCCATATGCTTACAAATATTGATGCTACTCATCTCAATCATTCATTCTGATGGCAAGTTTCACATTTGAATCTCTGTCCAGCTGAAGAGCTTTGTTTTATTAGTGAGACCTATATACATAGAACATAGAACATAGAAAAATACAGCGCAGTACAAGCCCTTTGGCCCTCGATGTTGTGCCGATTCAAGCCCACCTAACCTACACTAGCCCACTATCCTCCATATGCCTATCCAATGCCCGTTTAAATGCCCATAAAGAGGGAGAGTCCACCACTGCTACAGGAAGGGCATTCCATGAACTCACGACTCGCTGAGTAAAGAATCTACCCCTAACATCTGTCCTATACCTACCACCCCTTAATTTAAAGCTATGCCCCCTCGTAATAGCTGACTCCATACGTGGTGCCCAGTTTTAGTTTTCCCAATAAATGCAAGTATTCACGTCTTTCCATATTAAATAACCCATGGCTAGAGTTCTCTAAAGAAGCAATGGCTCCAGCCCCAGCTGAAAAATCAGGTGAGGCACCTCTGCAGACTCAGGAACTATGTTATTTCATTAAATTACTGAAATGAATGAAGTAAAAGCAAATTACTGTGGATGCTGGAGATCTGAAACAAAAACAAAGTTGTGGAGAAACTCAGCAGTTTGACAGTGTCTGTAAAGCGAGAAATGGCCCAGGTCCTGTCTTCCACATCCCATTTGAAAGTTAGCTGTCAATCAGATGGTTGTACACTCTCCAATCCTAGCACTTGGATATCTGACTACTGCTGGAACTGTAACCATTTCTCCATGAGGAGCAGCATGGAGGCTGGACTGTAAGTTAAATAGAGTAGTTTCGCTAGAGGCCAGTGAAGCAGAGTTGGTGATGGGATGGGAGTAGGGTCACAACCAAAATGCTCATAGGAGGGGAAGAAGCAAGGGCATCTGATAACTGTGAGTGACTTCCACTGGGCACAGGGTACCTCAACAGGATTTCTAATTCCCTCCAACCCAAGACGTAAATCAGATTACAGGGTTTACCTAATGGTTTCACCACATGGCACAGCAGCTGCACCATCTCTAAAATATCAGCACTGACTCGTGGAGACTGTCCAAGAAGAGACCATTAATTGACCACCTGATTTGATGCTACCACCTCTGAGTGAGAAGGATGTATGTTCAAGTCCCACTTGAGGTTCTGAAAGCAAAAATCTAAGCTTTCTTGGCCAATAATTATCCATCAATCAACATTTCAAATGAAAAGGTTGTCTGGGTTTTATTACTTTGCTGATTGTAGGATTCTGCTGTGTGCAAATTGGCTGCTTCATTTCTCACATTGCAACAGTGACCGCCTGCTAAAATATTACTTTTGTTTGAAGGTACTTTGGACATCCAGTGTTTGCAAGTTGTGCTATAAAAATGCAAGACTTTCTCTTTACAATTTTAGAATCTTAGATTATCCTGCTTGTATTTTCTACTTCATTTATGTTTGAAACAGAGAAAACTTGCTTTTGTACAACATATGCAACAACCCAAGGTCATCCCCAAGTACTTTAGAGCCAATTAATGCACTTTCAAAGATAGTCACTGTAATGATGTAGGAAATGCTTTTTACACAACAATTTGAAGACTCCAATGGAGGCAGATTTTATTCCATAGGCAATGCCCTCTGAACTTTAGCAAGAAGAAAATCATGCTTAGAGGAAATGTGTGTTAGAGGAAATCAGAGCCAATCCCAGTGATGTCCCTGCAGAGTGTTTACTTCATAATTGGCACTGCTGCCTTAGAAGAGGAAGAGCACACAACCAAATGCTCAGGGTAGGGTGTCATGACCAATAGTTTTAGGAACCCCTGGCTTAAGCAGTCAATTCAGCCTACAGTACACAGAATAGCCTTGAGACATCAAGTAAGAAAGGCTTCAGAAAATACAGGTGCAGGTTGCACACAGTTTTCAGGCTGCATAGTGTATAACAACAGACTGTACCATTTATTTCAACAACTTGTAATAAGTAGCCCAATATTTTAATCACAGACTGCGTCATACTCATTGAGATAGTGTGCTGGAAATCAAGCCTCTCTTGTCCTGGAGCCATCATGAAAGTTACAGATTTTATGTTTATATATTTTGAATTTTTATATTTTCTTAAACATTTCAATGCAAAATTCCTTAATTTACCTGAATCCTTTTGCACTCGGGTTAAGTGAAAGCAATGACCATCTCCAATAAGACACAATCTAATCATCGCCCTTTGACATTCGTTGGTGGTGTTACAATCACTGAATCCACACTATCAACATCCTTGGGGTTACCATGTTTTGAATGTGCTCTTGTGTCAGTTAACACATGAAATGTGTGGTACAGAACACACCCAAACTGTGTCAACCAACTCTTCTGCCATGTTTCTGCTGGCAGCTTTCCTTCTAGAGAACACCAGTGTTCATCCCTTGAAGAAAGTTTTCACAAACTCTGTTGGGACACTACAGATAATTACTTTAGTAACCCCAGAAAATCCATCAGGACCAGTGTTGATGTCATTACGTCCCTTGTTTTCACTTTCAATGTTTCAGCAAAGTGCCTTGACTGGCTCTGACCTGGAGTCCATCAAATTCAGCTGGTTTGTTACATCTTTGACGGTCACATGTGCTTGTCTTACTTTTAGATTTTGGTGCTTTTCAAAGTAAAAATGGTTTTACTATTCTGACAACTATTTCAGAAAGAGCATTAACCACCTCAATCGATGGTCTGAGTAAAAGGAAGCACCATTCACTTTCAATAGGAAGTGGAGGTGTTGCAAAGACTTGACCACAGTGTGAAATGACTGAGTGAGGTGTATTGTGTATGTGTCACCAACAGATATGATTTAAAGAAGTAGAAAGACCAATTGTTGAAGGCAGCATCCCTAGCCTCCCACCTGCTTTGTAGTCACTGTATTCATATGGCAAGTCCAGCTGGGTTTGTGGTCAATGGTAGTTTCCAGGATGTTGATAAATAGGCAATCACTGATAGTGGAGATGGTCATTGCCTGGCATTTGTGTGGCACAAATGTTACTTGCCACTTATCAGCCCAAGCCTGGATATTGTCCAGATCTTGTTGCATTTGGACATGGACTGCTTCAGCATCAGGCAAGTCATGAATGGTGCTGAGCTGAAAATGTGTTGCTGGAAAAGCGCAGCAGGTCAGGCAGCATCCAGGGAACAGGAGAATCGATGTTTCGGGCATAAGCCCTTCTTCAGGCCCGAAACGTCGATTCTCCTGTACCCTGGATGCTGCCTGACCTGCTGCGCTTTTCCAGCAACACATTTTCAGCTCTGATCTCCAGCATCTGCAGACCTCACTTTCTCCTCAATGAATGGTGCTGAATATTGTGCTATCATTGGTGAACATTCCCACTTCTGGCCTTATGATGGAGGGAAGATCATTAATAAAGTATCTGAAGAAACAAGGTAGAGTATAAACCTGGCAATCTGAGGGCAGTGCCCTACACACCCCACCTCACCAGCACACACACCCTCCAACATTTCCAATCTCCACCCCTCAAATTCTGTCCCTCCGAGAAGGCCGTTCAAGCCTCAGTACCAACCTGTGCCAGAGTAGTAGTGCCCTAGGTCTGCGCTTGTCAGAAGAATCGTTAAGTGACCATGGAGATTTTATTTGGAATGAATGAAGGAGAACAATGATGTTGGGGTTTGGGTTGGGATGAGGATCATGATTATATTTGAGGAAAGGACATTCATTATTATTGTGATGAAGAGGGGAATCAATGTCAGGGGATTGGGAATGTAATCACTGTCAGAGAAAAGGGGAATTGAGCGCTGTCAGGGGTTTGGGTCATTGACCCACTGTCAGTTTTGGGGAGGGTTATTTGAGCTTTTAGTGCTGATCATCTGATCATCATGCTGAGTTTCAAACCAAAAATAAATAAGCCCTCAGAAGCTTCTCCTGGTGTGACATTTTCTGTTCAAAACTTTAGATCTGTTGAAATCCGGAGTCCATCATCATATTTTCTCAATATAACCTGCCAAGAAAACTATCTCAGGTAATCACTGACTATTCATTTTTTGAAAACCAAATTTATTCAAATTCTGATAGGCGATTGATCCCAAGGTTTTTGGGATTCCAACCTGTACCTCTAAGATTATAAATTAGTCTGTATAATAATAAGTGGATGGTCTGATTAAGTTATCATGGTTAAACATTTATAGTTTATTGACTTGGAGTCATTTCCAAGCTTATATTTTGGAACATGCAAATTGGAGAGAATATTCAGAGGAAATGTTACTGATGTTAGTTGAACATCATGCTAACTAGATGGATCCAGCTATGTCTTCTTTACTTATGTCTCATTAAGTACCAGATAATGAAACAGACTGTTGAAGTAATTCTAGTATTTGGTCATCTGTCACTATCATGTCATTTTTCGGTTCATTTCATTTCGGATATGTTATTTATAAAATAATTAGTTGTCACTTTCTAGCAGCAATGTTGGCTATGCACCTGACTAGCAGTTAAACAAACTTCTCTGGGTGCCGAAGCTATTATCGTATTCCAAGAATGAATTATTGTCATTTGAAAACTCACTTGTAGAAAAAGCCATTGTGATTATTGTGAACATAATTCCTGGAGTAATATGTGATGGCAATATCTAAAGACTGCTATATTTGAATTACGGTATACTTCCAACTAGAGGACATAGGTTTAGGGTGAGAGGGGAAAGATATAAAAAAGATCTAAGGGGCAACTGTTTTCACACAGAGAGTGGTACGTGTATGGAATGAGCTACCAGAGGAAATGGTGGAGGCTGGTACTATTGCAACATTTAAATGGTATCTGGATGGGTATATGAATGGGAAGGGTTTGGAGGGATATGGGCTGGGTACTGGCAGGTGGGACAAGATTGGGTTGGGGTAGCAGGTCGACAGGGGTGAGTTGGACTGAAGGGTCGGTTTCCATGCTGTACATCTCTATGACTCTACTTAATTCTAATTACAAGATAACTTGAAATATGTGATTATTAGTTTTATTTTATTTGAATGATATGACTTTGTTCTGTTAGGAATAGAATAGATTCCAATTCTACTTTTTTGTTAATATCTAATTTATTAATATAGTTCACAATGTCAATTGAACACCAATAGTTATTACTAAAACCATGTCTCCTCTGATAAATGACAATCAAAATTGGAAGTTCATAAAATTATACAGTACGAAAGGTCATCTGATCCATCATGTCTGTGCTGGCTGTTTGAAAGTGCTATCGAGTAGTCCCATTCCCCTGAAATTTAAGTATATTTCCTTTTCAAGAATATATCCAATATCCTCGTGAAAGTAATTGTTGTTGTGGGAATCTATGCCCACTTTTGTTTCAGGCAATGCATTCCACATCACGAGCAACCTGTAGCATAAAATAAATTTCCTCCATTTCCTCTCGCAACTAATCCAGGTTCTCCTGCTAGCTATCTTAATTCTGCATTGTCCAATTATCAATCCTGCTGCCAGTAAGAAACAGTTTGTTCCTGTCAATCCTATCTAAACTCCTTCTGCATACCTCAATGAAAACTCCTCCTTTAGGTTATCTGTGTCAATGAAAACAATTCCAGATTCTTCATTGTCTCCAAATAAGTTCCGCATTCCTGATACTGTTTTAGTTTATCGTTTCGCCAAGCTATGCAACTTTATATAGTATTCTCTATTTAGCCTCAAACAGGAAAGACAAAATTCACAAATACTCGTTAAATTTATTGGTACTTCTTGCCTTTCAAAAACCAATGTTTATGTCTGGTGTGCTGCTGACCACATCCCTTGTTAATTCAGTGGCCAATGTATCATCTGCAATGAACTATGAGTCAAACATGCTGGGCTGAATCTTACGTTTTTTTAGCTGAGTCAGTTTTCAATTTCACACTTCATGGGTTTTTCTCCGCATTGCCTCGTGAGTTTTGCTTCATTAACTACCTACTCCGCTCCTATGACACTGTTCTCATATCATTGTAGCTCAATTCTCCCACTCACCATTGCCAGAAGAACTCACTGCTCCTTAGATATCCTGGAATGGATCTACATTCTCTGCCACCATAGCCATCTTTAAAAGCCATGGTGCATCTGGGCAACTGATGTCAATCCGGAGCTTCCCTGCACAGTTTGTGATATTTGCCTTGGACCTGACAGATAAGTGGAATTTGGCACCTCACTTTATGGATGAAGACCTGAAGATACTGGTAGACAGGATGGTACAGAGGAGGACTGTCCTCTTCCTCCAGGATCAGCAAAGGAGACCATGACACGGCATTCTACTGGCCTGGTCTGAGATTACCATCTGGCTCAGTGTCTTCTTGTCTTCTGGAGGATTGCCGAACAGTGTTGGAAGCCTGTCAATGATTTTCTGTGCTCCATTAACGTAAGTGCCACCGTCTTGTCTCTGCTACGTATCACTGTTACTGTGCCCATCTCTATGAAAACTCATGCTTGACCACTCTCATTATTGTGTTCAGCATCTTCCCTCACTCACTCTCACCTTTCCTCAGAAGCTTCCACATTACTAACCCTGCATGGCCTCTGTGCTGCCTATTCACTCATCACCTGCACCAGTGTTATCAATTGTGCTACCCACTTGCATATTGCTTGATACCTCCCTTTCTCTCATTTCAAAAGAAAATAGTCCACAGTAGGGCAGGTTGAGCCCTTCGAGGAGAGTATCCTGAGTGCAAGAATAGGGATGCTATGCTTTACCTATACAGGCCATTAATGGGATCGTGTCTAGAGTACTATGTATAGTACTGTTCACCATACATTCAGAAGAATTTCAAAGAAGGTTTACTAGACTTATACCTGGAATGAGTGGATTGTATTATAAGGAAAGGTTAGACAAGGGTAGGCCTGTATCCTCTGGAGTTTAGAAGAGTTAGAGGTGACTGAATTGAAACATAAAAGATCCTGAGGGGTCTTGTCCAAGTGGATGTTTCCTGCTATGGGACAATCTAAGAATAGGGATCATAGTTTAAAAATAAGGGAGTGCCTATTTGAAACCGAGATAATGAAACATTTTTTCTCTCAAATGGTTGTAAATCTTTGGAATTCCCTGAAAAGGCAGAGGATGCAAAGTCTATAAATATTTTTGAGGCAGATAGATTCTCGATCACCAGGGAGATGAGAAATTATTGGAGATATGCAGGAATCTAGATTTGAAATTAAAATCAATCAGCTATAATCCTATTGTATGGTGGAGCAGGCTTGAAGGACCTAGAGGCCTACTCCAATTCCTTGTTCATATATACTCTTGACTGCCCCAAATTGCTGACCGACCTGACAAAGGCCCTGCGCTGAGTGCAGACACTGCCCCTAACTTATATTGCTGAAATACCTGACTGAAGGGCATCTCCCTTCTCTTAACTGAGGACTGCTGATAACCATGCCAGGGTTCCTGACTTTGGGCCTGGGTTGAACAGTGAGGCAAGATAGGAGTTCTGTGAGCCTGGTAGCTCTGGCTGAGGGAGCAAATTGCAAAAAGCAAGGTAAGGCAAAGATGTTGTGAGTATCCAGATAGATTCAAGGTGGGTGAGCACCTTGTTGCCAATGCACCCTGTGGTGCAACATGGCTGTGAAGCAATATGTTTCAAGCATGCAGAGATGGGCTACATTGATGCAGAGAGGCTAGCAAATGTCTGATGTGGACAAAACTCTATCACACTTCTACTGCCTTCTCACCCCAGAATGAAAGTCACAGCTCCAAAACCAGTTTCTGTGAAGGTGGGCAAACAAAGCAGGGAATTTTCCCAACTCTCACTACCTGCCTCAAAAATAAAAATCAAGCCCCTAGTGTTTTGTATTCTCTTTCACCTCCAGTAATAAGAGAATGCTGTGGCATCAGAAGTGCCATTGTCTAAACCAAGTCTTAAACTGAGGTCTGATCTCTTCCAAGGTAGAGGTAAAAAGTTCAATGGTACTTAGAGAGCATTTTTAATGCAGAAAAACTCCTAAGATGCTTCAGAGACCAAAGTAAAAATGGCTGATGAGCAAGATAAGGAGATATTGAGAGAGATGATCAATAACTTTGGGCAAAGATGTAGGTTTGAATTAGATCTTAAAGGATGAAATAGAGGCAGAGACTGAGAATTCTTATACGTATGGTTTGGGCTGCAAGTAAAGCTGTAATGGGTGTTTAAACATGAGAATGAACAAGAAGATGCAGAAAGAAATATAGGTTTCAATGGTGGTGTTGGGGTACATGTTGTTATACAAGAGATCACAGAAATAAAAGGAAGGTAAGGGCACAGATGCATGGGTTTCTAAATTCAAGACGTTTACAAACTAGATGCCAATGTAAATCAGTGAGGGTAGTCATAATTTGGAGTGAGGGAAGTGAGATGGACAAGTGGGACTTCATGGAGAATAAGGATACAAGCAGCAAAACTTTACAAAGATTGGCATTTGGGAGGCCAGCAGCAAAGAGAGCGCTGGAATAGATTGGCCTGGGGTGACAAAGGTTTGGATGGATATTTCAGCTGCAGATGAACGTGCTACATGACTCTATGATACTGAGAGAAGTGATATTACAGAGGGAGGTGTGTGAACCAAATGAAAGACAAGATAGGTTAACTCAAAAAATGGCAATGAGCTTAACATCAGATTTTGTGGATTGTGAAAGGAAAGGAAGTCTTAAGTCAGAAAATAATTTCATTGATTTTTTTAAATTGTAGGAAAAGTTCCAGGTAAGAAATGGTGCAATGAGTCAGTTTCCACAGAGTACATAAATATTTTAGTTAGCAGTGACCCAAACTATAATATTGATTAATGCAATCCAAGGCTACCAAATTTGCTACTGCTGGCAAATATCTTGTTTGTAGTATGCTAAGACTAATTTTGAATCTTTTCCCTTACCTTCATGTCCTGGAAATGACATTGTGCAATAGTAGCATGGAAAAGATGTAGTAAGTTATTTACCAACTTCATCAGAGTTGCAGGAAAAATGTTTCATGTGAGTAAGTTAAGCATTCAGAGGTTTTTAACTGCTCATTAATTTCCAGATCTGACTCTATTGCTTGGGAAGTTGGGGAAAGGTCTCAGACTGAGCAAATATCTAAGTGTGATCTCATCAGTGTCTTGTAGTGCAACCTTACGACTATATGTCTGCATGATCTACTTAAAGACTTATCTTTTATTTGCCTTACTAACCATTGCCATATAATAAAAATGCCTATCATGTTTAATCATCTATTGCTGTCAGCCATCACACCATGTCAGCTTTCTGCTATGTGAGATTGTGATCTCAATTCTCTTGCTATGGACCATGATTTTAAAAATGTGTTGCTGGAAAAACGCAGCAGGTCAGGCAGCATCAAAGGAACAGGAGAATCGACGTTTCGGGCATAAGCCCTTCTTCAGGAATATGGACCATGATTACACACTTTTATTAGAAAGAAGGAAAAACAACTAGCACCGTGGCACAGTGGTTAGCACTGTTGCCTCACAGCGCCAGAGACCTAGGTTCAATTCCCGCCTCAGGCGACTGACTGTGTGGAGTTTGCACGTTCTCCCCATGTCTGCGTGGGTTTCCTCCGGGTGCTCCGGTTTCCTCCCACAGTCCAAAGATGTGCAGGTCAGGAGAATTGGCCAAGCTAAATTGCCCGTAGTGTTAGGTATAGGGGTAAATGTAGGGATATGGGTGGGTTGCGCTTCGGCAGGTCGGTGTGGACTTGTTGAGCCGGAGGGCCTGTTTCCACACTGTAATGTAATCTAATCTAATCTAAACTACTTCTTTGAATCTATATGATCTATTTCAATTGCATTGAAGAATTTGCTATACAATTATAGCTATGCAAACACTTTATTTTCAGGTTTTGAGATATATTGATATGCACTTGGGTATACAGTACAGGGCATAATTTCAGAGTAAGATGATACAAAACTCATCATTCAATCAAAAGTGAGGAGTATAGTAGAGACTTTGGAACAGTGATGTACATCAGATAAAATGTACCACAGAGAAGTATGATCCATTTCGGTAAGAAGGGTGTGGAGAAGCAATATAAATTAAATATTACAAGCTTAAAGAGGGCTAGTAGTCCAAGGACCTGGCAGTATACACACACAAGTCATTGAAGATGCTAAGTTGAGAAGGCAACACAAAAGACATTGAGATCCTTGGCTTTATAAATAAATGCATAAAGGCAAGGAAATTTTGCTTATCCTTGATAAAATATTGGTTAGAGTTATTGGGCTGAATTATAATTCAAAAGGCAAGTTTACGTTGAGGCAGTTAAAATTCTAACCTGTTTATTAACCCAAATCCACCTCTAAATTGCCCAATTCTGACTTTAATTAGGCTAAAGGTTGGGCAAATTGCCAGCCAGATGTGGCAAGGAGGGTTGGAACTTTAAAACTTTCAGATTTTGAGATTCATTGCCATGCTGGTTTTCAAATTTAGCTGCTGTATTGGGAAACCCAGCAATTTTATTGAGATGGATCTGCAAAATATTATTTTCATTCCTACTTCCTGCACCCAGGTATTTGCCTGAAAGGTCTTCAAGGACTCCGATGATCAACACAGACCATTGATTCCATCCCCTATCATAAGGTCTCTGACAAGCACCCCCAGGCTGCTGAAATGTCAGTCCACCACCTCCTCCCCTGTCCAAGTGGCCCCTTTCTCATTCTGATTAATCACCCTCCCAAACAACCACCCCTTCACACCCTGGATTGACACCCTGGTATGGCTGTGGACAATGATCAATGACATCAGTGACACTGTTACAACCAGGTGAAAAGGAGTGATTGGCTCCTCTCTTTTTCCTCTTAATTAGCTCCAACAAAATTTTGATTTCATTTTTGGAAAGGAAGCTAATAGACTAATAATTGTCCATGTTTAATTGATCCAAAGTAAAGGAAAACCAATTCCAAAATTTTAAATGAAAGAGAATGGAGATTTATTACTTATTAAACCTAAGAAAATAAGAAAACTCAACATCAAACACATGCATAAAAACATAGGTATTAAAGCTTGCTAAGAAGAACAGGGGTGTGTGGAGGGAGGGGGGATTGTCTCGTTGAAACAGTAAGATAAAGGCAGTTGCAATTTGAAGATTTTAGATTCCTTAAGTTGCAAACATTGCGATGGAATACTCCCCATTTGTCTGTATAGGTGTAGCTTCAACAATGCTCAAGAAACTTGACATTATCCAAGTCAAAGCTGCCCGTTTGATTGGCACTACATCCACAAACATCCACCTCCTCCACTACCGACCCTTAGTAGCAGCTCCGTGTGCCATCTACAAGATGCGGTGCAGAAATTTGCCAAAGCTCCTTACACTGCATCTTCCAAACCCATCATCATTTCCATTTAGAAGGACAAAGGCAGCAATTACATGGGAATACCAACAACCTTTGCTCCATCCTGACTTTGAAATATATTGCCTTTCCTTCGGTGGCACTGGTTCAAAATCCTGGAACCCTATCCCAAATATAAATTAAATTTTACAGCCTTAAAGAGGGCTAGTCGTCCAAGGACCTGGCAGTATACATACACAAGTTGTTGAAGATGCGAAGTTGAGAAGGCAACTGAGAGTCTAACTTCAGCACATGGACTGCAATGTTCAAGAAGGCTGCTCACAACCACCTTCTCAAGGGCAACTAGGGATATGCAATAAAATACTGGCTAAACCAGTGTAGCACACACCTCAGAAACAAAGTTTTTTCAAGTGTGAAATCTGAGTCCTTCCCAGGCTGTTGACCTGTCTTTCAACAGTGGCAAACCTTGCAGATCAACTTGGTTTGTTGGTGAATGGTGGTTTTTCAACTGCTGCTGATTTCTTAAACTGTGCGAGAGAGAGGGACAGAAGAGTTTTCAGTATCCTTGCTATCGTCAGTCCATGTTGTTTTCTCTTTCCTTTGCTACTCAAAACAAGCTACTACAATATGGTTGTCTGTGTTCCTTTGCCTTTTTCAAATCAACATTCTGCAGTTAACTTCACATATTCGAGATGAAAAGTTGTCATTCAAGTGTAGCTGAAACAAGAAATGCAAACTTCTTAACACCAACTAGGTTTCACTGCCTCTTGATTAAAATGCAACTGGTTTTGTATATTCCATGTGGTTTGCTTAGGCTTGTCAGGTGATCACACTTAACATTTAAGACTAGTTGCGTCCTTTTTTGAAACAATTTTTAGTTCGTGACAGTCTCATATAAAAGACAAATGGTGAAAGCTGCATATAGATAGTTCATTTTCACTACGACTGTAACAACATACAATGAGGTTCAACATTCACAGTTTGCAGTGGAATCCCAAATTGCAAATCTCTCAGGACTTTCTGATTGACCCATTCCCTGCAGATCTGCTCAGGACAAAGTCTGCCTTTTTTTATTTCTGGACTTGGAACTTCAGGTAGAATGACAAGCTCTTGGGAAGGATACAAAGGAGATTTACTTGTGTGGTTCCAGCAGTGAAAACCTTAAGTTATATGCCACCTTAGGGCAGGAAAGGTTAATGGGAGATTTTCTAGAAGAGTTCAAAAACAATAAGGTTAATAATAGAATAAATATGGAGAAACAGATTCCAATGGCAATAGGGTTGGCAGTTGAAGCACACAGACTTAATTGGCAAAAATAAGCAGGGCAACATGAGGGAAAAACAATTCACAAAAGAGGTGTCAACAATTTAGAAAGCAATATTTGGAGAGCAGTGGAAGCAGATTTAATGAAAACTTTCAAAACAGAATTTGATAAATATTTTAAATAGAAAACATTGCAGCACTAAGAAAAGAGCAAGGAAGTGGCAAAAGAGTCAGCACAGGCACTAAAGCCCAAATGGCCTCCTTTTGTGCTGTATGATTCAATGACATGATAGCAGAATTGGAAAAGAATTCAAATACTGTTCCTCATTGGTAACAACTATGTTTTGTTTTAAATGATCAAATAAAGCTGACAAGATAATCAGTACTTTGCAGTCAATAAATAGGAACAACGATTTAGAAAGTTACAGTAGTTTGGCAGATGCTTTGCTCAAGTCCCTTTTTTATTATAACCAGGTTTTTTTTACGCTTCCTGCTCTGAGACCATGAGGTTTGTTTAACCCAAGAATGAATAGATTTGATCTCTGACCCTCATCCAAATATCTGACTTCACCACCTTCTTTAATTTGCCTCCCATTTCGCAGAATACCCAAACATGCCTGCTCCAATATAATATCCTAAACCTCCACAATGTATAACTCCCCTCACTCACCTGGCATCTGCTCCTCAGCTACTGTCCCATTAAACAGGCAGTCATACTGTTTGGCTATCTGTCAGTTGGAAACCTACTGAACAATTTGATGCCCTGCCATTTAATTTTTTGGGATGTACAGGAACCTACGCTTCCAGGTTTTCCAACAAGAAATTTTAACCTCCTCAACTACACTTTCTCTTCACACACCCAAATAAATATTGGGGACAAACTGTTTCAAGGTGATTTGTCTTCCATGAGGGCAGCACAATGGCTCAGTGTGTTGCAGTTCTGCCTCACAATGCCAGGGACCCTGGTTCAATTCCACCCTCAGGCACCTGTCTATGTGGAGTTTGTACATTCTCTCCGTGTTTGTGTGGGTTTCCTCCAGGTGCTCCAGTTCCTTCCCAGAGTCCAAATGCGTGCAGGTTAGGTGGAATGGCCATGATAAATTGCCATAGTGTCCAGGGATGTACAGGTCAGGTAGAGTAGCCATGGGAAAAACAGGGTCACAAGAATAGGAGAGGGGGATGTGTCTGGGTAGGATGCTCTTCCGAAGGTTGCTGTGGACTAGATGAACTAAAGGGCCTGCTTCCACACTACTGATTCTGTGTGGCAGATTCAAGTCCCTGTTTTTGCACATTTAAGGTTTTATTTCACAATGAAATCTCAGGTGGGTGATTAACCTGGGATTTTCCTAATGTTGGCAGCAGAGTTGTTATTCCCTAAGCTGCACTTCAGGAATTTATATCAGAGAATATCTCTAGGGAATGAATTCCTTTCACATTTCATGGGCTACTAAGTATCTGCCAATTGCATCAGTTTCAAATCTGCTTTTGTGTTCTTTCACTGAGTTGTATAGAACGTATATGCTTGCTGAGGTCCGAATTTGATAGCAGTGTACCACTATTCAAGGCAGCTGAGGCAGGCCCTGACCAACATGTCACAGGAGTCAGTTTACCACATGATTACTTCCACTTGTTCTTTTTAAAAGTTCTCTCTTTTTGGAAATCCCATATTCTCTGGCTGATTCAGTCTCCTACCCTTCTCCTATCGCTTCTCCATGTTTCACCTCATGAGAACTGCAATTCTGTTGGAAAAAGATTTTAGAGGCCGAATCAATACCAAAGCAGAAAACATTTAAAAAGTGAGCAAAGAAAGCACAAGTGGCATTGTTGGAGGTAATTCAAGACAGGAAATAACAACAGTGAAGGAGAAATACCACAAGCACAGTTATAAGAGAGCTGAAGGCTGATATTCTTTTGGTGTATCTCATCAACTTATTTCAGAATATCAAATCAAATAGTTTAGTCAGTTTGAATGAAGTCACTTGTACAATGCATGCATGAAGGCATACTTGATGTTCTTACTGTTTTTTTTTGTCGTTGTGTGCTTTTGTGATGCATTATAAATTATATGCTATGATACATATCACATCAAGATAGTTTGAGTGGAGATTAGATTAGATTACATTACAGTGTGGAAACAGGCCCTTCAGCCCAACAAGTCCACACCGACCCGCCGAAGCGCAACACACCCATACCCCTACATTTACCCCTTACCTAACACTACGGGCAATTTAGTATGGCCAGTTCACCTGACCTGCACATCTTTGTGACTGTGGGAGGAAACCAGGGCACCCCGAGGAAACCCACGCAGACACGGGGAGAACGTGCAAACTCCACACAGTCAGTCGCCTGAGGTGGGAATTGAACCCGGGTCTCTGGCGCTGTGAGGCAGCAGTGCTAACCACTGTGCCACCGTGCCACCCACAAGCTTTAAGTTTTGTGTGTTGATGGTATCATACATTGTCAGAGATTGTAACAGAACAATGTATTACACTGATATAGTGATTGAAGGGTTATTTTAAAAATATTTTAAAATCTCAACTTATAAACGCTTTTGTACACCAAGAAGAATGTGACTCATATGCTACAATAATGTAATTCCTCATTACAACTCGGCAAAATGAAGAAGACTATTTAAGCTTGCTAATTTGGCATCCACATGCCACCATTAAATTCAGCTGCTAATGCATTAGCTTGGAGAATGAACAGCCATGGGTGTAGATTTAATTGAAAACACAACAAAATACAATGTTGTGACATTGGTGTTTAAACATCTTGTTTGTGCTAACATTGAGTATAGAAAATAAGCTGCAACTTACAGCATTCATCTTAAAGTGCATCATCTTCACAAAGTGTTTTTGTTCTGAGATTGGAAGAACTCGGAGTACCAAGTGTCATTTACAATATTATTTATATTTTTCGTCAAAACAATAATTTTTCTCAATAGCTTTTCAAAATGATGGTACCTCCTTAATGAGCACCTTGCTCAGAGTATACAAATTTCATTTAAAATTGTTTTTGAGTACGTTGAATTACTTTGAATGCCTTTGGATTCATATGCAGTTTATACACGCACAGTTTATATGATTGCTATGACTATAAGACCAAACAAAATATGAATGGGGTAGGCCATTTGGCCCATTCAGGCTGCTACGTCACTCAATGAGATCATGACTGATCTGATAATCCTCAATTCCATTTCCCTGCCTTTTCACCGCTTCCTTAATTCCCTTAATGATTAATTATCTGTCTGTCTCAGACTTGGATATACTCAATGACCTGGTTCAACAGCGTTTTGCAGTGAAGAATTCCATAGATTTACTAAATAAAAACTGAAAGAACTGTAGATGCTGTAAACCAGAAAGAAAAGCAGAAATTGCTGAAAAAGCTCAGCAAGTTTGGCAACATCTGTGAAGAGAAAACAGAGTTAATGTTTCGGGTCTGGTGACCCTTCCTCAGAACCCTGAGGAATGGTCACCAGCCCTGAAACGTTCACTCTGATTTCTCTTCACAGACGCTGCCAGACCTGCTGAGCTTTTCCAGCAATTTCTATTTTTATCCACTGAATTACTACTGTCCAAGAGAAGAAATTCCTCCTCATCTCTGTCATAAGTGCGACCTTAATCTGAGATGATGCCCTCTAATTATATACTCTTCCACAATGGGAAACAATCTTTCCACATCCACCCTGGCAAGTCCCCTAAAATCCTGTATGTTTCACTAAGGTCATCTTTCATTCATTTATATTCCAACAAGTACAGGCTCAATCTACTCAACCTGCCCTCATAAGACAGTTCCTCCATACCTGGTATCAGCCTAGTGAACCTTCTCTGGACTGCCTCTATATCTCTCCTTACATATGAGGCACAAAATGATACACATTATTCTGGATGTGTTCAGACTTGTTTAGTTTCAGCAAAATCTCTCTAGTTTCATACTCCATTCCCTTTGAAATAAAGGCCAACACCATTTGTCTTCCATATTACCCATTGAACTTTAATGTGAGCATTTTGCGATTAATGAACAATGACTCCCAAATCCCTTTGGTTCTGTAACTTTCTGCAGTTTTTCTCCATTTAAATAATATTCGGCTCCTCTATTCTTTCTACCAAAGGGCATAATCTCACAATGCTCCACATTATATTATGATATGCTTTGAAACTTTAAAAGTTTTCTGGTTTTGAAGAGCTCAAATCAAGAAGCATGCTGAAAAGGTGTAAGGTATTCCCACCTGTGGACAATGGCAAGAACATCTGTGTTGTCATGGGAAGACTGTTTGTCCCCAGCTGAAAGAAACTGTTATGAATGGCGTGTTTTATAGTTATAATTGTTGTTTAATTCCAATGCTGATTGGAGTTAGGAGTGTAGAGAATAGCTCTTGGATACTTGGATAAATGACCCATGAGTTTCACATTGCAATAGATATAGGTTATTAGGAGGAGAAACATTTATTAAAAGCTATTGTAGTATCTGGCTACTGGTATTCCTGAAACTTTCAATTACATATGATTCTGTGAGAATCTAGCAGAGACTGAGCAGAATGTAGAGATCCTGCATCTGAAACAGAGAAGGTTCCGATCCTATTGTTCACCATGCAGAATGTGTGTGCAAATTCATGTTTATATTGGTGATACCACATTAGTAAAGATTCAATGTAGGCTGGAAGATCCACCTAGCTTGTGCCAGAGAGAAAGAATTTCCATGTAACTCTCAATGTAAATGTTAGGTGCAGGATTAGACTTTACCAAGCTAGAAAGTGAAAAAACAACTGGCTATGAAGGGCAGCCTTCTGGATAAATGCCGTGTCTATTTAAGGGATAAAGTAAAGTACAACTGTAATGGGAGATCTTTGAATATGCTAAAGGCTAAATGGGGGAGTTTCCATTCTAAAATCTAGAATATATATTGCTGAAAAAGATGTCTGGTCAATGTTGCATTTATTTTATTTTTTACAGCAAAAGTCTTAATACTTGAAATCTTGTTCTGTGATCTTTTCAGCCAGTCCCTAGCATTGGATGTCCAATATGTTTTTTAAAGTTACTGGACTCTAGGGGACTGCAATACCATCAATGGCATTTCACACAATGACTCAATGCTTTTTGGAGCTGACTACATTTCCACATAACTGCATTTTACAAAACATCTTACCAGAAAAGAGTTGATGCAGTCAATAAAAATGCAATCCTTCCATGTGGTATGTAAAAATTAATAAGAATTTTTTTGCTTTTCTTCCATTTCATTTCTCTCCCCCACAATACCTTCCCGAACTGGTTGGACCTTCAACAAAGAAAACAAGAATTTTCATTTATACACTGCCACCCATGATGATAGAACATCCCAAAGTCGCTTTCTAACCAAAGTAATACTTCTGCAGTAAAACCAATGATGTAATGTTGGAAAAGTGACAGCTAATTTGTAATCAGCAAAGTGCCACAAACAATGAGTATTGAAATATGGCAGCATTTGTCAAGAGAGACACAGAGTCAAAGTTTTGAATCCAGTATGACTCATCTTCAGTCAAACTTGACATGTTCACTGTTTCTCAAAAAAGTAAGATATACTTTGATTTTCTTTGCTGGCCCTGCATTTTGGATGACAATTTTATAGGAAGGTTCTAAATTTACCCATCCCATGATCTGCTTGAATCATTATTCCAGGATGAGAGGAGAATAGAATTTTAGAATAAGCAGTGAATACATCTCCAGGTATAATACTTGTTCTAGAAGTAACAATGGCTAGGTAATTATGAGTGAGTGCATTTAATCCACACCTACTCGTATCAAATCCAACACTGCAACCAAAATGCTCACAATTTCCATTATTCATTGTTATTTCTAGAATCAACTTTCAAAATAATATCACTAACATGGGAGATTGGATTTGTGTGTGATGGTGAGGCAAAGTGACTTGAAGGATCTATTATGATCGTTCAGATTATTTCATTTGCTCTCGCATTCTTTTGCCCACCAGAAGGGTCAATAGTGGCAGCAAAATCATAAACTGTACAGCCAAAAAGCTATGCAGATTGAAAACGTAACTAAAACTATATAATAATTGAAACTATTATCCTGTGTTTGAAAAAGAATGAATAGATGCAGCATGTTTGAAGAATCAACATCTCACTGGTGAATAGCGATTTAGGTTCATGGATTAATGAGATTATGTCACCAATTTCAGAATTTTTATAGAATTCAATCTAATCGCATTTAGTGTGTAATCTAGTCAAATGCAAAATACAACACAATACAGCAAAGAAACAGGCCAAGACTGCACTGATTCCTGACTCTTATTTTGACCCCCGATTGATTGCCCATATATAGTTTCTGTCTCTTGTTCACCTCCCATTCATGTGTCTATCAAGATACACCTTAAATGTTGCTAATGTTCCTGCTTCCACCACTTCCACTGGCATTCCAGGCTCAAATATCTTGAGATAATGCTATCCTAATATATTATTAATCTATCAGCTCTTCTGGAATCTCTAGATTACCACCTAAACTGCAAGCAAATTGGTAACATGTCAACAAGGTTGAAGAAGTAAACGTGCGGCTCAAAGAATGGTGTTGGAAAACAGTACTGGGGAGGGAGAGAACTGTTCCGATGGCATGGGCTCTACCTGACTCATGCTGGGACCACAGTCTTGGCACATCACAAAACTAGTGAGTGTGAGTGTATGTGGGGGAGTTCAGTTGCATGGAAAGCTGAAGGGGGAGGGATTTAGCAGAGATACCAGAATATGTAACAGGATGGAGAGTATGGAAAGGATCAAGAATCCAACTTCAGGCACAGCAGATAAGCAGACAGTTATTGGGAGGGGGGCAGTGGAGGGGAGTGAGCTGGCAACGCAAGACTGAGGAAGTTGTACTTAAATGCACACAGTGTATGAAATAAGGTAAGTGAGCTTGAAGTGCAAATTGAATTCGGTGGTTATGATGTTGTGGATATCAAAGAAATCTGGCTACATGGGATCAGAACTAGGAACTAGATATCCAAGGATACATATCCTATCCAAAGAACGGATGATGGGCAGGTGAGCAGGGTTGCCTTGTTAGAAAGAAAAGGCATAGAATCTGTGTGGTCAAGTTGAGGATCCACAAAGGAAAAATGACCCTGATAGAAATGGTGTACAGGCCTCTGAGGCAGTTGTCAGGCTGTGGAGAAGAGCATAAATAAGAAGATTAAAAAGACATGTAAGAAAGGTACTATTACAATAATCCTGGGAGATTTCAATATGCAGTTGCACTGGGAAAATCATATTGGAAGTGGATCTCAAGGAAAGGAATTTGTGGAATGTCTGTGAGATGGTTTTTATTTGGAGCAGCTTGTGATACAGCCGACCAGGGAACAGACAATTCTGGATTTGGAGATGTGTAATGTGGCGGACTTGATTACAGAGCTTAGATTAAGGGACCCGTACGGGGCAATGACCATAATATGATAGAACTCGCCCTGCAGTTTGAGAGGGAGAAGCTGGAATCAGATGCAACGATATTACAATTGAATAAAGCTAACTCCAAAGACATGAGGAAGGAACTGGCCAGAGTTGATTGGAAGGTAAGCCGAGCAGGGAAGATGGTGCAGCAGCAATGGCAAGAGTTTCTGGGGATAATTTGGGAGGCACAGCAGAAATTCATCCCAAGAGGGGACGATGAGACAACCATGGCTGAGAAGGGAAGTAGGGAAAACATAAAAGCAAAAGAAAAACATACAGTGTGGTGAAGATTAGTGGGAAGCCAGAGGATGATGAACCCTTTAAAAATTTGCAGAGGAAAAAAGCAATAAGGGAAGAGAAAATGAAATATGAGAGTAAACTAGATAGTAAAGTAAAGGAAGATTGCAAGAGCTTTCTTTTAGATATTTAAAGGTATGATAGGCAAAAGTGAACAATGGACCACAGGAAAATGAGGCTGGAGAAGTAGTAATGGGGAAAAAGGAATGGCAGATGAACCGACCAGGTATTTGGATTGGTTTTCTCAGTGGAAGATCTGAGCAGCATGCCAGAACCTGAAGAGGGTCAAGGCAGAGGTAGGTGTAGTGGCCATCTCAAAAGAGAAGGTGCTCTGGAAGCTGAAAGGTCTGAAGGTGGATAACTCACCCAGACCAGATGGACTGCACTGCAAAGTTCTGAAGGAGATAGTTGAGCAGATTGTGGAGCCATTGGTGGTGATCTTTTAACAATCACTGGATTTAGGGAGAGTCCCTGAGGACAAGAAAATGGCTAATATAACATCCCTCTTTAAGAAGGCAGGGAGGCTGAAGCCAGGAAACTGTAGGCCAGTTAGCCTGGCCTCGGTCATTGGCAAGATTTTAGAGTCCAATATTAAGGATGAGATTGCGGAGTACTTGGAATAGTAAAGTAGGGTTGAGTCAGCATGGTTTTGTTAAGGGGAAGTCATGCCTGACAAATCTGTTAGAATTCTTTTACAAAATAACAAGAAATTTTTAAAAAGGAGCACGAGTGGATATGATCTATTTGGATTTCCAGAAGACGTTTGACAAGGTGTCACACAGGAGAATGCTCAATAAGGTAAGACCCCATGTTGTTAGGAGCAAAGAACTGGGTATGGATAGAGGAATCTTCGAGGAGAAAGTGCGGGCTGCAGATGCTGGAGATCAGAGCTGAAAATGTGTTGCTGGAAAAGCGCAGCAGGTCAGGCAGCATCCAAGGAACAGGAGAATCGACGTTTCGGGCATAAGCCCTTCTTCAGGATAGAGGATAGAGGAATGGCTGACTGACAGAAGACAGAGTAGGGATAAACTTTTTTTTCAGAAATGGCAACTAGTGGAGTCCCACAGAGGTCACTGTTGGGACCACAACTATTCACACTATACGTTAACGATTTGGATGAAGGAACTGAGGGGATTGTTGCTAAGTTTGCAGATGATAAAAAGGCAGGTGGAAGGACAGGTGGCATTGAGGAGGCGGAAAGGCTGCAGAAGGAGAGGATAGAGTCATACAGCACAGAAACAGACTCTTTGGTGCAACCAGTCCACACCAAACACAATTCCAAGCTAAACCAGTCCCAACTGCCTGCTCCTGGCCCATATGCCTCCGAACCTTTCCTATTCATGTAACTATCCAACTGTCTTTTAAACATTGTAATTGTACCCGTGTCTACCACTTCCTCAGGAAGTTCATTCCACACAATGACCACCTTTGTATAAAAAAAATTGCCTCTTATGTCTTTTTTAAATCTCTCCTCTCACCTTAAAATTATGCCCTCTCGTCTTGAAATTTCCCATTTAGGGAAAAGACAACTACCATTAACTCTATCTATACCTCGCATTATTTTATAAACTTCTATCAAGTCACCTCTTAACTTCGATACTGCAGCGAAAAAAGTGCCAGCCTATCCAACCTTTCTTTATAACTCAAACCTTCCATACCTGGCAACGTCCTGGTAAATCTCTTCTGAACGCTCTCCAGTTTGGAGAGTGGCAAAGAAGTGCCAAATGGAGTACAATGTTGGAAAGTGAGTACTAATGCATTTTGGTTGGAAGAAGAGAGACATAGACTATTTCTAAATGATAACGGCTTCGAAAATCTGAAGCACAAAGAGATTTGTGAGTCCCAGTCCAGGAGTATCTTAACATTGACATGCAAGTTCAACTGGCAGTTAAGAAAGTTAATGCTATGTTAACATTCATTTCAAGAGGGCTAGAATGCATAAGTAGAGGTGTACTGCTACGACTGTATAAGGTTCTGGTCAGACTGCATTTGGAATATTGTGACCGGGTTTGGGCCCCTCATTTAAGGATGTGCTGGCACTGGAGGGGGTGGACAAGAATAATCTCGGGGATGAAGGGTTTATCACATGGGAGCAGTTGAGGTTTCTGGGTCTGTACCCAATGGAGTGTGGAAGGATAAGGGTGGATGTGATCGCAACTTACAGAATACTGAGAAGCCTGGATAGAGTGGATGTGAAGATGATGTTTCCACTGGTGGTAGAGATGAGGACCCAACAGCACAGCCTCAGCCTGAAGGGATGGCCCTTTAGAACTGAGATGAGGAGGAATTTCTTCAGTCAAAAAGCGGTTAATCTGTGCAGCTCAATGTTATGGAGGCCAGATCATTGAGTGTCTTTAAGACAGAGATCGAAGGTTCTTGATTGGTTAAGGAAGCAGGCAGAAGAATGAGGTCGAGAAAATATCAGCTAAGATCAAATGGCAGAGTAGACTTGATAGGGTGAATGGCCTAATTCAGCTCCCATATCCTATGGTCTTATAGGCTTTAACCCAGTTCACTCTCAAGGCCTAAATTAATGTCAAGGCTATTGAAAAGTAACTCCATTAATTCCTTTGCCCCCTCTCTCTATAGTTTATGCAGTTATGAGAAGAATATGAATTACTGCCTTTTAATTAAATATACGATTGAAAATATTTTGCTGTGCTTTTCTGAAGGCGAAAAGTTAACATTGTAAATCATACTCTAAGAGGATGCCAATGCTGGCTCAAATCCTAGAGGGCTGTAACTCCTTCCTAAGTCATAACAACTGCCTCTACCACTTAAACTGTGGAGCCATGGTAAGTAGTTTGTACTGAGATGCTGGCAGTTAAAGACAAGTTACCAATGCCTCAGAAGCCCAGTGTTTAGTTAATTATGGTCAGCACAGGTTACCAGATGAAATTACAATCCCTAGTTCAGGGAAAAAGCAGATCACCACAGTGCTGGTCATGAACACAACCTGGATTACAGATACATTAAACTGAATGGTTTTGTTCGAAAATTTAAGTTAGATGTAGCAATGCATTAAATTTACCAACCTAACTGCTAATGAGACAAGTTACTGCCCCCAATTGTATTGTTTAATATCTCATACCTGATTATACTGAAACAGTTTTGTTCATCCAGGATCTTATTTTGCTGCTGTTAAATCTGTAACACAAAAAGACATGAACCTGTTCGATCCCAGCAGTTAAATTCTTAACAAGTATTGTCAGATGAATCCTCATCACTCATCATGTCATGTGAGATATTTGGTAGATTTGCTGTCACTATTCTTTTTTTTTGAGAAGGGAACTGTAGAGTCTGTTTGGATTTGTGTGATAGAGAAAAATCAGTTTAATCTAATGACATTAAACAAGATGTAGATTATTGTATGACAGCAACTATGTACAAGTTACACTAATGTGATAAACATTTTAACAGAGACTGTGACAAAGACCCAGACAGTACATCTTCCTCCTTCAAGATCCTAAGTTGTTCTCTCAATAAGCCTTTATTACATTATCATAGCGAATAGTGCTTAAGGTACTCTAATGCATCAAGGTTTTAAGACCCTTCCAGAAGAACAAGCTTATCTAAGAATCTTCACTCCTTTATTTTGGTAAAATAAATGCATATGCCTTTAGTCTACTGGCATCTAAATTACTAGTTGACAAGTGAAGTCCCATTTCTTTTCTACTTTGCTTATGGAATTAAGATGCAGTCCCACAGGTATTGTGACTATCCTACACAGGATACTTCAAGGAGAATCCAATACTGTTCTTGACCAACTTAAACACATGCTGACTTTCCAGCAGATAGCGAAGGACCTCAAACATGAATGAAGCTGATTTCTTGGTCAAAATCAGCTAACTCAGCATCAACAAGAATTACATTTGGAACTCTCTAAAATTTGTATAGTTGGTTATGTGAACACTGACATGTAATAGCTCATTGAAAATAAGTTATCATGTAGCACCACTCCAAGCAATCCAAGCTAAGAAAATGTTCTCCATTGGCAAGTTAGGCTCTGAAAGTGGCTAAGATTATCTTGTCAGACATCTGTGCTATGTATCACTAACATTCAATCTGGATGAATCCTTTATGCTAAACCATCTGTAAACCTAATGAAACATCTATAGTCAAATTCATATTCCTTGGTACCCTTGACAACATAGCACAACACAAATTTCTTTCTATTAACCCTTGGAGGTCTTTAAATCATTGCACAGTAATAGTATGACAACTTTCTTACAACTTGTCATTATTCACACCATCATTCTTACACAACAATAAGAACTAGGTACCGATGAGGTCATCTTATCTTGATTACAAATCAAACACTTCCTGACATCTGAAGACAGCCTGAACAAAGCTCTCAAACTGTTCACAATGGAACAGGATTTTCTGTCCTTATTCATAGATATGAAAAAAAACACTTGTTGACTCATAAGCAGCATGAAAAAGAAAGGTTGAAAGAATTCTGTCTGATGACAAGTGCCCACAAACTTGAATTGGCAAAAACTGAAAGAGGATTGCACAATCTATTGCCGTCCCACCCATTTGCACAAACAGAGCTCTTAGGTCCGCAGACAAATCCAGCAAGTGAAAAAGTAGAATGCTTTGTACATGCATAACCAGCTATTCACTCATGCTAGCAAAGTACATTCAACGGAATGAATGTAATTGCCCAAATTTCCACCAAGCATTATGATTCCTTCTCATAATGATAAAACATTCTCACTGAACAAACACTTGGTACATTTTCTCAGCACTGAAATCCATGAATATGGCCTTCATGGTAGAAGGCAGACTTTCAATGCCACTTCCCTCCACCAACCAACCCAACAAATGTGACTTAAGGCATTGTGGCAATGATCCAAACCTAATCAAATGCATTGAGGCTGAAACAGTATGTAATTAATTCTTGGCTTAATGTCAACATTGGAACATCACATCATCATTAAAGTTCACATAAGCACAAGCAGTAAGGCTCCAAGTATTAATTTGAAATTAAGTCATGAGGGCATAACCAAAGTAAGTAAACCAAAGTAACCAAACCCCTTCCTCGACCTTTCTATTTCTATCTCAGGCGACCAAATCAACACGGACATCTACTACAAACCGACCGACTCCCACAGCTACCTGGACTACACCTCCTCCCATCCTGCCCCCTGTAAAAACGCCATCCCATTCTCCCAATTCCTTCGACTCCGCCGCATCTGCTCCCAGGAGGACCAGTTCCAAAAACGCACATCCCAGATGGCCTCCTTCTTCAAGGACCGCAATTTCCCCCCCGACGTGGTCGACGATGCCCTCCACCGCATCTCTTCCACTTCCCAATCCTCCGCCCTTGAACCCCGCCCCTCCAACCGCCACCAGGACAGAACCCCACTGGTCCTCACCTACCACCCCACTAACCTCCATGTACAGCGCATCATCCGCCGTCATTTCCGCCACCTCCAAACGGACCCCACCACCAAGGATATATTTCCCTCCCCTCCCCTATCAGCATTCCGTAAAGACCACTCCCTCCGTGACTCCCTCGACAGATCCACACCCCCCACCAACCCAACCTCCACTCCCGGCACCTTCCCCTGCAACCGCAGGAGGTGCAAGACTTGCGCCCACACCTCCCCCCTCACCTCCCTCCAAGGCCCCAAAGGAAACTTCCATATCCGCCACAGATTCACCTGTACCTCCACACATATCATCTATTGCATCCTCTGCACCCGATGTGGCCTCCTCTATATTGGGGAGACAGGCCGCCTATTTGCGGAGCGTTTCAGAGAACACCTCTGGGACACCCGGACCAACCAACCCAACCACCCTGTAGCTCAACATTTCAATTCCCCCTCCCACTCCACCAAGGATATGCAGGTCTTTGGACTCCTCCATCGTCAGACCACAGCGAAACGACGGTTGGAGGAAGAACGCCTCATCTTCCGGCTAGGAACCCTCCAACCACAAGGGATGAACTCGGATTTCACCAGTTTCCTCATTTCCCCTCCCCCCAGCCTGTCTCAGTCAAATCCATCAAATTCAGCACCGCCTTCCTAACCTACAATCTTCTTCCCGATCTCTCCGCCCCCACCCCAGTCTGACCTATCACCCTCACCTTGACCTTTTTCCACCTATCACATTTCCGACGCCCCTCCCCCAAGTCCCTCCTCCCTATCTTTTATCTTAGCCTGCTGGACCAACTTTCCTCATTCCTGAAGAAGGGCTAATGCCCGAAACGTCGATTCTCCTGTTCCCTAGATGCTGCCTGACCTGCTGCGCTTTTCCAGCAACACATTTCCATCTCTGATCTCCAGCATCTGCAGACCTCACTTTCTCCATAACCAAAGTAACTAAGCAGTCCAAACTAGGGTCTTTTCTTTATTTGAACCCAACTCCAACTCAAACATCTCACCTCAGAAGATACAATAAATTCTCATGCTAGTTATCTGCCAACCAGTAAAACGTGTATGTGAGAGATCATCCCGAAATGAACTCTACCATCTATAACTTTATCAACAATGTGGGGTGTGGCTTCCCGTAATAGTCTGATCAATAAAGACATCAGTACTACTAAACCTGATGTAGTCACAGATGCTAGGTTTACTTCCTGTGCTGTTAGCCAAGCTCAGGCAGCATAATACATAGATGGCGACAATGAAACTCAATATTTTTGGACTATGGGGTATAATAAATTAGTTACATGTTTCAATCTCATTGGAAAATTCCAAGTATAGATGCTGTATGTGGACATGATCCAGCCTGCAGTGGTTCTCTCCCTGTAAAAAACATCGAGCAATGGACTATGCTCCACTTCAGTGCAGCTCCAAGCACTCAAGAAACTTTACAGCGTACAGTACAAAATAGCACATGTGCTTGCCTCCTTATCCAGCACTTCCAACATTCACTCAACCACTCATTTTAATGGCGTCTAAGAGAGGTACTGCACCAACTCACCAAGGGTCCTTCGATTGCACCTTCCAACCCTGTAATCTAACTAGGACAAATACAGCAGATACATGGGAACACCACAACATGCAAGTTTGCCTCCAAACCTCACACCATCCTAACATGGAACTATATCACCATTCTTTCATTGTTGCTAGGAAAAGTCCTGGAACTCATTCCCTAACAGCATTGTGTGTGCACCTACATTACACGGACTGCAGCCATTCAAGGAGGTAGTCCACCACCACATTCTCAAGAGCAGTTAGGGATGGACAATAAATGCCAGACTAGCCAACAATGTGCACATCCCATTAATGATTTAAAAAAAACTGACTCAACGTTTGGTCTAACAAAAAGGAATTGCTACCTGATATTGCTTGAAAAGACTGTCCATGGAATCATATCCCAATTGGATCTGATAACATCAGGAAAGGAAATAACAGGTTCATGAATATGCCACAGATAAAAACAATGAACGTTTTAACAAGTAATAAACTAAGACAGAGATACATGCTGCCACTACAAACGTATAATAGGACATAGCTAAAGTCATTAACTTCATATCAGTGGGCATGCAATTTAGAATAAATTAATTAATTCTGAATATTTCCACCATTTTCTGCTTTTATTTCATATAAACAGCATCTGTAGTATTTTAATGTAAATTCACCTCAGCTAATCTTTCTTCTAGTTAAGATGGAGTTATAGTTGATTGCCACAAAGGTTTATCACAAAGTATCCATGTTGAAACTCTCCCAATCCATCCAGTTTTGCTGCAAGAATACCACAGTATTATTGATTTTTGGTATTGCAAATGTCCTTGTAGAATAAACATGACTGGCTGAACTTGGATTGGGAAGCAGTACACCTCTACTTACGTATTCTAGCTCTCTTAAAATGAATGTTTACATAGCATTAACTTACATTGCTGAGCAAGATTATATAACCTTTCCAGACGTCAATAAGGAACCCATTTCTATATTTTTCATACAACTTTAGAGTCCCTACAGTGTGAAAGCAAGCACTGCGGCCCTTCAAATCCACACCAATACTCTGAAAAACATCCCTCCTATCCTATCCCTGTAATAGGGATAGACACACCTCCTATCCTATCCCTGTAATCCTGTAATCCTCATGGCTAATCCACACAATCTGCACATTTTTAGACTAGGAGGAAACTGGAGCACCTGGAGGAAACCGCCACAGACACAGGGAGATGTGCAAACTCCACACAGACAGTCGCTCAAGGGTAGAATCAAATCTGAATCCCTGGCGCTGAGGTAGCAGTACTAACCATTGAGCCACTGTGCCGTTTTGTTAAAAGAAAGCTAATTATTCTTGCAAACTACCTGACAGCAGCCTGTTATGAGAGACTTGTGCTAATCTAGTCCTATTGAATTAGTAGAAAGCCTTTCTTTCAACTTTGTTCTTTAGTTCATCAACCTTGTTGCAGGCAAGTTCAAACAGGGCCATCACAGCAAAGCGCTGCAACTGGGAATTGATGTGGTAATTTACATTTCTTGACTTCTTCAACTTATCAGTCTAACATTGTTTTCCCTAAGGTATAAAAAAACTTTCTTTCACTTCGTAATTACAGCTGATTGCCTTGTATATCTGTCAAGCCTAGCGCTAGTCTCAAAGACACTCTTTTATTAGAAAGGGGACAATGCAGAAGGTTTCTCTTGTGGCTTTTCACAAAATACCTGGAGGGAGGTTGTGTACTGAGAGAGACAGCTTGAAAGCGTGTGGCTGGCGAATGACTAACATGTGAGACCAACAGATGGTGGAGTATGGTAAACTAATCCATTAAAGGATTACTTGCAGAATTCTTTTTTCCCTGCTAAAAACATTGCCAAGGTTGGAATTTTAAATTTTGTTCAGGTTTTCTCCTCACTATTTTGTAATTTCATTCAATTTTGTCATGCAAATCATTCTAACAGAGTTCCAAAAGAATTGTAGTGTTTTCCTATAATTGATGTGAGAGCAAAACAAGTTCCACTGCAGTATCAATTTCAATCCATCCATCCATGCAGCAATATCAGTTTAATTGCACATACAGTATAGTATTCAAAATCAACTAACCAATCACCTATTTTTCTCTCTTTCACTACAATTGGGTTAATCGAGAATGAGAAGTGTATGTAAATAGCATATGAGCCTTCAACAAAGGGTAAACAAACAACTCAGTGGCAACACCCATTTTCAAGGTTCTGGGTTCAAGTACCACTGCAAGCATTTGAACCCAAAGTCTAGGCCAGGGCTTTCTAAACTGGGGCAAACTTCCAGCTAAAATCTCGGAATCAAGAGCTTTGAGGGCAGTCATAGATCTCCAGCTGAGTTGGAAGAGCCATGTTCCTGCTTTAACAAGTTCTCACTCTCACGGATCCTGCCCCTCCCCCCCCCCCCCCCCCCCCCCGCCCGCTGCTCTCACAGTTCTCACTAACCAAGGGAGTCATGACAATTTTCAAGACTTGAAATAAGGTCACAATGGGATAATGCTTGGCTAACCCAACATTCCAGTGCACTGCAGGAGGTCTGTCATTTAGATGAGATAGCATAATGGAAAGAAGAGGTGAAGAATTTTCTCTAATATTTATACCGCAACCAGCATCAGTAAAACAAAAACAAATGATCTGGTCATCTTTTTTGTGGGGTCATGCTGTGTTTAAATTGAGTGCTGCTTTTAATAGATAAGTGACCAAAGTTCAACAATAATTTGTTATAAAATGTTTTTAAGATATGAAAGGTGCTGTGCAAATGCAATGACACCTGTTTTTCCCTGCAAAGAAGAAATGTTCGTCTTTGTCTGATAACACCGGGCAAGCTAAAAATAGATTTTCAACTCATCGTGATAGTCATCCATTTCAAAGCATAAAAAACGAACACCAAGTTGTAAGTATGACAAACACTGATTTGTTACTTTCTCTTTCCAGACTGCCACAGAGGATGGTTCAAAAAGATCCTAGCATTAAGGAAATCACCACAGGAAGTGACTACAAATTAAGTATTTTGATAATTATTTATGAATCCTTCCATAACCTCGTCCAGCACTCCATAGTTTCAAGAATTCCATATTTCAACTAATTTGTGTCTGTTATGCACCCTCACTTTTTTTATTCTGTTCACCATTTGCTGCTATGCCTCAAATTTCCTATGCTCTTAGTTCTGGAATTCCCTGTATAAACCTTTCTGTCTGGGTCTCCTCATGTAAGATGCTCGTTGACTCTTTGACTAGGCTTTTGCACACCTGTGCTTATATTTCCTCATGTGGCTCAGTGTCAAATTTTGCTTGATAATTAGACCAATACAGCAGTCAGTTTAATATGTTAAAGTTGCTATGTAATTGCAAGCTCTTGTTGCTCTTTTTCCATTGTGTGTGTATGCCCAAGAAATTGTATCTTGCTTTCATTACTCCCACCACTCTGCACATGCCATTTCACAGCAGCAAATAGTTGTGAGGAGAATCGGCCACTAGCAGTCTCACCACTGTGTGAATGAATCATGTTGGAAATATGCTTCAACATTATGTAATTTACACAGTTGAGATTCTCCCTTGTGTGACTGGATTTTGTTTCAAACAGTCACTGGATGACATCTGGAGGTTTACAGCTTCTTATTCCAACAGACAAGAGGTGACATGAAGTTTTCAAGTCCCTCAACTGTTTTTATTTGAAGCTTGAAAGCTTGAATGCTGTAAAACTAAAAGGTTCAGGAATGGTGGTAACACTGCAACTTCATCAGTGTTATTGCTTTATTGCCAACGGCCAGCATATTACATGTGACCTCTGACCTTTTAGGAAGGGAGCTCAGATTACACCAGATTACCTGCAGCAAACAGAAAGCTCCAACTCATATTTTAAAGTAGTAAGGGAATGGATGAAAATTTCAAACCTTTATGGAATACCTTCAACTCAAAAATAAGATGCTTTTTGTCAACATTTAATTGCACAATTTCCTTAAGAAAATCTCTTCAAATCAAGTTTGCATTTTTAAAGAAATCACGATATGCTCAGTAGATTTAAAGAACAAATGGACAGAGGCATATTGACAGTATGAAAGGCCTCAGGTTTCATGCACACCTGGTCAAAGCTGGGCTTGCAAGTAGGTCAAGTGGCGTAATCAGTGACCACCATGGAAACTTCCAATCCAAGAGGTGGCAAACCTGAGGACTAGAAACTATTGTAGATAGTGTGGTGGCATCCCAGACACCACCTTTCTTCCAGCCTCTATCTAAACTAAGTTCTAGGTACGAAAGCCCAGGCTCAAAATACCTGTTTCATTGCCACCTGAGGTCTCTAAGTAGTCAATTAATGATCATTTAAGGACCAATTACCCTACCTGTGTTGTAATTATTTCATCCCATAGGTGTGTCAAAAAGTCTGCCCATCTGAGTGGTAGATTGGTGTAGGCAGCCTATCAATTGAGTGGAGGGGACCTTCGACATGTACTAATTTGTGCACAAATGAAGGAATAAATATAGGGCAGAGGATGGCTACTAAGAGACAACTTCTCGTTCTTACTTCCAACTCCACTGATCCCCCATCCAATCCCAGAAAACTATCCCATCCTGAAAAAGTAGTTGCTTGACACCTTGGTCATCTAATGTTGGTTATCTTCCCTTCTGTAGCCTTCTTAAAAGCACTGACGAATGTGACAATTGACAGTCTCTGATCAGCCCGCAGCATTTACTGAGCAGAACGTTTGGAGCCCCTCCCCCAAGTTTTGTTTTCAAGAGTCAACTTGGGTGACTTGGCCAGCCTTTCAGCAAGTGACTGAGCCATCTAATGAAAATTGAAACTTTCACTCCTGAGCTAGAAACAGGAATGATAAGTCAGTGCTTTTGTTCATTTTCTTGATCACTATCCGTAACTTCTGCTGGATGAGGGCATATTAGCCTAGAGTGAGTCACAGAATCAGAAAATGGAATCAGAATTCCAGACATGACTGCAATGCCTGGTACTTGTGTGGCCTGCTCAAACATGAATAATGATTATTTGCATTATGATGGAGCAGACAACTGATGCCCATGTAAATGGACCAGAAACAGACATTCATACTTGGGTAGAAATTGGACCAGTGGCCCACTTTAAAATCAGTGCAACAGGGATCAATTCATGAGTCCTGAATCATGAGTATCAGAAAGAAAAACTGCTAGGAAAAGTCAGTGGGTCTGGCAGGATCTGTGGAGACAAAGCAGGGTTAACATTTCGGGTCCAGTGACCCTTCTACAGAACTGCCAGAAACCTGCCCTGAATTTGGGTTGGCTATTTTTCAGATGTAGGGGAACAACTACCTGAAATAGGTATCAGTCCTTGAACATAATACTGACATGGCTACAGCCCACTTTAAAATTCTTCTGGTTCAGCAATGAACAGACCAGACACTGCACATGCTCTCCTCAGATTTGGCTTCAAAGAACAAGAAGGTAATTTTTGATTTTACACAAGTTTGATTTGGACTCAGAAAGAGCAAGGCAGCTGCTGCTGTCCACAACTACGCCCCCCCCCAATTTCCTGCCACCTCACATTTCCTGCATTCACCTGTGGGTTTCTGCTGGCAAGACACAGAGCCAAAAGTTGATCATAGGCAATAGCACAAGGGCTCAACCAGTTTTTGAAATGAGGCCTGAGGATGAATTTCAGGTGAGTTTTGTGCCTTCTGATCAGGATCTATGCACCACTTGTTATGTGCTAAAAATGGAACAGAACTAATTTCTATCCAATGGTTTAAGGAGAAGATAGAAGAAAATAAGGCTCACAGTTATTTCATATTTGTGTTTATAACATATGATTGTGCACAGCAAGCAATTCTTGTGATGTAACACAGGAAATTCAGAATACTATTTGGGTTAATGTACTACCATTTGTGGGAGTTGGTTTACTTCAATTGACTGGATAGTTGGCTTATAAAGTAATGTGATGCCAACAGCATAGGTTCAGTCCCCACACTGTCTGAGATTACCATGAAGGACTCTCCCCAATCTTTTTCCCCTCACTTGAGGTATGGTGGCCCTCAGGTTAAATCACCACTAGTTGTCTCTCCCTTTAATGAGAGAGCAACTCTATGGCCTAGTCAGACTATGGCAACATACTGATATTTGCATTTTCTTTGAAGTTTTTTCTTAATGATTTAGAATTGCATCCTCTCAAATCAGTTAATCTTAAATTGCACTGAGATAATGCAGGGCTAGTTGTGGTAAATCTGTCCCATATGGCACTTATAGCTCCTATAGGGTTAACTTCCATTGCATTTTCTTGGATCATTGAGACACTGCCTTTGTGAGATAGCTAGGTATACATGGAGTGCATGTTGTACATTTTACCTGTTTCTTAAGGTTTAATTACATTGGGAAAATCTCAGTCCATTGAAAAGCAGCAAACTCAAACGGGTCCAAGTGCAGAATGAGAAAGCAAAATTTATTGCAAATGTTGGAAATCCTGAAACATAAGCAAAAACACACAACAGATCATGTCAGCATCTGTAAAAAAAAAAAGACCCAGAAAAGTCAGCATTTCAAAACAGAAAACTTGTTTATTAATATCTTTAGAAAATGAGAAAGTAATATTGTAAAACAAAGAGAAAACCATACACGAATAAGAGTGGAATTATGTAACTTCAGTCCAATGATGTACAGAAGTCTTAACTCAGTAATGACTCAAAAGGACTGTAAATAATCAAGGATTTGGGAAGCCTCAGGAAAAAAAAAAGACTGCTGGAAAACAGGCAAATTTGGGAATAGTGTATGAAAGTAAAACCAGCTTGAAAAAGAGGATGGAATCATTGATCAGCAAATTGGGTGTAAGGTGTTTTGGAAAAGAAAGTATTAAATATTGGGCTCAAGTTTAGCTAAGTTTGAGTTGTGCAAATTCTTTGCAAGTTTTTTTGCTGCAAGACCTAGCACATTCTCTCATTATGTCTCACTAAACTCGCCACTTTAATTATCTATCACACCCCCGTGGCATCGCTCACATCCGGTTTCTGCCTCTAACACCTACCATTCACAGAATGACATGCCACTCAGCAGATATCTGCCAAAAGACCAGCATTTAATGCACCTACACCATTTTTGAAAACCTGTGATGCACCCAAACAAACACTGACAGTCGGAACTGCTGTGTACAGTTCCTGACATTTCCCCAGAATAGTGACATTGGCACCTTGCAATGTGAGGAGGGTCTTAGAGGTTCTACTGGGTGGGGTGGTAGAACTTACTACTCCCTCAGGACTAGAAGTAGAGATCACGACACCAGACAATGTTACTCTGGTCTGAGATTGCCACCTTGGTTAGAACAAACTCAGCTGTCTGGAAGAATGCACAGCACTGTAGAAAGCAGTTCAATGACCTTCTCCATTCCCTCAGGCTAAGTGCCACCAATTCCTCTCTGATACCTCACACTATCTTTGCTACTCACTGCCTACAAAGGTTCATAATCCACTACTTTCACTATCACATGCAACATCTTTGCTCAATCATTGTCACCCGACCTATCCCCTGACACCACTAACCCTTTGTGTGCCCACTCTGTCTACATCACTCACTCACTCAGGACACTTCCCATTCACACTAACATTAATGACTATTCCACTCACTTTCAATCACCATAAGACCTGCCTCTCTTATTCCAGGAGGAAAACTGACCATTGTCAGATGGGAAGAGTCAGGGTGGGTAGTGGGCTGCCCAATATTCAGCTCCTCAACCCTCATAAGGAGATAATTATGGTCTTGACCATGCATGCAGCCTTTATTAGGAGGTTGCCTTGGGTTTCCTGTGCCAGACACCCCAAAGCAAAGGCTATCCCCCTTGATTTGACTGCTGACAACCATGACAAGCCTCCTGTCTTTGTGTCTATGTTAAACTGCGAGGCAAGACCGCAGTAATGTGAGCTGTAGGGGCAAAGGCAAAGCAATGCAAGACAGAGATGCTGTGAGCATCCAGGTGAGATCAGAGTAAAAGGAGATATGACAGTGAGTGAAGAGCTGGAGCTGGCCCCTGCTCCACTCGATGAGCTGGGTGTATGTTCCTGAGTGCACAGCCTCCTTCTTACAACATTACAGCCATAGTTGCAAGTGCAGCGTTGAAGTGCAGAAACCTCTGGAAGTGAATTGGAGATGTGCCATGATGTGTATCGGATGCCAATGCATGTGGATGTGGATGCATGTGGCCGGTTCATATGGAGCATGCCTGAAATGTTAGTACCCAGTTTCCAACATGAAGATTGTTCGTGCAAGTGGTGAGCTGAATCCACCAAGTACTTGCTCTGGTTTCTTATTGAGATTTCTGACATTGAGCTCATAGTAAGGTTCACTAATATCCTTCCTGGAAGGAAACTGTCATTCTTACCTGATCTGGCCTATATGTGACTCCAGACCCACCATAATGTGGTTGACTCTTAACTGCCCTCTGAGCAATTGGGGATGGGCAATAAATGCTGGCCTGGCCAGCAACACCCTCATCCTGGGAATGAATTTAAAAAAAGGAGGCCAAATATTAATGAGGTGTCTTGGCCATTAACAAAGCATTTAATTAGCAAAGCTCACTATCAATTGGCAACTTGCCACTGCCTGTTGAAAAATTCACCGTATGCTTGTGAACAGCATAAAAGAATGGCACAGATTGCTCCTGATGTCAAAATGGACTTTGCTGAATTATCACCCAATTCTGTCAAACAATTTTCCATAGCCCACATCAGTCAGATCCTTAAATGATCCTGCCAATTGTTCTTAAAACATGTGTTACAGTTTATTGGAACTATTGTACAAGCCATTGACAGACAGCTCAAAGATGGAATGGGAGGAGGAGACAGGAAATGTCTGTCTTTCTCATTTTTTGTTATTTTCCAGCCATGCAGATCAGTTTGGTTCAGTAATAGCAGTCTCATGTTTGAGTTAGGATATTGTGGTTTCTATCCTTACTATAGACTTCTGCATGTAATCCAAGCTGGTTCCTCACTGTTGTGGATGTGTTTTCTGGGATCATTATTAAACTTTTTGCCAGCTCAGATGCAAATAAAACTCTCATGGAATTATCTAAAGAAGAACAAGGAGCTTTCTTGATGTTTTAAGTTTTCTTCAGAACAATAGAAAGTCATATCAGACTGGAAATGTTTCTCTTTCGGCATAGGCTGCCAGCCCTACTGAGTTTCTCCAGCACTTTCTGTTTTTATTAATGTACATTAAAGGTTCCAATTATGCCATTACCTTCAATTGCAATTTATTGTTTCTTCAAATTTAAATAATGTTTCCCATTATTGTTGTGCTGTATGAAAGGCCAGTCTCTCTTATATCACCTTAAACATCTTCCGAAAATGGAGCCCTTTAATTTGAAATCTGGTTTATTAACAGCATTGTAATGGATGTAATGGAACTTCCCTATTTCCTTAAATTCCTCAATTGGTGTGTTATTGAACAAGTACTGAGATATCTCAATGTGCGGCAATTGACTTCAGTAGTTGGCCAGCACTGAAAAGGGAGAATATTGTTACACAGAGACTAATAGACTTTTACAGGTTTGGGGAACCAGGTGGTGAGATACTCATCACAGTATTCCTAGCTTCTGACCTGCTCTTGTAGCCTCTGCATTTATATGGTGAGTCCAGCTGTGTTTCTGCTCAATGGTAATTCCCAGGATGGTATATTTCCTTCCCTAAAAAGGCCATTAGTAAACCACAAGGGTTTTCACAAAACTTGACAGTGGTCACCATTAAGCCAGCTTTTAATTCCAGATTTTCATTAATTCAAATTTCACCTTCTGTCATGGTGCTACTGGAACCCATGTCCCCACAGCATTAGCCTCAGTCTCTGGATTACTGTATTGGATGTCAATACCGTTATGCCATAGCCTCCCTGTATTACTGAGCAGGACAGTTGAAGGAAATGGGTAATATAATTAAACCTTCGAGAATATATCCAACTAGAATTGGCATTGCTGTCAATGAGGTGCCAAGAAGCAAATGTCAGAGTGTACACACATTTTTGAACATTTTATTCAGGATCCCAGAATTCAATGCTGTTAGGAAAAGGAACCAGTCAACTACTCATAAATCCCATTATACAACAGAAGCATGGTGAGTAAGAGACCCCCAAATAATGTGCAACAAGACACTGACTGGCATAATTCCCAAATTGGGGTGGGTGGAATAGGGTTGCAAATTCCCACTGGGCAGATAGCTATGATCATATCACCTGACTTCCTCTTCCAAATCCACAGTCATGTTGTTGTTGATCCAACATGTTCAAACTCACACAGCGCTCCTTATACCTTATTCTCAGTGAATCAGCCTTTTCACATATCTCCAATGCTTTTTGCAACTAGTAAACAAAAGTATTCAAAGATTCTTTAAAGAAAATACATTTGCTTTTATTGTCCCAATGCTTTGTTCTCTGTGTTGCTCATAGCAATTTCTGTAGATGGATCTCTAATTCCCAGAGAATCTGGGGAGAAGGCTGTCACATACATGTAAATGTAGGTAGGACTGAATACAGAATCAAGGCAAGGGAGGGAGAATTCAGAGACAGGCAGAAATTCTGTCCCACCCTGCTTTTCCAATCCCATTCAAGGAAGGGTTAAAGTGAGGGGGTGGAAAGCTTAGGTCAGAATATTCCACATCAAAAAGGAATCACAAATTATTAAGAGTTTATAAAGCATGTCAAAGTCAGTTTTCAAGACAAGTTTTGATAATACTTATAAACATCAGCCCCATGCCTTTTGGAATTTTAAAAGGTGGACTTTTTGAACTTTTTGAAATAAAGAGATAATGATCAAAGTAACTCCAGCTATTTGCAGAGTGGGAGGAGAAAAATAGAAAGTTGCATGCAGGCAAAGCAGCAAGAAGATAAAAGGGAAGATATAGTTCAAGAAAATCTTGTGGATGACATTTGTGATGACAAGTTGTCGAAACAAGTCAGACAAACATTAGTATTACAACCATTCTGGGTGTTAACTGTGGCCTGGTCTTTCAGAATTGCACATACGATACAGGAACAAAAGTAATGTTACTCATCCCCTCTCTTTCACATGAATGAGAATGTCATGTGAAAATTCAAGTAACAGGTATTCCCTTAATATTTAATAACCTGTTTGAAGATTCAGAGTTGATGACTGCTATTTAATTTGTAAGCAGCAGCTCAAGATGAGACATTGTGACAATTCTGTCATCCATACCTGATCTTGCCTACATTTGACTCCAAACCCACAGGGCCCTTTACTGCCCTCTGCACAATTAGACATAAACAATTAATTCTGGTTTAATAATTCTGGTGATGGTCAGATCTTGTGAATGAATAAAAATAGCTCTCAATGGGAAAATAGCTAAGGAAGAAGAAATATTGAATTACCTTCTCCACGTTATTTAACTTGAATGTGTGCACGATCTGGAATCAAGCTCAAAACTCTCAGCATTTGTATCGATCCCTGTTTTAAGCTTTACTAGCAGACTGGATGTCCATTACTTGTCCATTTTGTTGTTATTTCTTTCATGCTTTGCATGTTCTTTGGCCAAAACCATTGTAATCATTAAGGCCACTAACTTGGGACAACAGTGAAGTGTTCATTTGAAAGTACAGTAATAATGAGATGCAGGTATTTTGAGACTTTGTTTTAATTGGCTGAAAACCCTTTCTTCCTATGATAGTTAACAGCCTATCACCAGCATTGTTTTTGCCTTGGATTTTTAAAAAATCCATTACTAAGTTTCCCATGAGCAGTGAAAGCAGGAAAGCTAGTTCACAAGGATTCATAGATGTTAGGTGCCAACAAGATTATGTATTTAAAAAAACTGAAAGAACTGCAGATGCTGGAAATCTGAAACAAAAGCAGAAATTGCTCGAAAATCCCAGCAGGTCTGGCAGCATCTGTGGAGAGAAATGAGAGTTAACGTTTCTGGTCCAGTGGCCCTTCAGGTCAAGATTATGGATGCGTTTAGGTACATGTAAAAACCAAATCAAAATACCAAGATTGCCAATGTTGATTTTAGTTTTCAAATTTCCCATAGTGACTGAGGTGTATTGGTACATGTACAAAATTGCTTTGCTGACCTGTACAGATACCTTGGTCATTCAACTGGAGTGGCGAGAAACATAATGATCACGATCTTTTCCGACAGCATTTCCACTCCTGTTAATATTGCTTTTTGGGGTCATGGGTGCACTCTGTGTTATTGGTTCAAGACCTGCTCTACAAGTAGAATGTAGCACAGGCTCCAATACAGTACTGAAGATTGGAAGATACATTAAGCTTAAAGTCCATTTGTCCTCCAAGGGACAGTGACACTACTCACAGAAATTCAGGACAGTACTTGCAAGTCTTCTCACTGTTCTCTGACTAGACCTCAGGTGAGCTTCTCCAACATTTTATAGTTGCAGCTGGGATACATCAAGACACTAAGCTCCCAGATGAGGAGGAATGAACTGACTCCTTGATTATTCACCCACCTCTTTGGTTAGTCATATAAAGGTCAATTCAAAAAGAATCCCTTTCCTTGTAGATACATTCCCTTAGACCCAATGAACTTATGTTTTTAAAGAAGCCATTTAAACCAGGCTTTCTTGAAGCACAAAAAAGTGTAAGTTTATTAATTATTCCATGTAAGAAATAGTATCAACACACAAATGCACAGAGTAGAAATTAGATCTGAATACAAAAAGATGAAAGACAAAGAAGAGATAGTTTTTGAATTATTAGTGATAGAAAAACATTGCAGCTGTTCCCGGATGCCACCAGTAACATTGACTTTGGTTGTTGAGCAATTGATTATGACATTCGTGGTTTTGTCAGCTGAAATTCCTTTGACTTGATTCCAATTGTACTGGCTGCAACACTCAGAGTGAGCGACAGCTGTTCTTCATTTTACCTGCTTTGCAGGTGTGTTTAAATGACTGTTCTCAAAGCCGTAGCCCTCGCAGTGCTCTAGTTCACACACTAAAATGTCTAGACAACACACGGCCTAGTATTGCAATGAGTTTTCAACACTTTTCTATATTTCTAGAGGGTAGAACAAATATTTTGGCAAGCACTGTCTTTTTGCTGGGAACAGGGGTATACTTAGTCTCCATATTATCATAACCACCTGATGAAGGAACAGTGCTCCGAAAGCTAGTGCTTTCAATAAACCTGTTGGACTATAACCTGGTGTTGTGTGATTTTTAACTACATATTATCTCTTCTTGTTAAATCACTCCCTGTTTAAATTTCCCCAACTCTGTACAGGTGTGATATTCCAATGGCCTAACACTGGGCTTAGCCACACTGTAACTAAATTTACACGGGCAATTTTTCTTTATCTGTAGCACTTTTTTTGAAAAGACATATTTTAGAATTAAAAGCTATAATGTTTAAAAAACCTTCCTGGTTTTGATTCATCATTGTGACTATTTATCCCTCAACCAACATCAAACAGTTTACACGACTATCATTTATTTGTAATTTGTGAAGTCTTGCAGTGTTTTCTGCATTAGATCAGTGAGTGAAATAGCTTGTTGGCTATAAAGGGAACACCCAGAAGTCATGATAGGCATTAAATAAACGTAAGACTTTCTTTTTCACTACATGTTGGTAGTTTCTGTGTCTATTTGAGACACTTCATGCTCTGATTTATTCATTTTACGTGACCACCAACATTACACTGTCCCAGATACCAACACGGTAAATATTCTAATTGAATTAGATTCGGCCTTACAAAATCTGCTGCTACATTGCTGCCTGAAGGCTTTGCTGTCACCAGTCTCAGATGGGAAAGGCCCCAGAGCAGCACTTTGCACACTTTTCAGTCAACTGTAATCAAGCCAACAAAACTTCAGTTATAGCTTCAACTAATCAAACTTGCTTTGATGGTTAAGCACTGAAACATTAATAGAAGAGCTGGTGAAATGGCAACAGGTGTTTCTGTTCAAATATTGGCATGACATCAAGAAATGCAAATGCAGTACTGCTCAAATTTTCAGAGGTACTTTATTTACATGAAAGGAAAATTTCAGATCTGTTTTTTTCCCTCATCTAGCCTGAAGTTGGTCAGAGCAGGGCATTCCAACCACTGGCCCAATTTGGCCATGATTCCAACCTATTTTGTCTGGCTCAGGTTCAATATATACCCTAGTCATTGAATATGGAACTTACCGGTACAAAGAGAGAACAGCCTGATATGTTGCACTTCACAGGCTATTAAAGAGGGCAGAGCCTCTTCCAGGATAAAGGATAAATCTAAATTCATCTGAATCAGCCTTTCTTATTTGCAGTTGAAGACATTGAAGAGAGAGTGGAAAAGGAAGAAAAAGCAGCCTACTGATCAGTACTTCATCTATTACCTTCACCATCATGGCAGCAGTGCGTAGTAAGAACAAGATACATTGCTGGAATTCATCCAGGTTTCTTCAGTGGCACCTACTATTTCTGTGACCTCCACCACTTAGGGCAGCAAGCAAATCGAATCACAACCACCTGCAAGTTTGCTTAAGGTCACACAATGTTCAATTTGGGGGATTATATTGCTATTTCTTCACTGTTACTTAGTCACAATCCTGGCACTCACTCTTCAAAAGCAGTGTAGATGGCACATCACCTGGACTGCAACAGTTCATCAAGATGGCTCATCACCACATTCTCATGAGCATTTAGGCAGTTGACAAGTGCTGGCCTTGCCAGTGATATTTCCATCCATGAAGAGAAAGTCCACCAAGTTATGATTGTATGACCCCTGTATCCAGTGGACAGTGTGATTTGTGATAATCACACACAGCAATCTTTCAAATAAGATCACAAAGCTTTTACTCTCTCTGCATTATATTGAATGGACATGGGTTAATCATGCACTGTGATTTAATTCAACACTTTTGTTGGTTAGAGCTTGCCCTTTCATTAAGCACCTCACCAAAGATTTATTCCATGAACATTAACCTAGTAGGGGAAGGAACAAGTAATAACTCTTCATCGATTTAAAAAAAAAGACATCGAGTTTTAATAGATTTCATAAGGCAAATAACATTTTAGTGTTTCACCAGCACACTTGCAATTGGTCAGTGGGATGAGGAACTGTCCAATCATAACACATCTGAGTATCCTAACCTAAGTATTGTACATATTAGAATCTGAAATAAAAAAACAAAATACTAGAATATTGCAAACCAGAAAGCATCAGTGGCTAGTAACAGAGTTAATATTCCAATTCAATGAAAACCTTTCATCCTGTTCTTGGTGAAGAATCTTTGACCTGAAACATTGACTTTATTTCTCTCCACAGATGTGGTGTGACATACGAAGTGATTTGACCATTTTCTATTGTTACTTTTCCGAGTTCCTAAGTTGGATTCTAGTTGTGCAGTGATTTAGATACCTTGGTGACACAAGGGCAACAAACAATCTCAATACCCATTAGCCAAAAGGGGAAAGATCAAGATTCTCACTGTCAAATGATTAAAAATATGCACATGCCTCTTGAGTTTTGTTATTTATATAATATGGAAGAAGGTTGCTAGAAACTGTCACATTAGAATTGTTGCATATCGCATTAACATTTACAATAAAAAATGAATATTTAATCTGTTTAATGTTGGCTTACAGATGAAAGGACCTGGATTTATGGCTCCCTGGCGCCACATTCACAGGCAGCAGAACTCCTCTGGAGCAGAAGTGACCTGTACAAAAGGGACTGGTTGCACCTTAACTGGGTGGGACCAATATCCTGTTAACGAGATTTACTAGAACAACCTGGGAGGGTTTAAATTAGTCTGGCAGGGGGCTAGGACCATAAACAGTCATGAGGCAAGACAGAAGATTGAGGTACAGCAGTTAAAGAGAGCAAGTTAAATAGACAAGGAAGGCAAGAACACAGTTGGGAATGAGGGAAGGCTGATGAATTAAACTGCATTTATTTCAATGAAAAGGCTTGAATAGGTAAGGCAGATGAACTCAGGGCATAGGTGGGAACATGGGCCTGGGATATCATAGCTATTACAAAAACATGGCTAATGGAGGGCCAGAACTGGCTGTTCAATGCCAGGAGTACAGATACTAGTAGGAAGGAAAGAAGGTGAAGCAAGAGAGGATGAGTTTTTGATGAGGAAAAACATTATGGCAGTACTTAGAGGATATTCCTGAGGGATCATGCAGTGAAGCTCTACAGGTGGAACTGAGAAACAAAAAGTGGGTGATCATTTTGATTAGATAATACTATAGGTCCCCAACAGCCAATGAAAAATTGAGGAGCAAATATATATGGAGATCACAGATAGCCATGAGAATAATAGGGTTGTAATATACAGAATTTTAACTTTCCAAACTGCCACATTGTTAAGGGGTTTGGTGGGGAGGAATTTGTTAAGTGTGTTCAGAAAAAGTCTCTCAATCAATATGTAGATGGACTTACTAGAGATGGGGCAAAACTCGACCTCTTCTTGGGAAACAAGGCAGGGCAAGTGACTGAGATGTTAGTCACGGGGAAGCAGTTTGGAACCATTAATCATAATCTTATAAGTTTTAAAATAGTTATGAAAAAGGATAGGCCTGGTCCACAAGTTAATTTTCTAAATTGTGGCAAGGCTAATTTTGATGTATTAGTTAGGGACTTTCAAAAGTTGACTGGGGGAGGCTGTTCACAGGTAAAGGGACATCTGACAAGTGGGAGGCTTTTAAAAGCGACATAACGAGAGTTCAAGGCCAACATGTTCCTGTTAGTGTGGCAAGAGTAGGGAACACTGGGTGACTACAAATATCGAGGTTCTGGTCAAGAAAATGAAGAAAGCATATGTCAGATATAGACAGCTGGGTTCATGAATCCCTTGATGAGTATTGGGGGCGGGGGAAGAGTACAACTAAGAGGGAAATCAGAGGGCAAAAAAGAGACCTGAAATAGCTTGGCAGTTCAGGTAAAGGAGAATGTTGTGCCACTATTTAAGAAAGGCGGCAAGGAAAAGCCAGGGATCAAAGACTGGTGAGCCTAATGTTAGTAGTGAGTAAGTTATTGGAAGGAATTCTGAGAGACACGATCAACGTACATTTGGAAAGGCAAGGACTGATTAGGGATAGTCAGCATACAATCAACATTACAATATTCTTTTCTTGTCACAGGTACTTCATTGTTGGACTACAATGAAGAGCTTTTACAATGTCTGCCTTCTTATGGTGACTTCTTAGGTACAAGTATCTATGTTCTTGGATAAAACAGAGGAATAAAAGTAGTTGCATTACGTAGAGTTGAAAAATAAGTTAAAAGTAGGAGAACATTGAAGGATTGACATTACAGGTAGGATGTTTCAAATACACTTTCATTGTTGCAGCTCAGCACAAGGCCTCTGCACATGGTCTGACCGCCCACGGCAGACCCCAGTTTAACAGCCGTTCCCCCTCCGCTCCAAATCCCAGTCCGCTCCATACCGGCACTCAGTTACTCCAAGGTAAGTGCCAGGACGGCTTCCCTCACACCAGTCTCCTCCCAGGACCCACTGCCTGTGCAATGCTTCAGGGCTCGCAACCCATGCTCTTAACAGGGCTCGCTACTCACTGTGTTCCGGGGCATGTAGGGAAAAGATTTAAAAAGGGACCCGAGGGCAACTTTTTCACACAAAGGGTGGTGCATATATGGAAGAGCTGCCAGAGGTAGTCGTAGAGGTGGGTACAATTACAACATTTAAAAGATATTTAGACAGACACATAGATGGGAAAGGTTTAGATGGATATAGGCCAAACACAGGCAAATGGGATTAGTTCAGTTTAGGAAACCTAGTTGGTACAGATGACATCGGCTGAAGGGAGTGTTTCCATGCTGTATGGCACAACATTTAAAAAATTGGCCTAAATATTTTTTCAGCAGGGCTATGTTCCTCTAAGTAATTTAAAGCCCTTTGCACACTGTACTGCTAAGAGTACTTTGTTATCTGTGACCCCCAGGTCTTTGGCACAGGTCATATATATGAAGGGCATGTGCAATATGATTTTATTTCCCCTCGTGATATTTACTATATGATTCTAAAGCTATTAAACCATTAGGTGGGTTACAGCCGGGGTCAGAAAAATTGAAAATAAAAAGAACTTATTGGGATTCAGAGTAACTGAACAGAGATTATATAGTCCCATTTGAGGTGGGAAACTCAAAGGCAAGTAGATGCCAATTCTATAGATAAAAAGCCAAGCATCCAACACATTTTACACATTTTAGACATTGCATATTGCTCCAGTTCGATAATAATCATGAAAGTAAAGGGACCTAGTGCAAAAGACAAAGGGATTGTTAATAGTGGAAAAAGACATAAAGAGATATAAAAGGGGTGAATATTAAGGTCTGAAAGGGAGAGAATGAGTCCTTGGACTATAAATTTGATGAAGTCTAGCAACTAATATGTGGGTGGCACGGTGGCTAGCACTGCTGCCTCACAGCGCCAGAGACCCGGGTTCAATTCCCGCCTCAGGCGACTGACTGTGTGGAGTTTGCACGTTCTCCCCGTGTCTGCGTGGGTTTCCTCCGGGTGCACCGGTTTCCTCCCACAGTCCAAAGATGTGCAGGTTAGGTGAATTGGCCATGCTAAATTGTCCGTAGTGTTAGGTAAGGGGTAAATGTAGGGGTATGGGTGGGTTGCGCTTTGGTGGGTCGCGCTTCGGTGGGTCAGTGTGGACTTGTTGGGCCGAAGGGCCTGTTTCCACACCATAAGAAATCAAAAAAAAACTTTGCTGTAGATATTGCCTTTGGTCCCTCAGAAGGGTCAGTGAATTATAGTGGGACCCTAATAAAGGCAAAATATTTCAGAATCTGGAAATCTGGAACAAGCACAGAACACTGGAGAAACCCAGCAAGTTGGCAGCATCTGTCAAAAGAAAAATGTTTCGGTATGACTTTGTCAGAACTGAAAGGTGTTGGAAAATAGTTTTTTTTTCCACATTGGACAGAAGGAGAGGTGGATCAAGACCTCAGATAATATAGAGACCTAGTGCAAAAGACAAAGGGATTGTTAATAGTGGGGAAAGACATAAAGAGATATAAAAAGGGTGAATATTAAGGTGTGAAAGGGAGAGAATGAGTCCTTGCTATTAAATGCAAAGTCAACAAGATAAAATATGACTTCACTCTGGGGGATGAATGGGAGGATGAGATTGTAAGAAAAATGGTAGACAGATAAAAGCAGTTGATTTCTGAAATTACTTAATTCAATGTTGAGACCTTGAGGCTGTACAGTTCCTAAGGAGAGCATGAAGTGTTGTTCCTCCATCTTGCATTATATTTCATTGGAACACTGCAGCAGGCCCAGGACAGAAATATTTGCATGACAGCAATATGGTTTACTAAAATGGCAAACAACTGGGAGGTCAGGTTCTGCCTGAAGAAGGGCTTATGCCTGAAGAAGGGCTTATGCCCGAAACGTCGATTCTCCTGGTCCTTGGATGCTGCCTGACCTGCTGCGCTTTTCCAGCAACACATTTTTCAGCCGCAAAATAATCACCCAAGCTGTGTTTGCTGTTGTCAGTGTAAAGGAGGTTGTACTGTGAGGAGCAGGTGCAGTAGACTAGATTGAAAGGAGTGAAAGGAAAATGCTGCTTCTGCTAGAAAGTGTGTTTGGAGCCTTAGTGAAGAGGAAGGAGGTGAATAGGCAAGTGTTTCACCTTACGCAATTGCATGGGAAGATGCGATGGGGAGTGAGGAAGCATTACAAGTGATGAAGGATTGAATGAGTGTGCTATGCAGGGACAATCCTTGCAGAATGCTGACAGTGGGTAGACGGAAAGATGTATTTGGTGGCAGCATCCTTCAAGAAGTGGTAGAGGATGGTCCTTTTTTGTGGAGATGAGTGGAGTAGGTGCAAAGTAAGGACAAGTGGAACCCTATCATTGTTCTAGGAGGCAGGGGAAAGAATGAGGGCAGGAGTGCCAGAGATGGGTCGGACATGGCTTGAAGACCCTGTTACCAAGATGGGGGGAGGCCATGGTTGAAGAAAACAGTGGTCATGTCAGAGGGCTCGTTGGAAAGGAACATCATCAGAACAGATGCAATAGAGAAGAAACTGGTAGGATGGAATGGAATCCTTGAAGTAGGTCGAGTGTGAGGAAGTGAAGTCATGATAACTGTGGAAGTTGGTGGATTTGTAATAGATATTGGGGAACAGCATATCTTCAGAAATGGAAATGGTGAAGTCAGGAAGGGAAAGAGTCAGAGGGACCAGATGAAGGTGAGACAGGGTGAAATGAAAGGTGGCGAGACTCCAGTCAGAAATCAGAAACCAAAAATAAAACATTTAACATACTCTTTGAAAAATATTATCCCTATTATTTTATTATAAAGTTGCCAATCTAACATAGGCAATGAAAGCCCCACTGATAAAACCTTTAACCTAATTCAGACTTCAATCTTTTTTGAAATAAACACAGGCATTGAAGAACCACTTCAAACACAGATCAAGTTATTACAAGGTAATAAAGCTGTCAGTCAGATAAAACTAGTAATCCCTTTTGCAACTGTGTAAAACATGCTTTTGCTGGGTTGAGTCTATTAGTTATTCTTGGAGGTCTGCCAAGCATCTTAAAAAGGCTTCTGGAGAGGGTCACTGGACCTGAAACGTTAATTCTGATTTCTCTCCACAGATGCTGCCAGACCTGCTGAGATTTTCTATCCAGTTTTTGTTTCATAAAAAGATTCCCTGGCAAAACAGATTTCTGGCCATCTAGTCAGTCTCCTATTGTGATAGAATTGCTGAATTTTATTATAGAACTTTATAGTAGATATGCAGTGAGTGGGTTGGGAGAGCAAGGACCAGAGGGCTGCTGGGAAGGTGAGTGAAACCATTTTATTTCAGTAGCGGCTGAACCGGAGGCACTACACTTTGATCAAGTAAGACTTTTTTAATTCTTTTTTTATTATTGTTTTATCGAGTGATTTGGTGAAAACTTTCCTTTTTTGTTTACCTAAAGTAAGACTAAAGTTAAATTTAAGGTTAAAAATGACAGGAGATCCGAGACCTGTGTAATACTCCTCTCACTCAATGTGTGAGCTCAGGGACGCGGCTGATGTTCTTGGTTCCTTCACATGCAGGAAGTGTGTCCAGCTGCAGCTCTTGTTAGACGGTGTGATGGCTCTGGAGCTGTGGATGGACTCATTTTGGAGCATACACGATGCTGAGGGGACCATGGATAGCACATTTAGTGAATTGGTCACACCGCAAATCAGGATTGCTGAGGGAGAAAGGGAATGGGTAACCAAAAGGCAGAGACAGAGCAGGAAGGCAGTGCAGGTGTCCCCTGCAGTCACCTCCCTCCAAAACAGGTAGACATTTTGGATACTGTTGGGGGACATGGCTCACCAGGGGAAGGCAGTAGTAGTTAGGTTCATGGCACTGTGGCTGGCTCTGATGTTCAGAACGGCAGGAAAAAAAGAGTGGATGGGCCATAGTCATCGGGGATTCAATTGTAAGGGGAGTAGATAGGCAGTTCTATGGTTGAAGATGTGGTTGCACAGGTCAGACATGTCCTGGATTGGCTGCAGGACATTAAGAAGGGGGTGGATGAACAGCCAGTTGTCATGATGCATATTGGCACAAACTATATGGGTAAAAAATGGGATGAGGTCCTATAAACAGAATTTAATGAGTTAGGAGCCATGTTAAAAATTAGGACCGAAGAGGTAGTAATCTCAGGGTTGCTCCCCCCCAGTGCCTGCGCTAGTCAGAGTATGATTGATAGAATAAGCAGGATGAATGCGTGGCTTGAGAGATGGTGCAGGAGGGAGCGGTTCAGAGTTTTGGGACATTGGGACCGATTCTGGGGGAAGTGGGATTATTACAAATTGGATGGTCTCCACCTGGGCCAGACTGGAAATGATGTCCTTGAAAGCGCTTTTGCTAACGCTGTTGGGGAGTATTTAAACTAATGTGGCAGCGGGTTGGGAACCAAATGAGGTTATAGGACAGTAAGGAGGGAGTAACTAAAGCCTGTAAGGAACTAGATAATGAAGTCAGCGTGACTAAGGGGAAGAGGAAGCAGAGAGCAGATGATGAATGCAAAAGGACAGGTGGTCTGAGGTGCATTTGTTTTAATGCAAGAAGTGTAGTAGGTAAGGCAGATGAACTTAGGGTTTGGATTAATACTATGGAGCATAATGTTATTGATATAAATGAGACTTGGTTGAGGGAAGGTCATGATTGGCAGCCATCCCAGGATATTGATGCTTCAGGTGGGATACAAAGTGAGGTAAAACAGGTGGAGGAGTTGCATTACTGGTCAGAAACAATATCACAGCTGGGCTGAAGGAGAGCACTATGGAAGACTTGAGCAGTGAGGTAATATGGAGAGCTCAGAAATAGGAAGGGTGCGATTAACAATGTTGGGGCTGTACTACTGGCCTCCCAACACTGAACATGAGATAGAGATGTAAATATGTAAACAGACCATGGAAAGATGTAGGATCAATAGGGCAGTGGTGATAGGAGATTTTAATTTTCCCAACATTGACTGGGATTCACTTAGTGTTAGAGGTCTAGATAGAACAGAATTTGTAAGGAGCATCCAGGAGGCTTTTCCAGGGCAGTACATAAATAATCCAACTCGTGAAAGGGCCAAACTGGACTGATGCTGGGAAATGAGCCCAGCCAAGGGTTGAAGTGTTAGTAGGGGATTACTTTGGGAATAGTGATCACAATATCATAAGTTTTAGAATACTCATGAACAAAGATGAGAGTGGTCCTAAAGGAAGAGCGCTAAACTGGGGGAAGGCCAACTATACAAAAATTTGGCAGGAGCTGGGGAATGTGGATTGGGAGCAGCTGTTTCAAGGTAAATCCACATTCAATATGAGGGAGACTTTCAAAGAGAGGTTGATAAGAGTTCAGGGTGGTATGTTTCTGTAAAAATGAGGGGTCGAAATGGCAAGGTTAGAGAACAATGGATGACAGGTGAAATTATGAGACTAGCTAAGAGGAAAAGGGATGTGTACATAAAGTCTAGGCTGCTGAAGACAGACGAAGCTTTGGAAGAATATCGGGAATATAGGACCAATCTGAAATAAGGAATTAAGAGGACTAAAAAGGGTCATGAGATATCTTTAGCAAACAAGGTTAAAGAAAATCCCAAAGCCTTTTTTTCATACATAAGGAGCAAGGGGGAAACTAGAGAAAGGGTTGGTCCACTCAGAGACAAAGGAGGAAAGTTATCTGTGGAGTCAGAGAAAAATGGGTGAGATTCCTAATGAGTACTTTATATTGCTATTCACCGTGAAGGACATGACGGATGTTAAGGTTAGGGATAGATCTTTGAGTACTCTAGGTCAAGTCAGTATAAGGAGGGAGGAGGTTTTGAGTATTCTAACAGAGAGTAATGTAGACAAGTCCCCAGGTCCAGATGGGATCTATCCCAGGTCACTGCAGGAAGTGAGAGAAGCAATAGCTGGGGCTTTAACAGATATCTTTGCAGCATCCTTGAACACAGGTGAGGTCCTGGAGGACTAGAGAATTGTTAATGTTGTCCCCTTGTTTAAGAAGGGTGGCAGGGATAATCCAGGTAATTATAGACCGGTAAGCCTGATTTCAGCGGTCGGGAAGCTGTGGAAAAGATACTGAGGGATAAGATCTATTCCCATTTGGAAGAAAATGAGCTTATCAGTAAAGGGCAGCATGGTTTTGTGCGGGGGAAGGTCATGTCTTACAAAGCTAATAGAATTATTTGAGGAGGTGACAAAGGGGGAAGGGCTGTAGATGTCATATACATGGACTTTAGTAAGGTGTTTGATAAAGTTCCCTATGGTAGGCTGATGGAGAAGGTGAAGTTGCATGGGGTCTAGGGTGTACTAGCTAGATGGATAGAGAGCTGGATTGGCAAAAAGAGACAGAGTAGTAGTGAAGGGGAGTTTCTCAAAATGGACAGCTGTGACCAGTGGTGTTCCACAGGGATCCATGCTGGGACCACTGTTGTTTGTGATATTTATAAATGATTTTGAGGAAGATATCGGTTGCCTGATTAGCAAGTTTGTAGATGACACCAAGATTGGTGGATTGGCAGAAAGTGAAGGAGACTGTCAGAGAATACAGCAGAATATAGATAGATTGGAGAAATGGCAGATGGAGTTCAATCCAGGCAAATGCGAGGTGATGCATTTTGGAAGATCCAATTCAAGAGCAAACTATACAGTAAATGGAAAGGTCCTGGGGAAAACTGACGTACAGAGAAATCTGGGTGTTCAGGTCCAGTGTTCCCTGAAGGTGTAATGCAGGTCAGTAAAGTGGTCAAGGCGGCATACGGCATGTGGAGAGGGTGCAGGGGAGGTTCACCAGGATGTTCCCTGGTATGGAGGGCTCTAGCTATGAAGAGAGGTTGAATAGATTAGGATTATTTTCATTAGAAAGATGGGAGGTTGAGGGGGTACTTGAGTGAGGTCTACAAAATCATGAGAGGTGTCGACAGGGTGGATAGCAAGACACTTTTTCCCAGAGTGCAGAACTCAATTATGAGGAGTTACAAGTTTAAGGTGAGAGGGGAAAGGCTTGGGGCAGATATGTGTGGAAAGTTCTTTACGTACAGGGTGGTGGGGGCCTGGAACGCGTTGCCAGAGGTGATAGGAACGCTAGCATCATTTAAGATGTATCTGGACAGGTACATGAATGAGCAGGAACCAAAGGGATACAGATCTTTAGAAAATAGGCAGCAGGTTTAGATCGAGGATCTGGCTCAGTGCAGGCTTGGAGGGCCAAAAGTCCTGTTGCTGTGCTGTAATTTTCTTTGTTCTAGTATGAAGATGAGAGGGATTTGGAGGTTGAGGGTGAAGTGAAGGAGGTATGGGATAAGGTGTTCATGGAGATTTAAGAGATGATTTTGGCATGAGGGTGAGGGTGTGTAAGGAAGTGTATGAATGAGGATTAGGAATACCTCACGCTTATCTCCAGAACTGATCCAATGTCTCAGTGAAAGGAGACGGGCCTTTAATCTGGACAACCTCAATGTAAGCTGACCTGAGTTTCTGCTCCTGGCATGTGTTTGGAGATGGCATGACTGACACCATGCAGCTCCTGCCTCTGTGGATGCAAACAGCTTCTGCAGACCCTGCCAAATAGGAGGCAGGACTGCAAGTTTGGGAAATCTCACAGCAATCTATTCCTACTCAAGGATGACAATCCAACCCTTTGTCTCAATTTAAGATATATCTTAAAGCTGATTATGTACAGTCATTTACAGAAACATGATGCATTACATCTTCTGAGGTGAAGGAGAGATAGGCAAAAGGTTAATGTAAGCAATTTATTTTTCTTGTGGGAGCCTTGTATTGAATACCTGATCATTATACTGTGTGATATAAAAAACTTTCAGGCTAAAATATCGACCTGACCAAACAAGCTAGCTCCTCATAACTGCTTCCTCTCTAGTGTAGCACAGTTGAAATGGGGGAAGGACAGTAAGTCAGAGCTCAGGGAATTTGAGTTCAGGAACAAGATGCTCTTGCTGCAGCTGCACAGGGTCTTGGTGAGTGATGTGTGCTGTTTTTTTTATCCAAGAGGCTATAGAGGGAGTTTAACAGAGTTCACCAAGCTGATCCTTGAAGTGGCAGGTTTGTCATATGAGGAGAGATTTGATCGACTAGGTCTGAATCCACTGGAGTTCAGAAAATAAAGAGGGAACCTCACTAAAACATAAACTGTTGATAGGGCTGGACAAACAGGATACAGGGATGCTGTTCTCCTGAGCCAAGGGACCCCAAACATTTAGGATTAAAATGAGCAGTCATTTCTAACTCAGCAGGTTGTGACCCAGTGGAATTCTCTACCATGGAAGACTGAAGTCACTGAATATATTTATGAAAGAATTGGATAGATTTTTAGATTAGAGTTTCTGGACAGCCTCAAAGACATCAAAGCATATTGGAAGTATAGTGTGGAGACAGAGGATCAGCCCTGATCTTACTCAAAAGCAGAGCAGACATGGGGATACTCTTGCTGCTACGTTGTTTCAATGTTTCATGTTTTGAGTATATTCAAGTTTTGTACAGCTCTTGATCTTGAGGGAGGAAGATGTATTTCGCAGAAAAGAGAAAAAACTGAGGCTTTTGGAAGTACGTAATGCCAATAGAGGTGATATTAAAATTCAATTCAGACCATATGAAATGGGTGAGAATGGAAATAGGAAATACTTGATATATGAGAAAGTAAGAGTCGAGTGTGTGGTACTGGAAAAGCAGCATCTGAGGAACAGGAGAATCGATGTTTCGGGCAAGAGCCCTTCACCAGGAAAGTAAGGATTGAATCATAAAAGGTGGACTGAGACAATTAAAAATAAACTGTTATTAATTAGGTTTTTACATCACATACTTTATTATTCAAACATCACATAACACTTTCATAAACAAGCATTCTTGCTTCCAAACTCATATGCTTCTTTATTTACCCAATATCTCGATAAATGTTGCAAAGTTCAAGGGACAAACAGAAAATAGCTGTCACTGAATATATCATGTGCTCCAACATGGGGTTTCTTTGACTCTGGAAAGTAATAGAATAAACATAACACTTTCATAAACAAGCATTCTTGCTTCCAAACTCATATGCTTTTTTATTTACCCAATATCTAGATAAATGTTGTAAAGTTCAAGAGACAAACAGAAAATAGCTGTCACTGAATATATCATGTGCTCCAACATGGGGTTTCTTTGACTCTGGAAAGTAATAGAATAAACATACCCCAGACTGTGGCTTGGATTATAAACTTACAGAAAGATTTATTCAACAATAAACATAAAATGAATAATTATAGCTTTAACTATTGCTACTCCTATTACAGAAAACGTTCACTGTAAAACAAAAGCACAAACAATGCCCCTTAGACCTTGGGAAGTATTTCACTGCTGTTCTACCACAGTATCTTTGACCTACATCTATTACTGTTTGCTCAAAATGATGGTAAAATCAACCCAGCATAACTTCAGCAAATCATTACTTACAGTTTGATTATTTTCTTGAAAATCACAACTTTAAGTAAAATTAAATGAACCGTAAAAGTTCCCAAAGGAATCAATGTTAAAGCCAGATTTAGGTTTCTTTGAACATTGCTCATTCACAAAAGACAGTATGGAAGTAGAAATACTGTACCATGAAGGTGCAGCAGAATGCATTCTTAACTGAAATAGCTTGCAAACAAAAATATATTAGATTATGAGAAGTCAAATTCAGTTGATCCAAAACTCTGGTTTTGACAAAACTATGAGCCATTCCTCTTGGCAGAACAGAAAATCCAAAGGAATAGTACCTGTGGTAGGCTGACGTGCTGGAATGGTGTCTCCAGATTAGCTACAGGCACACACACTTGTTGTACAACACAGCCAACCAATTAGAACAGAGTTAAGTCACATTATAATGCGAATCACAAGTAAAACTACAGCAATAGCTGCAAAACTGTCATGTCCTTGTCCTGAACAAGTTTGCACCAAGACACAAATGTTTTTAAACACAGATGAAACTGGACTGTTTTACAATCTTTCATCAGATCACTCTTCAATGTATTAGGATGAAATGTTTAACAATGGAAAGCAAAGCAAGGAACATGTCACTGCTATGGTCTGTACCAACGAGGTTGGTATCTAAAAGCAGCCATTTCTTAAATAGGGAAGTCCAAGAAGCCACGTTGTTTTGCATGTCACTTCACTACCCATGCAGTTTGAGGCTAATAAACCTACCTGAATAACTGCCAACAGTTGTGAGGTGTGAATCAGAAAAGTGGACAAAATATTTCAAAAGGAAGGAAGGAAGGAAAGATCAACACCATCCTGATGGCCCTGGAAGGTCCAATGAATGCCCACCCAGTTACCCTGGTAAAACATGTTGACTCCATATGGCTGCTTTCCCTGGAGTGTCAGAGGCTGAGGGATGACCTTCTAGAAGTTTATAAAATCATGAGGGGCATGGATAGGATAAATAGACAAGGCCTTTTCCCTGGGGTGGGTGAGTCCAGAACTAGAGGGCATATGTTCAGGATGAGAGGGGAAAGATATAAAAGGGACCTGGGGACAACTCTTTCACATAGTGCATATATGGCATGACCTGCTAGAGGAAGTGGTGGGAGGTTGGTTGGTACAATCACAGCATTTAAAAGGCATCTGGATGGGTAAATGAATAGAAAGAGTTTAGAGGGATATGGGCCATGTGCTGGCAAATGGGAGTAGATTGGGTTCAGATATCTGGTTGGCATGGACAAGTTGTACCAAAGGGTCTGTTTCTGTGCTGGACATCTCCATGATTCTATAACTCACCTGAAGGTTGCACACCAAACAGAAATAAATTAGAGATTTTCCAGAGATAACTCCAAAAGTTTTTCAATGTTTTTACTATACACGGTCAGACCATTATCAGGTGTGAACAATTTGTAAAGATATTTTTCACATATTTACCATGTCACTGCAGTTTCATTTTTCTATTACACAGATTACATTTGTAACCAAATCAGGTTAAATAGGTGCCTCTCCAACTATCTCAACAAACTGCTTTGCACAAATTCATGGGTTGTCCCTTTCATGATTTGATTTACTGCAATTTTACTGCACATCATGAAATATTAAAGGAAAAACATTGCAATTTGTTGTTTGGTTTTAAAATGCACATTACAGTGGGCAGCGCACAGTGGTACAGAGGTTAGCACTGCTGCATTACAGCGCCAGAGACCCGGGTTCAATTCCCACCTCAGGCGACTGACTGTGTGGAATTTGCACATTCTCCCACTGTCTGCGTGGGTTTCCTCTGGGTGCTCCGGTTTCCTCCCACAGTCCAAAAATGTGCAGGTTAGGTGAATTGGCCATGCTAAATTGCCAGTAGTTGTAAACGTAGGGGAATGGGTCTGGGTGGGTGGCGGGTTGGTGTGGACTTGTTGGGCCAAAGGGCCTGTTTCCACACTGTAAGTAATCTAAACTAATCTAATCTAATTATTTCTACCAAGGCAACAATACTGAAATGCAAAGTATGTGACATTTATTGCAGCATAATTGGAAATCACAGCCCAACAAACACCATAATACCAACAAATTAGGGAGTTGGTGAGCTCGCGAGCTGCTGGGTTACCACGTAGATGTTTCGTTACCACGCTGGGTGGCATCATCCAGCTTCCGTGAAGTGCTGTTGTTCTGTCTTGCTTAGTTTTCACATGGCCTGGACAGTTGGGGTGAGTGACACTTCGAGGTCTTCCCTGAAGCGGTTTGTACACGAGGTTTATCTCTGTGTCTTTGTTAATGGCCTTTTTGGTAGAAAACCATGCTTCCCAAGACTGGTTACTTTGTCATAGTTAAATTGATGGCCCTCTTGGTCTGTGTGTGTAGAGACGAGGGAGAGTTGATCCTGTCGTTTAGTTGCCAGAAGTTGGATGGCTAGTTTTCTTCCTGTTTGTCTGATGTAGTGCTTGTTGCAATGGATTTTGTATACCACGTTGGTCCTATATGTTGGGGGTATAGGGTTCTTTGTTCTGTTAGGTAGTTGGTGTAGTATGGCTGTCGGTTGGTGTACCACCATAATACTTAGTGGTTGTAACAGCCTGGTCGTAAATATGTTCTTCACGTACGGAAAGGTGGCTGATATGTTGGTAGGTACAACGTCTTCTTTTTGTTGGAGAGGTATTGGTAGTTAAAGCTGATGGGGTAGCTGTTGTTAGCAAAGACTTTGTGTAATTGTTCTTCCTCTTTCCTTGCACAGTTCTGGTGTGTTGCAGTGTGCCCCAGCTTTTTTGAATAGTGTCCTGACACACCTATGTTTGTGGACGTTGGGATGACTGCTATTCACCTCCATTGACATACCACTAGCCAAGGAAACAATCGCTACACTACTAGAGGATCCAGTAACAATGACTCCTAGCAACACCATCAGCACAGACAACATGCCCACTTTATCTTCAACGGCTAGATATAACAAGTCAACAAGCACATTGATAAGCTCTTCCACCTCAGGACTAATAGCAGAAGCAGGCATGCAGAGATTTGAAAACACAGCCCTTGCCCTAATGCAACCAAAATTACAGATGTAATATGGGGACTGTATTATCATCAAATGTACAAGACTAGAGGAAACACACCATCTCATTAACAGGATACTCACCGGTATCAAATTTACCAGGGAGGAAGAGAACAACCACCAACTCCGACTCCGACTCCGAGATGTCATGGAAGAACGGATGGCCAATGGGGGATTTACAACTAAAGTATACAGGAAACCCACCCACACAGACCAGATCCTCAACTACAATAGCAACCATCCCAACATCCACAAAATAGGTGTGTCAGGACATGATTCAAAAGAGCCAGGACACATT